>NC_044303.2:43076567-43392609 GCF_007474595.2 Lynx canadensis
TTTCCTGTAAACATTAATCCTAGAATTTATAAACATTTCGAGTATGTCACTAAACCAATGTTCATCCTCCAAACAATCATGTTAAGGATACTTGGCAAGGAAATTTATACACATTTTATTGCTGAGGAAAATAAGCTGTCCCAAAGTAATGAATTTAGAAATTAAATCACTCTCTTCTCTCTCTTAGTTCATTGCTGAATTCTCTCCTTGTTGCTGCCCTAATTATCCAATGAAAATATGGATATATCCTGAGAGGTAAATTAAAATTACTCTAATTTTTATTACAAGGCCAACATCTTGCTTCAACTGCATCAACAAAACACCTGTACATTTTCCTTTCCATTATCAACAACTTTGTATATGGCTATGGAAGCCTGAGCTAAACCAAACTGACACTGTACAATGGTTATGCAAGATACTATCATCAGAGGAAGCTTGTGCATGGAAAAAACAAGCTCTCTGTACTATATATGCAAATTCTTTTGAGTTTTAAACCATTTAGAAATTATTTTAAACTTAACTTTTAAAAAGCTTGAGAAAGAACATGGGAGAAAATACTTCAGGGAGGGAGGAGTCACAGGGTTGCTTTGAATGATTTTTGGACACAATATGTAAAACTTTGTGTACTTACCTGTTTATTTCTCAATCTGATAAACAGACAAGTGTTAGTCAAGCAGGTATCTTTAAAACCACTTGTTTTCTTCTTCTTCAGAACTATAATGAAAATGAAATGAGCTTAAAAGTGAAATATATCTTGGGAAAAAAGTAATCTACAGCTGGCTACTTAATCATTGGAATAACATTATTATTTATGTTGAGTTACATACAGGTTGAGTTACATACAGTTATGCATAAAACTTGAGATTATCTATTAAAATATACTAATTTTGTAGATAAGAAAATTATTTCTAGCAAGGGGCTTATTCCCCTTGCTAGAAATTCCAAAAAAAAAAATCCCATACCCATATATTTCTATTCACAACACTCTGAATTTTGACAAATTCATTTCTATCTTACAACTCAAAATAAACAAGAAAGATTGAGTAGCTAAAATAACTTCCCAAAATAGCATGTATTAGAAAACTAAGATTTCTACTGGGGCGCCTGGGTGCTCAAGTCATTAAGCATCATCAGACTCTCAATTTGGCTCAGGTCATGATCTCACAGTTAGTGATTTACGCTCTGCATCAGACTCTGCGCTGATAGCATGGGGCCTGCTTGGGATTCTGTCTCCCTCTCTCTCTCTGTCCCTCCCTGCTTGCTCTCTCTCTCAAAATAAAAAATAAACTTAAATAAATAAGATTTTTACAAAAAGGATTTTACCACTTTACCATGAAAAACCTAGACTGATGTTCTAATTCTAAAAAACTTAATTTTTTAACTCTTAATTTCTTTTTCCTTCAAGATATAATTCATGTACCACAACATTCACATTCAAGTTTGAAGTGTACAAGGAAATATTTTAAAATGGAAAAAGAAACCCACAAACAAAACCAGCAACAGAAACTTTCTGTGACACAGCACAGTGGCTGGGCCTAGCACTGAAAAACTTCAAAGCAGCTGTTATAAATATATCCAAAGAACTAAAAAAACATGTACACAGGAAAGCATTAATGACAATGTTTCTCAAATAAAAACTATCATTAAAAAGAAATTCTTTTCTCAAAATGGGAAATTCTGGAGTTGAAAAGTATAATATTTTCACTAAAAAATGTA
Source organism: Lynx canadensis (assembly GCF_007474595.2). Classification (NCBI taxonomy): domain Eukaryota; kingdom Metazoa; phylum Chordata; class Mammalia; order Carnivora; family Felidae; genus Lynx; species Lynx canadensis. The sequence continues at coordinate 43,078,284 of NC_044303.2, forward strand.
AGTATTAGAGCTCAACTGTACCTGTGAGCTGGCAGAAGTAAGAACTGGGTAACTTGAATATAGATGAAGACCTATCATGCAGTCTGAATAACTGAAAAACAAAACAAAACACAAAAATAGTGAAACCAAATGAATACTCTCAGGGAAATGTGGCTTTATCAGCATATGTGTAATAGGCATACTAGAAGGAGAGAAAGAATGGAAAAAAACAAACAGTTGGAAAAATGATGACCGAAAACTTCTCAAATTTTGAGAAACATTAATCTATATATACATTGAAGAAGCTCCACAATTCCAGTAGAATAAATGACAAAGAGATCCATACCTACATATATCATATTAAAAATGTTGGAAGACAAAGATACGAGAAATTTTTGAAAGCAACAGGAAAATAAATAAATGACTTATTGTCATTAGGTAACTTCAATAAGATTAACAGTGATCTTCTCATCAGAAACAATGTAGACCTGAGTCAGTGGGATAAAAACTAAATGAATTGTTAAAAGAAAACAATAACAACAAAATACAAGACTTGTTAACCAGAATAGTGTAATCAACAAAACCACCTTGCATAAATGAAGGTAAAATAAAATATTCTCAGATAAATAAAAATTGAGAAAATTTCTTGCCAGTAAACTGCCTTAGAAAAAAACACTAAAGGAAATTCTCAGGCCAAAATTAAATACAGGTAAATGTATATATTTCTCATTTCTTCTCTTAACTAATTTGAAAAGCCACTGTGTAAAATAATATGTATGCCAATGCATTATTGGGCCTATAACAAAGAGAAATAAAATATATTTGACAATAGGGTCGGTAAATAAGGAAATTAACATAGCAAAACCTATAAATATATGTCTATTCTCCTTCCTCCATCCCTCAGGTTCTTCATAATATAAAATTTTAAAATGTGATAATTACAACACTGTATTGTGATTGTGAGATGTATATATATATATATATATATATATATATATGTATATAAATACATATATATGTATGTATATCATAATGTGTAACAAAATTTTCACAAAAAGGGAAAAGAGGGAATAGAGGTAGATAGAGTAACAATTCTATATTTATCTGGAAATGAGGTAGTATAAACCTGAAATTAAATCTGATAATCTATGATTTATGTTAAGACCTAGAACAGCTAACAAAATAACTCAAATAATATAGTGAAAAAAATTAAAGGAATTTAAGCATGACCTAAAAAATATTCACTTAATGCAAAAACAAAACAAAACAAAACAAAACAAAAACCTAATAATGAAATCAGTTAAAGAGAAATGTAGGCCAAAAGGCATTTTACTTTAAAAACTTAAAGGAAAACATCAAACTTAAATCCAAATATATCAATGATAACATTTAATGTGAACAGAAAAAAACAATACAAAGATATGATAAAACTAGTCAGATTGAATAAAAAAGAAGATGCAACAATGTATTATCTATAGAAAACACTGTAGATTGAAAATACAAATAAGTTGAAAGTAAAAGGATGAAAAAAAGATCACATGAAGGGGAACTATAAGAAAGCTGGAGTGGCTATACAAACATCTGAAATTTAAAACTTAAAAAAATTTTATTAGAAACAGACATTTTATAATGATAAACGGGTTAATTCATCAGGAAGACTTAAAAACCACAAACAACATATGCATTAAAAAAAAAAAAAGGATCCTGTTGACTTATGGAAAAGATGGTAGAGAAAGAGGATCCTTGGCTCACCTTCTTCCATGGATATACCTAGATAACACCCACATCAGTGTAAATAACCCCAGAAATGACCCAAAGTCTGGCAGACCAGATTCTCCACAGATAAATGTAGGGGAAAGGCCACATCAAAGGGCAAAGATTGGGAACAAAACTAACCCACATGACTGTCCTCAGGAGAGAGGGGTTTCGTGGACACAGAGAAAGGAGAGGAACAGACCCCATATCAGGCACCCTGGGCACTGGGGACCAGCACTGGGAGGAAAAATCCTTATAACATTTGTCTTTGAAAGCCAGAAGGGTCTGTCATCGTGGGTTCTTGAACTCGGTGGGGCTTGACACCTAGAACTTCGAAGATCAGCCAGACCCACTTTGGTAGATCCTAAGGGCAAGGGGAAAATGAGTCCCCGCCCTTAAAGAGACAGCACAAAAGGCAGCCATGCTAGATGCAGCATGAAGGCAGCAGTTTGGAGGGTGCCTGCGGTGTTCTGGAGGGAGATTTGTTTGCTAGTCGCAGAGCATCTGCTGGGGAAGTGAGAGTCTTTGGGAAAATTCTGAAGGAACAGGGAAGCTGGTGGGCATCATTTCCCCTCTCTGCCCCCCAGCCTACATATGCAGACACCTGAGGGAGCCAGCAAAGCACAAACATTCTCCACCTAGCTTGCTAACAGCAGACCAACCCCAACCCCCTGGCTATTCTATGGACCCACCCCCTCCAGCCAGACTAGGAGCCCATGCAAAGCAGCAAGACAAGCCTGGCAGTGTGCAAGCAGCCTCATCAGAGGCCAGCACCCCTCCAAAGTGACTCCTGTCCTGAGGAGGGAAAGATAACCACATACACTATTCTGACTGTTGCCCCAACAGTGGGTTGGGAGCAGATATCTGGTCTGACCGCAGGCTCCACCCACCAATGAAAGCTTCTCAGGACAACACAGTGAAAGTACCCTGAAGTTTGGTGTTACCACATCTTTAGCAAATGGCCTGGTCTGACTCAACTCAAGGACAATGTGGCCCCAGAGTGGCCGACTAACAATACAGGTACCAAATGCTGCCAACAAAAGGCAAAGCCATTGCAGACAATTGGACTGAAGGCCAACTTGGTTCAGCCACAATAGCAGGGTGCAGGCAACACACACAGAAGATACCCATGAAGTGCTAGGTTCTGGTGAACAGGTGACATTGCACTGCAGGGCACTACAGGACCTCTTCTTCAAAACACCACTACTTAATAAGCAGGAGATGTAGCTGACTTTCTCAATATATAGAAACAGACACAAAGAGTTAGACAAAATGAGGAGACAAAGAAATATGTCCCAAATGAAAGAACAGGACAAAATCACAGGAAGAAAGCTAAACAAAATGGAGATAAGTAATATGTCTGAAAAATAATTTAAAATAACAGTCATAAAGATACTCGTTGCACTTGAGAAAGAAGTAGAGGACCTCAGCAAGGCCCCAACAATGAGATAGAAAACAATTTAAAAAAAAAGAGAGATGGAGAACTCAATAACTGAAATAAAAAATACACTAGATAAGGTGAAAATAGATTAAGGAAACTCAGGAACACCATCAAGTATAATAGCATTTACGTTATAGGAATCCCAGAGGGAAGAAAGAGAAAAGGCAGAAGTTTTATTTAAAGAAATAATAGCTGAAAAGTTCCTGAATCTTGGAAGAAAACAGAAATCCAGATGCAGGAGCCACAGGGAGCCTTGAAAAAAATCAACTCAAGGAGGTCCACACCAAGATACATAGTGTTAAAGTGGCAAAATATAGCAAAATGAGAGAATTTTAGAAGCAGCAAGAGAAGGAATCTGGGGGGCTCAGTCAGTTAAGCGTCTGACTTTGGCTCAGGTCATGATCTCGTGGTTTGTGGGTTTGAGCCCCACATGGGGCTCTCTGCTGTCAGTGCGGAGCCCGCTTCAGATCTTCTCTCTCTGCCTCAAAAATAAGTAAACATAAAAGCAGCAAGACAAAGGAAACCATTTCATATAAGGAAACATCATAAGGCTATCAGCTGATTTTTCAGCAAAACCTTTACAGGCCAAAGAAAGTGGCATGATATATTCAAAGTTCTGAAACAAACAAAAAACAAACCCACAACCAAGAAGCTCCACTCAGCAAGGCTATCATTAAGAACAGGAGAAGAGAGGAATTTCCAAACAAAAGTTAAAGGAATTCATCACCACTAACCCAGCCCTACAAGAAATGTTAAAGGGGACCCCTTGAGTGGAAAGGAAAGACCATAAACAGGAGTAAGAAACGTAGGAAGCAAAAAAGCTATAAAATTAACTATATCTTTAAAAATTAGTCAAAGGATATTCAAAACAAAAGGATGTAGAGTATGGCACCATACAGCTAAAACATGGAGGGAGGGAGGAGTAAAAATTTAGTATTTTTTGAATGAGGTCAAACTTAAGCGGCCATCAACTTAATATAGACTTCTTTATGTATCACATGCAATATATAAACCTAATGGTCACCACAAATCAGTAATTGGCAGTAGATATGCAAAAAAAAATAGAGAAAAATAATCCAAATATATCACTAAAGAAAGCCAGCAAACTGTGAGTGAAGAAAGCAAAAAAGGTACATAGAAGAACTACAAAAACAACCATAAAGCAAGTAACAAAATGGCAATAAATGCATACCTATCAATAATTACTTTGAATGTGAATGGGTAAACACTCCAATCAAAAGACATAGATAGGGTTACCAAATGTGTAACAAAAGCAAGCCCCATCTATATGCTGCCTACAAGAGAGACTCATTTCAGACCTAAAGACACATGTAGTTGAAAATTAAGGAATAGAAAAACATTTATCAAGCAAATGGAAGTGAAAAGAAAGCCAGAGTAGAAATAGTTATATAGGACAAAATATACTTCAAAACAAAGACTGATACAAAAGACAATAAAGGGCACTATATAATCATACAGGGAATAATTCAACAAGAAAGTATAACAATTGTAAATATTTATGCACCCAATATGAAAGGACCCAAATACATAAAACGTTTTTTTTTTTTTACATAAAACAGTTAAAACCAAAGATAAAGGAAGTAATTGATAGTAATATAATAATAGTAGGGAATTTTCACATCCAACTTACAAAGGATAGATGACCCAATTAGAAAATCAACAAAGAAACAGTGACTTTGAATGACACATTGAACCAAATAGATCTACCAGATACACTTAGAACATTCCATCCTAAAACAGTGGAATACACATTCTTTTCAAATGCACATGGAACATTCTCCAGAACAGATCACATATTAGGCCATAAAACAAGCCTCAACAAATTCATACCATGAATTTGACTGAAATCATACCATGCACTTCTTTTCCAATCATATCATTATGAAACTAGAAATCAACCACAAGAAAAAGTCTGGAAAGACCTGAAATACATGAAAAATAAACACAATTGATAAAACTTTAGCTAGAATCATCAAAGAGAGAGAGAGAGAGAGAGAGAGAGAGAGAGAGAGAATTCAAATGAAAATCATAAATAAAAGAGATGAAATAACAACCCACACTACAGAACTACAAAGGATTATAAGAGAGTATTATGAAAAATTATATGCCAACAAATTGGACAACCTGGAAGAAATGGATAAATTCCTAATAACATAACTCCCCAGGCTGAATCAGGAATAAATAGAAAATTTGAACAGACCAGGTACCAGCAATGAAATTGAATCAGTAATCAAAAAACTCCAAGCAAGCAAAAGGCCAGGACCAGAAGTCTTCATAGGTGAATTCTACCAAACATTTAAAAAAGAGTTAATACCTATTCTTCTCCAACTATTCCATTAAAAACAGCAGAGGAAGGAAAGTATCTAAACAAATTCTTGAGGCCAGCATGACTTTGGTACAAAAACCAGATAAAGACACCAGAAAAAAAGAGAACTACAGGCCAATATCCCCAATGAATATAGATGCAAAAATCTTTCACAAAATAGTAGCAAACAAATCCAACAATACATTAAAAAAATCATTCACCACACTTGATCTTAGCCAAAAGGCTGAGAAGCGATGAAAAAATTAATTAACCACAATCAAAGATAAAGGATAGTACAATATTCACAAGTCAAACAGTTAGATATAGTGCATCAACAAGACAAAGTATAAAAATCTTACGATCATTTTAATAGATGCAGAGAAAGGATTTAACAAAGTACAACATCCATTCATGATAAAAGCCCTTAATGAAGTGTGTTTTGAGGGAATATATCTTAACATAATAATATATATGAAAAACACATATATGAAAAAACACACAGCTAACATAACATTCAATGCTGAAAAATGAGACTTTTCCCCTAAGATCCAGAGCAAGACAAGGATGTCCTCTTTTGCCACTTTTCAATGTGGTACTGGAAGTTGCAGCTACAGCAATCAGACAAGACAAAAAAATGGCATCCAAGTTGGTAAGGAAGAAGTAAAATTTTCACTATTTGCAGATGGCATGATGCTATACAAAACCCTGATGACTCCAATAAAAAAAAAAAAACTACTAGAACTGATAAATGAATTCAGTAAGGTTTCAGGATATAAAAATCAGTATGCAGAAATCTGTTGCATTTGTATACACTAACAATAAAATAGTAGATAGGGAAATTAAGAAAACAGTCCCACTTACAAGTGCACAAAAATAATAAAATACCACGAATAAACTTAACCAAGGAAGTTGAAAGACCTGTACTATAAAGATCTGAAAGATCTAAAAAGTATAAAACATTGTTGAAGGAAATTAAAGATGACACAAACAAATGTAAAGATATTCCATGCTTATGGATTAGAAGAACAATTATTGTTAAAGTTTCCATACTACCCAAAGCAATCTACAGATTTAAATACCAACAACATTTTTCACAGAACTAGAACAAATACTCCTAAAATTTGTATGGAATCACAAACAACCCAGAATAGCCAGAACAACCTTGGAAAATGAGAACAAAACTGGAGGTGTTGCAATCCCAGATTTCAAGTTATAGTACAAAGTTATAGTAATCAAAACATTATGGTACTGGCACAAAAATAGACACATAGATCAACAGAACAGAATAGAGAGCCCAGAAATAAGCTGATAATTATATGGTCAATTAATCATTGACAAAGGAGGAAAGAATACACAATGGGAAAAATACAGTCTCTTCAATGAACGATGTTGGGAAAACTGAAAAGCTACATACAAAAGAATGAAATGGGACCACTTTCCTACACCATATACAAAACTAAACTTGAATTAAAGGCCTAACAATGAGACCTAAAACCATAAAATCCTAGAAGAGAGCATAGGCAGTAATTTCTCTGACATCAGGCGTAGCAACAGTTTTCCAGATATTTGTCCTAAGGCAAGGGAAACAAAAGCAAAAATTACCTATCAGGACTACATCAAAATAAAGCTTTTTTCCACACCAAAGGAAACAATCAACAAAACTAAAAGACAACCTACTGAATGGGAGAAGGGGAGAAGCTTTTTGCAAATTACATATCCCATAAAAGGTTAGTATCAAAATATACAAACAACTTATACAACGAAATACCAACATCCCAAATAATCCAATTAAAATGGGCAGAAATCACCAACAGACATTTCTCCAAAGTAGATATCCAGATGGCCAATAGATACATGAAAAGATGCTCAACATTACTAATCATCAGAAAAATGCAAATCAAAATCACAATGAGATATCATCTCACAGATGTCAGAATGACAAAATAAAAGACACAAGAACAACAAGTGTTGGCAAGGATGTGGAGAAAAAGAAATCCTCATGTACTGTTGGTGGGAATGCAAATTGGTGTAGCCACTGTGGAAGAGAGTACAGAGGTTCCTCAAAAAACTAAAAAATAGAATTACCACATGATCCAGTAATTCCACTACTGGGTATTTACCAAAAGAATATGAAAACACTAATTCAAAAAAATATATATGCACCCTAATGTTTATTGTAGCATTATTTACAATAGCTAAAATATGGAAGCAACCCAAGTATCTATCAATAGATGAATGGATAAAAATGTGAAATATACATATAATGGAATATTCTTCTGCCATAAAAAGAATGAATTCTTTGCCATGTGCAACAACATGGATGGATCTAGTGAGTATAATGCTAAATTAAATAAATCAGTCAGAGTAAGACAAATACTAAATGATTTCACTCATTTGTGAGATTTAAGAAACAAAAGAAAGGATCCTCCCCCCAAAAAAGCAACAAGCAAACAAAAAACAGACTGAATATATAGAAACTGATGGTTACCAAAGGGGAGGTAGGTGGGATTATGGATGAAATAGCTGACAGTGACTAAGAATACATTTATAATGATGAGCACTGAGTAATGTATAGAATTGTTCAATCACTATATTGTACACCTGAAACTAACAACACTGTATGTAATTATAGTGGAATTGAAATTTAAAAAATAAAATAAAACAACAACAGTATCCAAAGACACATAATATAAAACTTGATAGAATTACAGGAAAAAAATACTCAACTTATCAGTAATAATGGATATTTTAAAGCCCTACATTTATGTTTTCCATATTCCACTAACAAATATATAGAGAATACTCTACTCAACATCAGATACATTCTTATCCAGAGTCCATGGAATATTTTCCAAAGTAGACTATATGCTAACCCATAAAATTGGCCTAATAAATTTAAAAGGATTATAATCATACAAATTATATTCTGAAACCAGATATATTAGAAATCAATTATAGAAAGAAGTTTAGGATTGGTGATTAATGGAAATGTGTCACAATATACCAAAACTTAAGATCACAGCTACAGCATCTGTAGCAGGAAAAAATTACGTCTGTGAATTCCTATACTTAAAAAAGAAATATTTCGTAAGTATACCCTTACCTTCCACCTTAAGAGCCTGAACAAGTAGAGCACAATAAACCTAAAACAGCAGATGGAATGAGATATTAAAGATGGTAGTGGAAATAAATTGAATATATAAAAATCAATAAAACCAAAGGATGTTTCCTTGTAAAGATCAGTTAAATTGATAAAACTACACTGATTAAGAAAACAATGGAGAAAATTCAAATTACCAAAATCTGTAATGAAAGAAAGGATATCACTACTGACCTTAGAAAAAGGAAAAGGATTATAAGACAATACTATGAACAATGCAAGGCTAACAAATTAAATAATTTAAATGAAATGGACACAAGTACAGAAAGACAGAAACCCCTGGAAAGAACTAAAAAAGAAATAGAAGATCTGAAGGACCTATGAGATATAAAAAGATTGAATTAGTCATTTAAAACTTATCCACAAAGAACCCAGGACAAGGTTGCTTCACTGATGCATTTTATCAAACCTTTAAAGAATACCAATTGTTCACAAAATCTTCTAAAAAACAAAAGAGAACAATTCCCAATTCATTCAAGAGGCCAATATTATCCTGATACCAGAACCAGAAAAAGATTTCTTAACATAAGAAAACTACAGATCAGTATCGATCATGAATACAGATGCAAAAATCCTTAAATAAATCCTAGCAAATTGAATATAGCAACATATTTTATAAGTAAGATTATACATCATGACCAAGTAGCTTTTATCCTGATAACGTAAAGTTGATTTAACATCAAAAGTCTGTTAGTATAATATACTAGATCAATGGGATAAAGGACAAAAACTACATGCTCATGTAAATAGGTACAGAAAATTCATTTGACAATATTCAACATGAATTTATGATAAAAACCCTCAAAAAATTAGGAATAGAAGGGAACTTCCTCACCCTAATAAAGTACATCTACAAAAAAACAAACACAAAAAAAAAAACAAACCCAGTAAATATTATACTTAGTAGTGAAAGATTGAATGCTTTCTCACTGAGATAAGAACAAGACAGGGAAGTCAGTTCTTGCCACTTCAACACTGAATGAGAGGTTCTAGTCTGAGACATTAGGCAAAACAATGAAATAAAATCCATCTAGAGTGTAAAGGGAGAAACAAACCTTTATATGCAGATAAAATGATTGTATATGCGTATACATAGATATGTATATATACACACACACATACATATGTGCTTACATATATACATTATACATATATGTGTAAAATACTAGGAAATCCACAAAAATATCAAGAACTAATAACTGAGTTCAATAATGTTGCATGTTACAAGATCAATATACAAAAATTGATTGTATTTTTACACAATAGCAATGAACATTCCAAAAATGAAATTAAGGAAAAGCTTATATTTACAATAACATGCAAAAGAGTTTACTAATAATAAATTTAAGCAAGGAAATTTATATATGGAAAACTACAAAACATTGTTGAAAGAAATTAAAGATCTACATAATGGAAAGTCATTTCATACATATGAATCAGAAGACTTAATATTGTTAAAACTGAATCTATAGATTCAAGGCAATTTCTATCAAGATCTCAGCTGACAGCCTTCTACAAAATGACAATCAGATCCTCATACTCATATCTATACTCATAGAACCAAGAATAATCAAAATAGTGTTGAAAAGAAGAATAAAGGTGCAGGACTCACATTTTACGATTTCTAACATTACTAATCAAGACAGTATGATTTGGGCAGAAGAACAGACAGATTAATGGAATAGAATAGAATTTCCAGATGTAACCTCTCATATCTACATTTAACTTATTGTTTGACAAGGATGACAACACATTTCCATGGGGGAAGGAATGGTTAATTCTAACTATTTTAAGAATAGCTAAATTTTTTGAGGAGATCCTTTCCTGTATGCTCTTTTGAATAACTACAGGGCTGCTCATTTTCACAGCTGCCATAATTATAAGGCTGTTGCTATTTAAGACTATTGTGGATCTTGGCAGAAGCAGATGTGAATAGAGCAAGTTAAAAGGCCACAAATTGTTGTTCTTACCAATGTTCAGCAGTTTTTCTTGAATAAGCACTTCTCACATTATCACAAGCCCTTGGTTAATTTCTAGACTCCTTAAATATATGATTTTGAATATTTTTCTGGAATTTTATTGCTTTTGTGAATGGATTTCCTTACTTTGCCATCACAAAAGTCTTTATAAGCCAATTTGTAAAAAGTATATAAGTATATAAGAACCATACAATTATAATACAGAAGTGTCATTTACAAAGTGCTATAGTGACAGCCTTGATGTGTAAGTGAGGACTGTCATAACGCAGATGGATTCAGGGTCAAGGTCGAGGAATATGGTGATCTTGATAGCATTAGACTAAAGATTAAATAAAGATTATACAAAAGATGGTAAATACCTGAAAGTATATGTTTAAAGATTCTCCAGAAAGGAGAAGCTGCTGTAAAGCAGCTGAATATCAGAGTTGAGCCAGTTGAGTAGCTAGGAAAATTTTGGCAAAGTAATACCAATGGTCTAGTACCCAAATGTGTTTGTGGAATCTCAGGTTTGTTTCTTCCAGGTAGAAGGATGAAGAATAAAATAGTATTTCTTACATTTACTATTTCATCTAATACACAGTGAGCACATACTGTATGCTAGGCATTATGATAAGAGCTATATATTCAACAAACATGTCAGATCTTTTTGTTTTGAACTCTATTAGTATCTATCGGATATTTTCAATATCAATTGGATATTGGATAGTTAGATCTCAAATCTACTAAAAATCTTCTCAAAATTTGCTTCTTCTCCTGAATCTTTTAGCTACCAGCCATTCTGTTGGTACATTCACAAACCTCATTCACTCTCTGGCCTCACCTAATTAATCATGAAGTATATTTAAGTACTTTGCTCCAATATATTTCAAAATTGTCCATGTCTTCATCGTCTTTAGTTCAGGGCACTCAAGTGTCTGGTTTATCTGATGCATTAAATACAGTCTTGCCTATGCCAATTCCAACATACTATCACAATCAGAGTGGTATGACAGAATACCAATATAATAATGTCAAACTTTGAATCTGTTCTGATCAAGGTTTCTCAAAAGCAGCTTTACTGACATTTAGGAGTGGATCATCATTCGTGTGAATCCTATCCTTTGTTAGATGTTTAGCAGAATCATTGGTTTCTATCTGCTCAATATCAAATCAGTAGCATAGTCATTTCCACAGTCTTGAGAAACAAAAATGTCTCTAGATACTGCCAAATGTTCCCTGCTGAAGGCATAATTGCTTCTCATTAAGAATCACTCCTCCAGACAATCAGGAAAAGTTATTTCACATATCTGAATATGGCATATATGAATCTTCTTAATCAGGCAGTATTCACCAATTAGAGAACTGACTACCTTTCCGTTCTCATTTATTACAGGATTACTTGTCTGATTTAATGTCTTTGAGGAGAGGGACAACTGGATGTCTTGCTTATCATAACGTTCCAAACATATAACTTGTGTAGAAATAATCCCAAGTCAATCTAGTACTGGTTCCCTAGCAATACAATCAATTTCAGTCCCTGCCCATTGGGATGAACCTTGTAATGATCCTCTGCCCTATTAAGGAGATCCTCATGCACTGAAAAACTGATTGATACATGTAAAGAATTTTAACACAGAATACTGAGACTGATGTCAAAGACCCTTCCTATAGGTGAAGGAAGGTTTACCTAGATAATAGATCATACTGAATTAAAATTTTATATCATAGGGGCACCTGGGTGGTTCAGTCAAGTTAAATGTCTGCCTCCTGATATTTCAGCTGATCTCATGGTTCGTGGGTACGAGCCCCACCTCAGGCTCTGTGCTGACAGCATGGAGCCTGCTTAGGATTCTCTCTCTCTGCCCCTCCCCCGCTCACTATCTCTGTCTCTCAAATAAATAAACATTAAAAAATGTATATCATAAATTAACATTGAGACCTATAAATATCAGGTAAATTATTCTTTGTCCCTCATATTATTATTGGACTATTTGAAGGCCTGTTTATTTGAATAGTAACCTGTACTATTTCAACTAAATCAAAAAGGTTTTGAGACAATAGAGAAATAATAATTGGTAACTTCTCAATAAAGGAAAATACCTCTGCGCAGCTTAAGAGGCCTCCCAAATTATATTGCATTATAGTGCAATCTGGTAAACCATGGTTTATTCATCAGGAAAGATAAAATAATTTCAAAGTATACTCTGTTTTAAAGTAGATAATATTATTTTGAACATTTTGTTTAAAATACTCAACAGGGGCACCAGGTGGCTCAGTCAGTTAAGCCTCCAACTTCAGCTCGGGTCATGATCTCTCAGTTCCTGAATTTGAGCCCCACATTGGGCTCTCTGCTGTCAGAGGAGATCTTGCTTTGGATCCTCTGTCCTCTCTCTCTGCTCCTCCCCAGCTTATGCTCTCTCTCTCTCTCGAAAATGAATAAACATTTAAAATAATAATAAAATATTCAACAAACATTTCTAAATAAAAAAACATGTTTTGGCCCTTTTCAGGACTTTGGACATCAACTTTCAGGGAAACAGCCTCCCTTAGAGATTGTAAGATTTTCTTTGAACAAGGGTAAAAAAAACAAAATTTCATTACTCTGTTGTTAAAATGAACAACTGTGATAGAGAGTCGACTTTTGGAAATATAAATTATTTAAGTTATAAATTGTGAAAAGAAATAAAGCTTTATATCTCATAATATAATAGCTTAGAGCAAGTTAATATATTGTATACATCTACATCTTAAACTAGTAAATATATGTTAAAAATTGTAATTTATCCATCATGTAAAATAAGGTCTAGTTTTCCACAAGTAAATTTACAATACCAGTAGTGATATGAACGCTTGATTTTAGAAGACGGTACTGACAACACAGCAAAGTCCTTGCCGAGGCTAATTTATGGATACAAGGTAGGAGGTGTTAAACTATAAAGCATTTGGAGACTCACGATGCCATGGCAACTCATTTTTTGAAAAATTCACAATAGACCTAATAAAATACTATCTTCACAAGGAATTCAGTTGTCTGAAAATTAAGAGATCTTTAATTTTAACACTTCTTAACTTTCCCACTGGACCCTGCTAATTTTTGCTTTTTTGTGTGTGTGAATAATTTCCTAAGACCATAAAATAAGAAATGGTAATAATGGCAATAAAATATCAATGCTAGATTTTTTTCAGTCATACCAAACAGTGCTATTTTAATATTTTAGAAATTATGTGTGATATATTATATATTTTAGTTTTGCATAGCAGGAGCTTAAAATATTTCTCAAATTATAAAAGATTAAGTAAATTATTTAATTAATGAACAAATACCACTTACCAAAAATCAAATTGGGGGGGCACTATACTACACTGCTAATACCTGACATTTGTTGACTAATTTTCCTTAGCAGTGGTGAGTGCTTTATATTAATACCCAGTCCTCACAGCAATACTCTAAAGTGGGTTTAATTGACCTCATTTTTGTACTGATTAAAAAACTGAAAACAGAACCCAAAAAGACTAAATCATTCTCCACTATTACACAACCTATAAGAAATAAATTAGGGTGCAAATTCTATCTTTCCTTTTTCATGACTACTACATCCCAGCCTTTTCTGCTATAATACATTGCTTCTGAGTGAGTAAATGAAAAAAAAAATGAATCAATCAGCATTCCTTTTTAAAAGTTTATTTATTTATTTGAATCTTTTTAATGTTTATTTATTTTTGAGAGAGAGACAGAGTGCAATCAGAGGAAGGGCAGCGAGAGAGGGAGACACAGAATCTGAAGCACGTTCCAGGCTCTGTCTGAGCTGTCAGCACAGAGCCTGATGCGGTGCTTGAACTCATGAACCATGAGATCACAACCTGAACTGAAGTTGGACGCTTAACTGACTGAGCCACCCAGGTGCCCCTTTGTTTATTTATTTTGAGACAGAGAGAGAGAGAGAGAGGAGAGAGGGAGAGAGAGGGAGAACACAAGCAGATCCTGTGCTGTTAGCAAGGAGGCCCACTTTACTCAAACTCAGGAACCTTGAGATCACGACCTGAGCTGAAATCAAGAGTCAGACACTTAACCAACTGAGCCACTCAGGTGCCCCAACCTTCTTCACTTTACCATGGAATACACTTCTAGAACACCTTCATTTTGTATGAGTAATTACTCAACTCTTATTTTAGTTAGTGTGGTATGTAGAATAATGCCCCTCCCTCCAAAGATGTCTGTCTTAATTCTTAGAGTCTGTTGAATATGATCTGTTATGTTGAAGGAGAATTATTGCAGATGAGTTAAGATTACTAATCACCTGAATTTATTTTTTTTTTAAATTTTTTTTTCAACGTTTATTTATTTTTTTGGGACAGAGAGAGACAGAGCATGAACGGGGGAGGGGCAGAGAGAGAGGGAGACACAGAATCGGAAACAGGCTCCAGGCTCTGAGCCGTCAGCCCAGAGCCCGATGCGGGGCTCGAACTCAAGGGACCCGCGAGATCGTGACCTGGCTGAAGTCGGACGCTTAACCGACTGCGCCACCCAGGCGCCCCTCACCTGCATTTAAATAGGGAGATTACGTGGTGCCTGGGTGACTCAATTCGTTAAGCGTCTGACTTCGGTCAGGTCATGATCTCCCAGTCATGGGTTTGAGCCCTGGGTCAGGCTCTGTGCTGGACAGCTCAGGGCCTAGAGCCTGTTTTGGATTCTGTGTGTCTCCCTCTCTCTCTGTTCCTCCCTCGCTCATAGTCTGTCTCTCTCTTTCAAAATAAAATAAATATTTTTTAAAAATTAAAATAAATAAATAGGGAGATTATTTTAGATTATCCAGATATGACTAATATGGTCACAAATTCCTTAGGAGTGGAAGAGCCAGATAGAATGTGAGAAGTAATGAAATATGATAAGAAATGATCCACTGTTGTTGGCTTGAAGATGGAGGAAAGCATCATGAATCAAGAAATGTGTGTGATCTTGAGGTACCTGGGTGGCTCAATCAGTTAAGCATCTGACTTCAGCTCAGGTCATGATCTCATGGTTCGTGAGTCAACAGCTCAGAGCCTGAAGACTACTTCAGATTCTGTGTCTCCTTCTCTCTCTGCCCTCCCCGACTCAGGCGTGCGCAGGTGCTCTCTCTCTCTCTCAAAAATGAATAAACATTAAAAAAAATTCAAAAAAAATTTAAAGAAGAAGTGTGTGTGACCTCTACAAGTTGGAAAAGATCAGGAAATGGATTCTACTCTACAATCTCCAGAAGGAACATAGCCCTGCTGACACCTAGATTTTAACTCAGTGAGACCCACATCGGAATTCTGACCTATCAAGAAAATGAATTTGTGTTGTTTTAAACCATTAAATAATTTGTTACACAGCAACAGAAGATTAATACAGTTAAGCTTTGTAGATATTAGTTGTTTTGCTTTGATAAAGTATAGGGTAATTCTAAATTAAGTAAAAGCATGTTCTTTTTGTTAGTTTTGTTTATTGTCTTAGGGAAGTTGGCATATATTCTAAGTGGGTGATTATAAAGCCTAAAAAAAACAGATGGAGTTCTGACCCAAAGATGCTTGGACATCTCAGGAAAATTGATCTAAAGAAAAAATGATATATTCAATGAAAGTAATGCCATTGAATGATAAGTCCTAAAGTTTCAGATTTGTCAAAGTATGGTTTCCAAATTTAAAAGCATGACTTTTATAAGATATAGAATAAAACATATGTCAAATATTTTTTTCAATTCATTCATGAGAATTTGAAAGCATTTGGAGGGAATGAATAATATGCTTTTAGAAACAAATATTGGAATCCGATTACTAGGTTACATATGAAATTGTTGGTAATCTACAAAACAATAAAACTGAGACTTTAGGATTCCTTTTGATGGGACAGAAATTATTAAAAGTGAAATGTACACTCATTATTTTTTTTCTTCTAAATTTGGAGTTTCATCTTGGGAAGGCAAAGTCAAGGGAGTTACCTACAGAGATTTGGTCACTTGATTAAACATGATTGTAATCACTGAGAAAAAATAGTTGATTACTTTTAATCAAAGTGGCAATATAGTTTAAATAAACACAGAAAGTAACACAATTTAAGAAATCTTAGCTCTTTCACAATCAAGGGCATGGCAAAGTCAGCAGAAGGTAAGTAATCATTCTTGTGAGACATGAAGTCTTCTCTCTGAAAAGATTGTGCACATCATAGCAATGTATCATTACTAACACTTGTTAAGGTAGAACTAACGACTGAGATTACTTTTCTCAGAAAGAAAACCAAATTATTATTTGGTTTATTAAAGAATTTGCAAGCTTCCTCTTGCTTTTTAAGTTGTTTTATGAATAAGAACATAAAACTTTGTCAAAAAAAACACACACACACATTTATGCTGCTTTTAGACTTATTTTCAGTTACTATAAAGCAAGGCAAATAATTTACTTTCTGAAAACTATAATTTTTCTGTATCTACTTAAATATTGTCTTTCTGTGTCCTCTTTTACATTCTAAAACAATCAGATGCTTTAGGACAAAACTAGGCTCATTTTTTAACTGATAACCAAAACTCATTCCATTCTATTCATAAAAAGTTGTACTTTTCTGCCATTCCTTTCTAGTGCACTTTTAACATATGTTAACTAAATTTTTAATCAAATTTTATCTCAAACTCAAACATGTCCATTTTAACTGTTACCACATAAATAGAAACATGTAGTGTTATTAAATAAAATAATTAAAATTATGCAACAATACCCCTTACTTCTTTATGTAGATAATCCCCCAGAATTTATTATGCAACAGCATCTTTAACATATATATTTTGTTGTGATCATGGTGGTGATTGGTATTTGTTCTCTGCTATAGTCCAAATTAACTTCTTAATGATAATTCAAAAAACCATGCTACTCTGATAAGTTACTTAAGGTTTTCCTTCTTCAATATTGTTCTAATTTTAGTTAAGCATTACCAATAATGCCTTGGTAAAGGACTGTCCCTGCCATGCTCTTTGTGCTTTTGATACAAGCATGTTCGCTCTCTTATCAAACTTGATCCTCCCTCATTTTTTTCCTTGACTTAGGTAACTTCTGTCTGTATTATCTCAGTGTTTATTTTTTAAGTCTCTTATTTGTTAACATAACATATTGAGGAAAAAATGGACTCTGAAACCGTGTGCATGAGTTTCACTCTTGTCTTTATCATGTGATTTAAATTTCCACTTATCAGTCTTCTCACGAGTAAAAGGGCATAATAGGGGCGCCTGGGTGGCGCAGTCGGTTAAGCGTCGACTTCAGCCAGGTCACGATCTCGCGGTCGTGAGTTCGAGCCCCGCGTCGGCTCTGGGTTGATGGCTCGGAGCCTGGAGCCTGTTTCCGATTCTGTGTCTCCCTCTCTCTCTGCCCCTCCCCCATTTGTGCTCTGTCTCTCTCTGTCCCAAAAATAAATAAACGTTGAAAAAAAAATTAAAAAAAAAAAAAAGGGCATAATAATATAATCTACCTGGCAGGGATGCTGTCAAAATTTAAAAAAATAAAAAACACATGTAATGCATGTGTTACAGTGTCTGATATTTAGGAAGAACTTTATGGTTAGCTATTCTTTATCCTACATCTTAAAGGCAGCATAAAATTGAGATATCCTAAAACATGGAAAATAACCATATGGAAAATAACCATCTGAGAGAAGTTTTAAATAGGGTTCTGTATTACACCCTCAGTTTTCAAAAAGGCAAGTTACTGAAGAAAACAATTCACAAGATTAGTTAAGAGAATGTCAGAAGGGTTTAAATCTATATGTATGGGGTGCCTGGGTGGCCCATTTGGTTGTGTCCAACTTTGGCTCAGCTCATGATCTCACAGTTCATGGGTTCAAGCCCCAAACTGGGCTCTGTGCTGACAGCTCAGAGCCTGGAGCCTGCTTCAGATTCTATGTCTCCCTCTCTCTTTGCCTGTCCCCTGCTCATGCTCTGGCTCTCTCTCTCTCAAAAATAAATAAGCATTAAAAAAAAAAACTAAAAAATATATGTCTGTATGCTATGTTGGGGGAGAATTAACAGAGACTTATGAGAGTAGGACAAAAATTGGTGAGCAATTGAGTCAAAGTTAAAAACAGAAATAAGAACTCAGGCAATAGCTAATGGCTAAACTTCAAGCAAAATTATCTGTGCATTTTTTTTCAGAAGCAGTAAGAATGAGAGTAAAAGCATGAGATGTTTTATCAAACATTACCAAAAGAGAAACAAAATGAGTCCATGGATCTACTGAAAGGATAAAAACAAAAGGCAAGGAATCAGATTGGACCTCAACACATATCTGAACTCAAGTGTCAAAAATTTCCCAGATGTTGTACCCCAGCATCCTGATGTTATGTTCTTTGGGACTTATGATATATTTAATCCCCTTAATCCTCCACTTTCTATGGACACCTCCATCCATTTCTGTGATCAAACAGATACTCAAATTTCTCCAAGGATTCCATGTTCACTCTTCATAGGACACAACACTTCTCTACTAAAAAATAAGGGGTGGTTGGCTGCTATAAATTTTTGGATATTAATAATTATTATCAGTGATTTCTAATCTTATACTTTCAAAAGTATTCATTTATGCTACTCTCTCTTAATTGATCTCTTAACCAGCTACCACTATAATGCAAAGCCCTGCATCAAAACTTTTTGTTATTGTTTTCTTTTCCAACTTTGCTCATAGACTTGTTTTCTCACTGTTCACTGTACCCAAAATGGCTTTGTAATTCCTTGAACTCCTTAATTGAAGTAACTTTACATCTTCCACATTTACTTACATGGCTACAAAAGGAGTAGCTAGTTTACCTCTTCAATAAAAATATGGCTCTTCTAAAATGCAGTGCACATCTGATGTCTGCTGAGTTCAAAGCAAAAGCATGCAGACTTGAAATTTTGTTGTAACTCTATAGGTTTTCTAGGAGAACAACACAGCATGCCTTTGTTTTACATCAGTAATGCACACATAAAATTCTTATCTTCTCTCTTCCAGAATATATAAGCTCTTATTTAAAAGGAGTATATAATGAATCTCTTAAAAGCAAAAAATTCTTATCTATTAATAACACGTTAAAATTATTTTAAAAACTACAGAGAAAATACGTGCTTTTTAATAGCTAGTCATCTCTTTCTTGGGAATGTTTTTATTTTATTTTATTTTATTTTATTTTATTTTATTTTATTTTATTTTATTTATTTTATTTTCTGTCTTACTGATATTCTCCATGTATGACCATCATCTCTTGAGGCTTCAATTATTGCAATAGTTTTTAATGAATCTGACTTCAATTCCTCTATTTTATAATATACTTTGAGCACTAAAACTTCTTTGACTCCTTTTTTTTTTATATGAAATTTATTGACAAATTGGTTTCCATACAACACCCAGTGCTCATCCCAAAAGGTGCCCTCCTCAATACCCATCACCCACCCTCCCCTCCCTCCCACCCCCCATCAACCCTCAGTTTGTTCTCAGTTTTTAACAGTCTCTTATGCTTTGGCTCTCTCCCACTCTAACCTCTTTTTTTTTTTTTCCTTCCCCTCCCCCATGGGTTCCTGTTAAGTTTCTCAGGATCCACATAAGAGTGAAACCATATGGTATCTGTCTTTCTCTGTATGGCTTATTTCACTTAGCATTACACTCTCCAGTTCCATCCACGTTGCTACAAAAGGCCATATTTCATTTTTTCTCATTGCCACATAGTATTTCATTGTGTATATATACCACAATTCTTTATCCATTCATCAGTTGATGGACATTTAGGCTCTTTCCATAATTTGGCTATTGTTGAGAGTGCTGCTATGAACATTGGGGTACAAGTGCCCCTATGCATCAGTACTCCTGTATCCCTTGGATAAATTCCTAGCAGTGCTATTGCTGGGTCATAGGGTAGGTCTATTTTTAATTTTCTGAGGAACCTCCACACTGCTTTCCAGAGCGGCTGCACCAATTTGCATTCCCACCAACAGTGCAAGAGGGTTCCCGTTTCTCCACATCGCCAGCATCTATAGTCTCCTGATTTGTTCATTTTGGCCACTCTGACTGGCGTGAGGTGATACCTGAGTGTGGTTTTGATTTGTATTTCCCTGATAAGGAGCGACGCTGAACATCTTTTCATGTGCCTATTGGCCATCTGGATGTCTTCTTTAGAGAAGTGTCTATTCATGTTTTCTGCCCATTTCTTCACTGGGTTATTTGTTTTTCGGGTGTGGAGTTTGGTGAGCTCTTTATAGATTTTAGATACTAGCCCTTTGTCCGATATGTCATTTGCAAATATCTTTTCCCATTCCGTTGGTTGCCTTTTAGTTTTGTTGGTTGTTTCCTTTGCTGTGCAGAAGCTTTTTATCTTCATAAGGTCCCAGTAATTCACTTTTGCTTTTAATTCCCTTGCCTTTGGGGATGTGTCGAGTAAGAGATTGCTACGGCTGAGGTCAGAGAGGTCTTTTCCTGCTTTCTCCTCTAAGGTTTTGATGGTTTCCTGTCTCACATTTAGGTCCTTTATCCATTTTGAGTTTATTTTTGTAAATGGTGTGAGAAAGTGGTCTAGTTTCAACCTTCTGCATGTTGCTGTCCAGTTCTCCCAGCACCATTTGTTAAAGAGGCTGTCTTTTTTCCATTGGATGTTCTTTCCTGCTTTGTCAAAGATGAGTTGGCCATACGTTTGTGGGTCTAGTTCTGGGGTTTCTATTCTATTCCATTGGTCTGTGTGTCTGTTTTTGTGCCAATACCATGCTGTCTTGATGATGACAGCTTTGTAGTAGAGGCTAAAGTCTGGGATTGTGATGCCTCCTGCTTTGGTCTTCTTCTTCAAAATTCCTTTGGCTATTCGGGGCCTTTTGTGGTTCCATATGAATTTTAGGATTGCTTGTTCTAATTTCGAGAAGAATGCTGGTGCAATTTTGATTGGGATTGCATTGAATGTGTAGATAGGTTTGGGTAGTATTGACATTTTGACAATATTTATTTTTCCAATCCATGAGCAGGGAATGTCTTTCCATTTCTTTAAGTCTTCTTCAATTACCTTCATAAGCTTTCTATAGTTTTCAGCATACAGATCCTTTACATCTTTGGTTAGATTTATTCCTAGGTATTTTATGCTTCTTGGTGCAATTGTGAATGGGATCATTTTCTTTATTTGTCTTTCTGTTGCTTCATTGTTAGTGTATAAGAATGCAACTGATTTCTGTACATTGATTTTGTATCCTGCAACTTTGCTGAATTCATGTATCAGTTCTAGCAGACTTTTGGTGGAGTCTATCAGATTTTCCATGTATAATATCATGTCATCTGCAAAAAGCGAAAGCTTGACTTCATCTTTGCCAATTTTGATGCCTTTGATTTCCTTTTGTTGTCTGATTGCTGATGCTAGAACTTCCAGCACTATGTTAAACAACAGCGGTGAGAGTGGGCATCCCTGTCGTGTTCCTGATCTCAGGGAAAAAGCTCTCAGTTTTTCCCCGTTGAGGATGATGTTAGCTGTGGGCTTTTCATAAATGGCTTTTATGATCTTTAAGTATGTTCCTTCTATCCCGACTTTCTCAAGGGTTTTTATTAAGAAAGGGTGCTGGATTTTGTCAAAGGCCTTTTCTGCATCGATTGACAGGATCATATGGTTCTTCTCTTTTTTTTTGTTAATGTGATGGATCACGTTGATTGATTTGCGAATGTGAACCAGCCCTGCATCCCAGGAATGAATCCCACTTGATCATGGTGAATAATTCTTTTTTATATGCTGTTGAATTCGATTTGCTAGTATCTTATTGAGAATTTTTGCATCCATATTCATCAGGGATATTGGCCTGTAGTTCTCTTTTTTGACTGGGTCTCTGTCTGGTTTAGGAATCAAAGTAATACTGGCTTCATAGAATGAGTCTGGAAGTTTTCCTTCCCTTTCTATTTCTTGGAATAGCTTGAGAAGGATAGGTATTATCTCTGCTTTAAATGTCTGGTAGAACTCCCCTGGGAAGCCATCTGGTCCTGGACTCTTATTTGTTGGGAGATTTTTGATAACCGATTCAATTTCTTCGCTGGTTATGGGTCTGTTCAAGCTTTCTATTTCCTCCTGATTGAGTTTTGGAAGAGTGTGGGTGTTCAGGAATTTGTCCATTTCTTCCAGGTTGTCCAATTTGTTGGCATATAATTTTTCATAGTATTCCCTGATAATTGTTTGTATCTCTGAGGGATTGGTTGTAATAATTCCATTTTCATTCATGATTTTATCTATTTGGGTCATCTCCCTTTTCTTTTTGAGAAGCCTGGCTAGAGGTTTGTCAATTTTGTTTATTTTTTCAAAAAACCAACTCTTGGTTTCGTTGATCTGCTCTACAGTTTTTTTAGATTCTATATTGTTTATTTCTGCTCTGATCTTTATTATTTCTCTTCTTCTGCTGGGTTTAGGCTGCCTTTGCTGTTCTGCTTCTATTTCCTTTAGGTGTGCTGTTAAAGATTTTGTAGTTGGGATTTTTCTTGTTTCTTGAGATAGGCCTGGATTGCAATGTATTTTCCTCTCAGGACTGCCTTCGCTGCGTCCCAAAGCGTTTGGATTGTTGTATTTTCATTTTCGTTTGTTTCCATATATTTTTTGATTTCTTCTCTAATTGCCTGGTTGACCCACTCATTCGTTAGTAGGGTGTTCTTTAACCTCCACGCTTTGGAGGTTTTCCAGACTTTTTCCTGTGGTTCATTTCAAGCTTCATAGCATTGTGGTCTGAAAGTATGCATGGTATAATTTCAATTCTTGTAAACTTATGAAGGGCTGTTTTGTGACCCAGTATATGATCTATCTTGGAGAATGTTCCATGTGCACTCGAGAAGAAAGTATATTCTGTTGCTTTGGGATGTAGAGTTCTAAATATATCTGTCAAGTCCATCTGATCCAATGTCTCATTCAGGGCCCTTGTTTCTTTATTGACCGTGTGTCTAGATGATCTATCCATTTCTGTAAGTGGGGTGTTAAAGTCCCCAGCAATTACCACATTCTTATCAATAAGGTTGCTTCTGTTTATGAGTAATTGTTTTATATATTTGGGGGCTCCGGTATTCGGCGCATAGACATTTATAATTGTTAGCTCTTCCTGATGGATAGACCCTGTAACTATTATATAATGTCCTTCTTCATCTCTTGTTACAGCCTTTAATTTAAAGTCTAGTTTGTCTGATATAAGTATGGCTACTCCAGCTTTCTTTTGGCTTCCAGTAGCATGATAAATAGTTCTCCATCCCCTCACTCTGAATCTAAAGGTGTCCTTAGGTCTAAAATGAGTCTCTTGTAGACAGCAAATAGATGGGTCTTGTTTTTTTATCCATTCTGATACCCTATGTCTTTTGGTTGGCGCATTTACTCCATTTACATTCAGTGTTATTATAGAAAGATATGGGTTTAGAGTCATTGTGATGTCTGCATGTTTTATGCTTGTAGTGATGTCTCTGGTACTTTGTCTCACAGGGTCCCCCTTAGGATCTCTTGTAGGGCTGGTTTAGTGGTGACAAATTCCTTCAGTTTTTGTTTGTTTGGGAAGACCTTTATCTCTCCTTCTATTCTAAATGACAGACTTGCTGGATAAAGGATTCTCGGCTGCATATTTTTTCTGTCTAGCACACTGAAAATCTCGTGCCAATTCTTTCTGGCCTGCCAAGTTTCAAAAGAGAGATCAGTCACGAGTCTTATAGGTCTCCCTTTATATGTGAGGGCACGTTTACCCCTTGCTGCTTTCAGAATTTTTCTTTATCCTTGTATTTTGCCAGTTTCACTATGATATGTCGTGCAGAAGATCGATTCAAGTTACGTCTGAAGGGAGTTCTCTGTGCCTCTTGGATTTCAATGCCTTTTTCCTTCCCCAGTTCAGGGAAGTTCTCAGCTATTATTTCTTCAAGTACCCCTTCAGCACCTTTCCCTCTCTCTTCCTCCTCTGGGATACCAATTATGCGTATATTATTTTTAGTGTATCACTTAGTTCTCTAATTTTCCCCTCATACTCCTGGATTTTTTATCTCTTTTTCTCAGCTTCCTCTTTTTCCATAACTTTATCTTCTAGTTCACCTATTCTCTCCTCTGCCTCTTCCATCCGAGCCGTGGTGGTTTGCATTTTGTTTTGCATTTCATTTAAAGCGTTTTTCAGCTCCTCGTGACTGTTCCTTAGTCCCTTGATCTCTGTAGCAAGAGATTCTCTGCTGTCCTGTATACTGTTTTCCAGCCCAGCGATTAATTTTATGACTATTATTCTAAATTCACTTTCTGTTATATTATTTAAATCCTTTTTGATCAGCTCATTAGCTGTTGTTATTTCCTGGAGATTCTTCTGAGGGGAATTCTTCCGCTTGGTCATTTTGGATAGTCCCTGGTGTGGTGAGGACCTGCAGGGCACTTCCCCTGTGCTGTGGTGTATAACTGGAGTTGGTGGGCGGGGCCGCAGTCAGTCCTGATGTCTGCCCCCAGCCCACCGCTGGGGCCACAGTCAGACTGGTGTGTGCCTTCTCTTCCCCTCTCCTAGGGGCGGGATTCACTGTGGGGTGGCGTGGCCTGGTTCTTTGACTTCTTAAAATAACTACAATCATGTAATTTTCTTGCTAAATACGTATAAAAATTCATATCTTATGTTTATATCACTTATTCACTCAATAAACATTTGATGCTTATTATGGTCTATTTCCTACTCTTGGTTACATGGAAACAATAATATATAAACCATAAAATTTCTTTACTACTATAAACTTTAAATTTTAATTTTAATTTTTTTTCAACGTTTATTTATTTTTGGGACAGAGAGAGACAGAGCATGAACGGGGGAGGGGCAGAGAGAGAGGGAAACACAGAATCGGAAACAGGCTCCAGGCTCTGAGCCATCAGCCCAGAGCCTGACGCGGGGCTCGAACTCCCGGACCGTGAGATCGTGACCTGGCTGAAGTCGGATGCTTAACCGACTGCGCCACCCAGGCGCCCCTAAATTTTAATTTTAAAATGTAGAGAGTAAGGTGATGTAGAGTGATAGTGTAAAAATTATTCTGCAATGGTGGCCAGGAAAAGACCTTTTAAGCTCCTAACATCCTAGTCAGTTTCTCTAAAAAAGTCAGCTAAGAAAATGACTGGAAGCAAAATATTCTAGACAAAGTGTAAAAAAAAAACAGTGTGAAGATTCCAGGACAAAAACTAACTTTGAGGCTCTGGAAAGCAGAGATGATCTGTTCTGCCACAAAGAATAAGGAAGATACTGGTAAAAGATGCGTTGGGAAAGGAAGACAGGACCGGACGGTGTCATGAGGTCATGAAAAAGGCTTTGTATTTCATTTTAAGTGCAGTGTGATACTTTTGGAATTAAGATTATTATGATGGCAAGTTAAAGAAGTGCAGTTTAAACAACTATTAAGAAAAAAAAAAACCAGGAGATTTAATGAAAGAATATGCAAGGCTAGCCAGTGGAGCTGGGTCTCAGGAACAGGATCAAAGATTAGAGATCTGCTATGAAGAGATGATGTCCTCTCTCTCCATTTTGCTTCTTTCAATGTGTCTGCTTCATCATTCTTTCTTTGGAACATTTTGGTTTTTGCTCATTGTGGAATACGGCCATCCAAAGTTCACAATGCCATAGTTATAATACTGGATTTTCCTCTACTTCCTGCCTCTTTGTCTCTCCATCTCTTTCTCTATTGTTTTTAAAATTTGTAAAAAGACGTACTACTGTATTGCACATCCAGCAATTCCTGAAAATGAGGTAGATTTTTAAAAAGCCCCCATATAAAGCTACAACTTTTTATTAAACAAGTAGTTTACCCCCAACATTTAAGGTATTCCACGATCTTTTCCCAAATCATTCCTGTGTGAGCCTTCCACGCAATTTTTAATGGGTCACTCAGAGTGTCTTCAAGGAAACCTGTACTCTACATCTCTACCAAGATCAAATTCATTAGATCTTGTATTATTGTTTTCTTTAGGGATTACTTAAAGTGTAAGTCTCCTTGATAATCAATTGTTATCTACATATTACTTAGTACTGTTATTAACCTGAGAACACTTGCCAATATTTAGCTCTATGCAAACTGCCAGTTGTGTCCTCTGAATTCCTCCTCACTGATTAAAAAACTCTAAGATATCCTCACACAATTCTCACACTTCTCTTAACCCCTTTGTTTAACATGATATGTGGCTACTCTTTGATGATGTGTTTTCCCCAGTGACACACATAAGCAGGAGACATTTACTTCTCTGACACCATATACTTTGGGAAAAGAGGCCTCCTTCTTAGGAATATTTATGGTTCATAATCTTCCTATATACTTCTATCATCATCCTTGGTGAATTCAACATCTAGGTTAATGATCTCCTGAAAACATATTTACATCCATCTTCCTCTTCAACCTTAGTAATGTCTAAATGACTATTACTATTAGCCATTAAATTGGTTTCTCTACTGCCTTATTTTCTCTTTAGTCCTTCATTCTTCACAGATCATCTTGAGTATTCCTTTTATATCCCAAACAGATCATATGAATGCCTCTCTTGAAATTTTTACAGGATTATGCTTAATATTACTTACAATAATATTTAATTGTGTGCCTTATTTTAAACAAGCCTTGCAAGGCCTTGCAATTCCAAACTCTCAAATTCACCTGCTGACTCTTAATGTGCTCTCCATTCTCTTGACTTTTTTCTTGTCTAAAATCCATCTGACATTCTCTGGATTGTGTCATGTTTTCTTCCTGTTTAAAGGTCTTTACAATATTTTTTCTCTCTTTCTCATGCTCTCTCTGAAATACAGAATATAGTTCCCCAATTTTCCCAATATATTGATAGCAATATAGTTATCATTCTCATCCTTCAACTTTAATATGAACACTTAAGAAAGAACTTCACTCATCACCCTAGTAACACCTTGTTAATTTATTGTTTTATTCTGTTGTAAACTGCTATAGAAGAGGCACTACATTACTATTTTTCATAAATAACTATATCCTTTAATACTAAGAGGGAATGAAAGATATATATATACACATAGGATATCTCTATCTCCTAACTTCATATGCTACAATGAAAATAAGCCCCAAATCAAATTGTCATTTACCTATTATCAGTTAGCAAAACCCAAACAAATAAAATCCGAAACAATTTAGCATTCACTTGCAAGACTCTGTGTCATTTTCGTTACTTCCATCAACTCATTGCATAGAAGGTGCAACAGAATCAAATTAAACAGTATACTATTTGTGATGGTCAATTAACCATACAATCAAAGGTAACTATCAATAATCCTCTAGTCAGTGGCAAATGCAGTACTATTTCAGGTTTAAATGTTAAGCGTCACCTCAAAGAATATAAATAATGGGCTCATCAAATCCTAATATACTCTTTGGGTAAGGATAGATGGATCTACACAACACTTCTAACTGAAAGGCTTAATTTAAACACCACTTCACTGGGGCGCCTGGGTGGCGCAGTCGGTTAAGCGTCCGACTTCAGCCAGGTCACGATCTCGCGGTCCGTGAGTTCGAGCCCCGCGTCGGGCTCTGGGCTGATGGCTCGGAGCCTGGAGCCTGTTTCCGATTCTGTGTCTCCCTCTCTCTCTGCCGCTCCCCTGTTCATGCTCTGTCTCTCTCTGTCTCAAAAATAAATAAACATTAAAAAAAAAATAAAAAATAAATAAACACCACTTCACTAACAACAATTAATTTCTAACATTGATTATGTCCGTCAAAAAAATACATTGTGTTGATCAGAAATAAGTATAGCTGAATGAAAAGATTGTTGTGGCTTTTTTCGGAGTGTTTTAAAGATACTATTTAATAAACATGGTAGAATGTAATTCTGATCAGGATATGGGTGTATATTATAAACATGAATGTGTAAGTATGCGTGTGCATATTGTGTGTATAGATACACATACAGAAACCCTTAATATCAATATGACACGGCATACCCTGATAGACAGATAGACACCTACTTAGTATAGAATTGACATTTGAATAATATTTGGGAGTGAATGTAGACATGAATTATTTCTGTCTCTTTCGTTGTACTGCCTTCTAGAATTTCTCTTACAATCTAAATTTTATTGTACAAGTCTCATTTCAAATTCTACTGGATTCAAATATTTTTCTGGCTTCTACATTTAGAATTTTCTTTAGTGTTCGGCTACACACTATGACATTAATTTACCACATGATATTTTTATTTCTTTGTTGTGTTACTGTGTTTGGGTGCATGGCAATTATTTAAACAACTATCAGTATTAGGAGATTGTTGATACCAATGTTGCCTTTTACACTTCTTTACCTTTATAGTCACAGTGAGGTTCCCATCTCCACTTAGTGCTTCAAGATCTTTTACAATCACAGGGATATAAATTTTATTTTTTAAATTTAATTACTGATATTTCATCTTCATTTCCCTCTTGTGATGTTTTCCATTACAACTTCTAATATAAGAATAGATGAATATATGTATCCTAATTAAATATATCTCTAAATAAATTTCATCTAGTGGAGTTTTAACTTAGTTACAGTATCCAAATAATTATAAAGTGCCCCCAAATATTATTATAGGTGCTCCTGACTTGACATTTATACTAGGGTGGTATTAGTGTCAGAAAAATTATTCATAGTTCATAAGTAGGAAAACAGAATGCTAAGTGTCTTGTCAGCAGAGTGCTGGGATTGAAGTGTTAATTGTCTATTACACAACTCTATAAGGAAAGAAGTTAACTTGTAGATTATTGGCCAGTAGAGATGGAAGTGTTTTCATCCATTGGGACGGATAATAATAAGGATTCTAATTTATGACCCTGTTGGACAATAACCAGTTTTGTATATAATCCAAAAATCTTTTCCTAATATTCTTTGTTAAACTAAGTTGTCAAATGTTCTTTGGACTAGTTTTCACACCTTATTGGTTCCTTCATTTATTGAACTAAATAAAATAATTAACATCTTTATTTTATTTATTTATTCATTTTAATATATGAAATTTATTGTCAAATTGATTTCCATACAACACCCAGTGCTCATCCCAAAAGATGTCCTCTTCAATACCCATATTTGATGCATTTAAATGAAAGTCACAATATTACTTTTTGAAAACTGTATTATGAAATTAGGACACTTTTAATGGAATCATAGTTGATACTAGTGTTTTATCAAAGTTTATAATCATTTTATAAGATAAAATACAGACAGCAGAAACCTAATTTAACAATGGTGTTAAAGATACTTTCTCATGCAAGTTGTAAGAATAAGAGAAAGAAAATCCTGCTATTTGAAAAGCTCCAGCAGTATGAGACAGGTTCTAAGAAGAGTGTGTAATTCATCTCAGGGAGTAAAGAGCTCATTGTTTGGGAAAGCTTTGTTAAAATCTTTTGATTAAACAAAGATAGACAAAGTGTACCTCTTTTACTGGAGGTGTTTCAGGTGTGTCTCTTTAATTTTCCAAACTTTTAAATGCAGAAATTCAACTTGGTATTTTTGTAATATGCAGATTCCTGGGTTTTGTATTGGAAGGACCTACAGCTCTCCTGCCGTGTTCCTCCTTTACTTTCACATAGAACGTTTCACTTCAGTGACTTCTGTTTTTTTTTTCTTCCGCAAGAAGTTCCACAGGTAATTCTCTGCAATACCACCTGGGTGCCCTATGATTTAATTCAATTCTGACATTATCCACCTGGAGATGAGGGCTCAGTCCCATGAAACTGCTCCCCACTACAGATGCTGATCGTAAGTAATAGGTCTTAAGGTTACCTACAACTTTTGTCTTGACTTTGCTACAAATTGAAGGTTCCCATGACCTCCTCCCCTTTGAATTTGACTAATTGTTAGAGTGGCTCACAGAATTCAGGTAAACGCTTACCTATGTTTAGAAGTTTATTAAAGGATATGATAAAGGGTACTAATTAATAGCCAGATTAAGAAATATGTAGGTTGAGGTCTGAAAGAGTCCAAAGCACTGGAGCTTCTGTCCCCATACAGTTGAGGTGCATCACTCTCTCAGTACATGGATATGTTCACACACCTGGAAGCTCTTTGAGCCTCAACTATTAGAATTTTGTGATGGTCTCCTCATGTAGGCATGATCATTTTTTTTCAGGAAGTAACCAAATGGTCATATATTTTCTTTCTTTTTTTTTAAATTTAAGTACAGCTGACAGACAATAGTATATTAGTTTTAGGTGTACAGCATAGTGATTTGATAATTTTATGCATTACTCAAGGCTCACCACGATAAATGTAGTCACCATTTATTAGCATAAACATTATGATATTATTGACTATATTCCCTCTATGTACTTTCATCTTGATGACTTATTTTAATTTTTTTAATTAAAAACATTTTGTTAAATGTTTATTTTTGAGAGGGAGATTGAAACAGGACAGGGCAGAGAGAGAGAGGGATACAGAGAATCTGAAGCAAGGTCTCTGCTGTCAGCACAAAGCCCGACTTGAGCTTGACATGGTGTTCAATGCGGGGTTTAAACACGGGGCTCAAACCCAAGAGCTGTGAGATCATGACCTGAAGGATGAAGTTGGGACACTCAACTGACTAAGCCAACCCAGGCGTCCTGATGACTATTTCATAAGTAGAGGTTTGTATCTCTTAATCCCCCTCACCTATTTCACTCATCCTCTACACATCCCTCACCTCTGGCATTCATCAGTTTGTTTTGTTTCTGTTTCTGTTTTTGTTCTTTATTTTATCCTTTAGATTTCACATGTAAGTAAAATTATCTGTTGTCTATTTGTCTTTATATGTCTGACTTGTTTCACTTAGCATAATATCATGTTGCTACAAATATATATATATACATATATATATATATATATATACATATATATATATATATATATGTATATATATATATATATATATATCATGTGGGTCTTAAAGTAGCTGCATCCCTCTAGAACTATAGCTTCTGATAGGTGACTAAATTCACAATGGGATTCAGTTTTGGAAATAGTTTCTGGCTGTTACTAATCCCTGAGTGGCTTGAAACCTCTTATTTAAACCACTTAATTCATCCACAACACTATAAATAGTTACTTCATTAAGTTTTTAAAAACACAGGTCGAGGTGTGCTGTCTTTGAGGGAAACATGACGAATATAAAGACTGAGATTCAGGTGACTGAAGCATTCTAGAGCATTTCCTAGGAACAATGCTCTCTAAGAAACCTCTGTACTCTTCAGCCAATTTAAGCAGTTCTTTCCCCTCATATCCATATTCTAGAATGATAGCCAAGTCATTTTAATATAGCAGCTACAAAATAATAAAATTAGTTTAGAGATTACTGATTCTAAGACTATTACTGATTTATTATCTTTTATAGATTTCGTGATATACATGTACACACGCAGAATTTTGCATGAAAGTCTGAAGACTTTAGGTATCTCAGATTAAACAGAACTCTTGCCTAGAATATAGAAATTCATCCAGCAGAAAAAAAAAAAAAGTGTTGGCAGATTAATGCGATTTTAGATCCATTTGTGTTTGTGTGTGTGTGTGAACATTTAATAACATCAGATTCATTAAATACATCTAGATAAATATATTAAGACAAACATTTATATTCATGCATGACAAGCAACCTACGAAATGTCTAGATAAATTGAAAAAGAGATTATGGTACATTTCTTACCAAATCTGAGATTTCTTTTCTAAGAGGAATTTTATGTATCAATTTCTCAAAGTTGCAATTCATATTAAATTAATATAATATGATTACATTTCTTTTTTAAAATTTATTTATTTTGAGAGATAGAGTGTGAGTGGGGGAGTGTCAGAGCAAGAGAGAGAGAGAGAATCCCAAGCAGGCTCCCTGCTATCAGTGCAGAGGCCAACGCAGGGCTCGATCTCATAAACAATGAGATCATGACCTGAGCTGAAATCAAGACTCAGACACTTAACCAACTAAGCAACACAGTGATGAGTGTACCTTTAATTCCCTTTACCTAGTTAACCCATCCCTCCACCCATCTCCCCTTTGGTAACCATCTGTTCTCTACAATTAAGAGTCTGTTTTGCGGTTTATTTCTCTTCCCCCCCCCCCTAAATTCTACATATGAGTGAAATCATATGGTACTCTCTAGATTCAACCATGTTGTTGTAAATGGCAAAGATTTCATTCTTTTTTATGGCTGAATAATATTCCATTTTGTGTATATATACATACATGCACACACATACCACCTCTTCTTTATCCATTCATCTATTGATGGACACTTAGGTTGCTTCCATAAAGGGTGCATGTATCCCTTAGAATTAACGATTTTGTCTTCTTTGGGTAAATACCCAGTAGTGTGATTACTGAATCATACGGTAGTTCTAATTTTAGTTTTTTGAAGAACCTCCACATTGTTTCCCACAGTGGTTGCACCAGTTTGTATTCCCACTAACGGTGCATGAGGGTTTCTTTTTCTCAGTGCAGGAAATAGATATTTCCCCTTTCCTATGAACTAGGAAATCTGTATTTTATGATAATGATATAACAGAAATCAAGAGAACAATATTTTTCTCACCTTTACATAAGATTGCTACTCAATCAAAGACTTTCCTTTTCATATTTTTAAACAAAACATAATAGTACCTTTTGTTTCTACCTATTCCTTACCTTTTGGGGATGTCCTTGGTGTCATCTTGGCTGGTATATCAACTGTACTCACAAAACACCACAGCATCCATATACTGCAATCCTTTTGTTTCTGCAATTTTAGATAAATTCATTAGTAGCCATATGAATTAGTAAATCACTTTTAATGTCCCAATTCTGTTAATAAAATATAAAAGTCATTTAGAAAACGCTACTCAAGTATGAAGTAACACTGATATTATCTTGTATATTGTAACATAGTCTCAACTGGAAAAGGATGAGATTGGAGATCCAGGTAGCAAATTAGATTGATGTGCTGTCCTCAACATAATGGCATTTTCATTTCTGAGCCCTACCAAGTCCAAAACAAAACCATTTTTTATGGTTGCTCAAAATCCCAAGAGAAATGAGTTCAGGTGGTCTCAACTTAGTTTCTCATGTACAAAGGGACATATCAAAAACCTGCCATAGACTGATAGTAATTTATCACTTTCACTTTTAAGAAGCTATGGGATTACAAGCATGAAGCAAATAACAGCAAAAGAAGTATTTCTACAAGCATTTTTTCCCTTTTTGCCTCAGCTGGGAGTTTCCATTTTATTGGAAGAATAGTCTAATAAAACAAAAATTACATTTGTCATGATGTATTAATTGAAATTTTCTTTCAATATTCAATTATTAACATTTAAAATACAAAATATGTCACTTGTAACCATTGTTATAATAAATAGAACAACTAAATAATACTATTATATATCTTTAAAACCATCATAAATCAAACAGCAAACAAAACTTAAATCTATGTCTTCTTATGCATTTTTATCATTCAGATAAAATGGTAGGGTCCTTAAATATACAAAATTTACATATTTTTATGTTCTAAGGAATTTTTAAAATTAATGTTAATTATGTTCAAGGAAACCAAACAGATGAAAATAATTATAGTTAAAAAAAATAATTGAGTAAAATCCTATAGTCTGATGCCTTCAGAAATATAATAGTATGACATTATAATGTAGGTAAATTATTTCGGATATTTGCTTTGGATATTCAACTTTGCATTCACCCTAAATATCTTTTGACATATTGCTCTCATGGAAATCTGAAATGTCAACAGCGTGACAGTCAAGAGAAGCACATAAGTATTTGAATCATTACAGAGATGTGGGTCACAAGGATAGGACACAGTGTAATTTATTCAAATATTATTTGGGTTGTTTCTCAGATATTGACTAACCAAGAATTATTAAATCAGACAAGAAGTCAGATGTATTTTTGATAATATAAAATCTAAAAGTTAGTATATATTATAGTACATTTCCATTTTGAATACAAGAAACAGAGAACTATTATTTAGATGGCCTTTAAAACAAATTAGAAGAAAGATGGAGAATGTCAGAGCTTATTAAGAAGCAACAGCTATTCTATTCCATTGAAAATGTCATAAAAAAGATAATACAAAAATTAACTCTTTTTAGCTGATATTGAAATAACAAGAAAATTTCAGTAGAAATTCCTTACAATTGTCAAGCTGATAAGAATAAATTTTTTGGATCACACAACAGACATTTTCTTTACATCTCTTATGAAAGATATATTAGAGTCAAGCTGCACAAACTGATTTGGTCATATTTTACTTTTACAAAGTTTCCAAGAATCATGAGGCTGAATGGCTGAACTCATGTAAAATAAAATGTAGCATTAATACATCATTTAATAAATATACATTAGAAAGAAGGTAATATTGCTTTATCAATTATGGAATTTTTAAAAATCTTTAATTAAATGTTATCACATTTTGCTAGCAGTTTTGCCATTATTATTGTTGTTCTCTACAAAATAAGTAGCTTTCACACTTGCTATCTGAGAAATGAACATCATGATTTTCTTAGGCTCAAGACCTACATCTTTACATGTCAACCAATTCTAAACTGTGTTACAAATTTCACCAACCAGTTCCCTGCCTTGGATGACCTATGTTAAATCCACTGAACTCATACCCCAAAACCTCATTAATATTTTTTCCTAATCTCCCTATTTTGAATCATTATTAAGACCACCAAGGTGTAGTTCTCCCTTGATGCTGTAAATTAATACATTCAGCACCACCTGATCAGGTAGGCTTTTATTTATTTATTTATTTATTTATTTATTTATTTATTATGCTAATTTAACTACTATTGAGTAGTTCAACATAGACAACCTGGAGGTCTTGCTAAAATGGTTATTAAAACTTAACTCTCTTATGAAAAGTCCCCATAACTCTCTTGCTTGGAGTCTCTTCCTGACTGGGATGGTGAAGTAGGGTCCCACTTTGAGTCTGAGGACCTATTTCCTTTATCAAGTTCCCCAATTCTGAGATAATTTTGTCTCCTAGAAATAAATGTTTTTAAAGTAATCTCCTGCTTATCTCATCAATTTTAAAAACCTTTCCTTGGACTTCAGGTCAGTAAAAATCTGTCCTTTTACTACAGCATCATCATTTATCTCTTGGACTGTCCTTTTCATTTTCTGTTGTGAGTTTATAAGAGAAAGTTCATAGACAAGAAGATAAAAATAGACACAATAAATCTGTCTTTTGACTCAGTACCAAGGGCCAACAAGTCCCAAAAGGCTTGTCACATTGGCATCTTTATAGGACAAGCTTTGCCTTTGGTCAACGATCTTTCTAAATTTCAAAATTTCAAAATTACAGAGTCCACTTGGGGAAATTTTTTATGTGAACACAATTATTCATTTGAGAAGTGTCTTAGAACAAAAAAAAAATGGACACAATCTAAAAGGTTTTTCTTCAAAAATTTTTTTGAACAAACTTCCAAAAAAAATTGAAACTACTTTACAAAGACACTTTTTAGAGTGTATTTTGACAAAGGAAATTTTTTAAAGTATGAAGTTTATTAATAATGTGGGTAAATGATGCAGGACTTTGAAAGGGGACCAAACACTTAATTCAGTTTTCTCTTAAACTCTCCAGGAGAACTTGCTGTAAATGTAAGGAACAATCATAGAAGTTTTTTTTATTAATATCATGTAGTATAATATATTAACCTTAAATTCTGCCACTATCACACAATCTCACCCTAGGAAAGAATGACTACTCAGAAAGTTGAAATTTTTTTATAACAAACCTCAGATGTTACCCATTCATCAGCCAATAAATCTTACCAGTGTGCTTCCAACCAAAGGATATTTTTCTCTTGTGAAATCACACTGATAACTTAATAGGCATAGATTTATTTTGTAAATGGAATTATCTGTTTAAATGGACACCTCTTTCTTTAGATAAACCAAGGACTCTGTAATTCATAATCAGGTCATAGGTAATTCGAATAATGACCTCCTAGTTTGCTTGTTCTAAAGGAAAAATTGAAGCTCTCCAGTTCATAGATTTTTTTATGGTGCAAATATTCTGCTGATATTAACAGACTTATTGTTGCTAAATATATTAAAGTTTAGATCGTCTCATACATATTCTTACCCCACTCACACATTTTCCCCTAAAATGAGAAGCAAAGAAGGAACAAACCAATCATTCAAGGTCTAGTAGAAAAACAAACAAACACACAAATAAACAAACAAACAACTTGCATTTGTACCAATCATTGTCATACTCTTTTTCTTTAAGGCACAAAACACACAGAAAAAGATACTGATTTGTTCATAAATTGTAATCTCTTGTTTTCCATGATAATGAACCAAGTAATATTTCATCTTCAAGTCTACACATTTTACAATTGTATATTTGCACTCTGCTTTCATTTTTTAATGTCCTCCTTATGAAGTTAATTAAATACTAGTTGGCCTTTTCTTGGGAAGGTCTAAAATTTACCTGCAGTATTATGACTTACAGGTTTACTAAGACATTCACCGGTTTTCACAAGTCTCCAACTTAATCATCTTAAATATTCCTAGGATTCTTTTATCCTACACATGGATCACCTCTTATGTTTTATTGATAATGTGATGTCTAAAATTCATTCCATATCTTTAATAAGCTCAAAAGGAAAATGATGCTTTAAGGAAAAGTTACACTTTGTCAAAACTAAGGGTATGGCTTATCCCAGGACATATTCAAATAATGCAAATCTTTCAATTATGACAGACGTCACACCATTAATTTTTTTTTTCATTCTGGTCAAGAGATAATTAGATTTTTCACCAATGCAAGTAAAGGGCTCATTACTTTTCTCGAATCACCATGTATATGTATAATTTAACCAGGTTATCAGTGATTGAACCCCTAAGCAGAAGCAAACATTTTATGATTTAAAGTGAGGTCTTCGATAACTTCCCATCCATTCATGAATAAGTGATCTAAACGAGTCTGTGGTATTCTGACTCAACTTCATGGAAATCAGTGGACACCAATAGTTTATTATACCATTTCTTTTTATTCGTGGGAAAAGCATACTCACTCTGTTTCATATCAATAACAGCTTCAGTTTAAATAATGGAAGATTCTATGAATCAGGACTCAGATTTTCCTTTAAACTTGATGGTTCCTCATGCTGAGCAATCTTTGTTGTTCACTTAAAATCTCAAATATTTATCAATAATAGGTTTATCTCCTATAACATTTTGTTACTCCTTCACACATTTCCAAGTATTAATGTAATCCTTTAAATCATGGGACTTTATTTCCATAATCAGAATAAGAGAAAACAAATAACTGCTGGATTCTGCCAAGGATTGTTGTCCATGCTTCAAACATATTTATTTTTATACTGTCCTGGAGAAAACATATCTTAGTATACTAAGATATACTATTGTCTTTTAATGAGTCTTATGATAAGAACAGGAAAATTTCAGGATTTATCAAAACAATTCAACTTATCCATAGTATATGACCCCTTTTACTAGAAACCGAATCAGCCCAGATGGCAGAACACATTGCATACCCTAGATCTTGGCAAATGAGTGGAGATAAGAGAGCTAACATTTATTGTAGTAGCAGACATGTTTTGCATATAGTATGTGATTTTTGTTATGCTTTGGAAACAGCAAACATTCTTGATATCACCAGGAATTCCAAATCAGAATATCTGATAGATTAAAGAACTCTTTCTGCCCTGATACTTTTGAAGTATATAGTCATTATAAATTAGAAGTCTGAACACAAAGCAATAATTTAAAGGCAAAGGAAAGTGTTTTAGGTAATCATTATGAAAGACAGGAGCTTTAATTAAGATCTTGGTCCCCTTAACACTACAAGAAGCCAATTCTTTAAAGAAGTTTAAAAAAGCTATTACATAATGCCAGTAGCTGGTACACAACTAAAAAAAAAATAGTGGGAGAAATGTGGCTTTATATGACATGATAATAATTTATGGCACTTTCAGGGTTTTTTTATTGTTGTTAAATATTTAATTTATTTTTGGGAGAGTGCAAGAGGGGAAGGAGCAGAGAAAGGGGACAGAGGATCTGAAGCGGCCTCTGCACTGACAGGCTGACAGCAGAGAGCCCTATGTGGGGCTTGAACTCACAAACCCCGAAATCCTGACCTGAGCTGAAGTCTGACACTCAACCGACTAAGCCACCCAGGTGCCCTGACCGTGGTACTTTCAGATCAGCCACTTGGAGTCCCCCAAAAACTTGAAATAATTTTATATTGAATTTTCTATCATGGCAAGGACAACTAGTACACTAAACTAACATTGTAGTGAGGGGCAAAGGTACTAAAATGCTGAAGAATATCTGCTTTGTGTCTCATCTGTCATCACCATTATCCTGGTAAACTGTAAAGATGGGTATGGACAAGTGGCCCAGTCTTAGGGTAACTTTGAACACATTCAAATGAGTTTCATAAAGTAAACCCTGAAAAGAATTTTAAATATATTTGTACCATGTTTGCTTAGTTTCACAATTTTACTTAATAAAGGGTTACGGATTTAATATTAGCAAAAATATTACTTCATTCCCAATCTGTGGGTTTTCAGTCTATCTCTCCAGTGAAACAAGCACCAATAACGAGTGACTAGTGTTGGAGAATTACAAAGTCTTGCTACTTAGAAGTCATACTATTCAAATTATACTCCATCTTCAGGAAAGTTAGAAGGAACAAATGTAATTCTGAAACGGAACTTTGTAAAGCACTTAACGACCTGATACACTGGAAGAGAAATCAGAGAAAGACAGCCTGCAAACTTCTATGGAAAGGACACTTCCAATATCTGAACAAAACTCAGATGGGCTGGTCTTTAGAGTCACAACAATTTATTTAAGAGACACAAGCCATCCTCATACAATGAAAGCATGTTCTGGGTGGAGACATTAAATTGTGAATTCTTGGAAATTCTCCAGAAGCTGACACCTTTCGGCTCATGTAAATAACTATGTAAAGCTGAACATTTTGCCTGAGACCCAGAGAACAAGATCCAGATGACCAAAACATCAGAGTATCATGCTTTAATTAATATTAATATTGTTTATTTTTATAAACTATTTTACTTATCTCTACTGGCTTAAGATTTTGATTTTAATAGACACTTATTAGCTCTTAACTATGATACCCATGAGGCCCTTTTTCTTAATATTGCTTGTCATCCCTAGGTACTCTTTGGTATAAGTCCAATATCTAGCTAGAGTTTGCTTATGATTTGGCCAAAATCTAAAACCCAATCAACTTTTTGTTCTGTATATATATTACTCTGGGTGCCAGCTTTGTTGTAAAGAAATTAATAACTTCAAGTGTAATATTCTCAACCAGTAAACACAATTTTAGAATCAAGCATCACAAAAAGATGCTAAACCCATAAAACTCCCTCTAACATCTCACATAGGACCTTTTGTAGGAGCTTGTTTTTGTAACCAAACTTTTGTAAATATAAAGGTTGGGAAGACATTATCATGACTGATGCTGTCTTACTTTTATACACTTTAAAAGGACATAGGAACACCTGGTGGCTCAGGGTTAAGCGTCTGACTTTGGCTCAGGTCATATCTCATAGCTTGTGGGTTTGAGCCCCATGTTAGGCCCTGTGCTCACAGCTCAGAGCCTGGAGCTGCTTTGGATTCTGTGTCTCCCTCTCTCTGCCCCTCCCCTGCTCAAGTTCTGTCTCTCTCCCTTTCTCTCTGTCTCTCTCTCTCTCAAAAATAAACATTAAAAAAATAAAAAAAAAATAAGAGGATATAAAACTGTGTAATAAGACAGTGAATTTAAATATATTCCTGTATTTTTATTTCTGCCTTTTGGTGTTGATGCCCTCGTAGTCAGCCTCTGAGTGGAGAGAGGCCTGGAAAAAAAAAAGGTAAATATTCAGTTTCCGACCTCCTGAAAAATAGACAAGAAACTTGAAAGTCAGACATTTTCAGGGAAATGAAGGATTTGCAAATCTGGCCAGCTGGCATAATAGTTTTACTATTTGCCCAAGAAAGGAATAAAGAGAACATGATGAGAAAGGAATGAAAATGACAAATCCATTTATTATCTTAGTATACTGTAGAAAGGGAGAAAGGACAAGGCATGAAATCCCTGATGATACAGGAGCTAATGGTAATACTGGCTGTAAGCTTTTAGGAAAATTTTCAAAGAAAAATTCATTTTCAAAATCGTGCAAGGATATCATTCAGTGGTTTTGTTAGGAGAAAGCAATTTAGGTGACCTTTGTTCCTCATGGCCAGCATGTGGTGTGCAGGGACCCTAAATTTCCTAATATGCCCTAAAGGAACATGGAGGTAGAGGAGGGTTTGTGGTCATGGTGAAGAGACTACTGTATGTAGGATCATGAAGAACAGAGGCAGGGCCTTGGACCTTAGATGCTAGTTTTGAACGCAGGCATATTTTTTTTTTCAAGCCAAAGGGCAGATGTAACATTTTGAAGCAGAAAGAGAATCCAGAAGACATGGATTTGTACACCTCACTACTTTTGCTCTGCACCAAGACGTGTTAGATATATATCCACAAACAGCCAGCTA
Source organism: Lynx canadensis (assembly GCF_007474595.2). NCBI lineage: Eukaryota > Metazoa > Chordata > Mammalia > Carnivora > Felidae > Lynx > Lynx canadensis. The sequence goes on from NC_044303.2 coordinate 43,119,378, forward strand.
GTCACTGTCTTGGTTAGGAGGCATACCAGGTGGGGCCAGAACTCGGAAAATATAAGAATTCTACATGATTCATTTAAACATCGAGTAAATTATACAAAAATGCCAAAGAAAGTATTAGGCTGAACTGACATTACTGGATAGGTCTAAGTGTTATTATTATTATTTTTACTACCTTATGTGGTGAAATTCATTAAGGAAGAACAGATTTTAACAAATAAGGAAATTATTTTCCGGGAAAATGTTTCTTTGTAATCTGGCTGGATTATAAATCCTGCTACATATTTTTCTTCTGCTGCTTTCATTATAATCCATGCACTTGGTGGAAGGTGGTAGAGATGTGAGTACTTCCACTGTTAGGATTGATCATTGTATTAAGGTAGTAAATGGGAAGTAATAGCTGAGCAAAAGATTATTTTACCTTTACCCAGTTTCAAGTAGAACTCAACGTCGTAATTGTGACTAAATTCACATTTTGGCATATTAATATCTCTCTGAAAAGTGGATATAGTGGTGATGCTGTCCACATAAAATTATTCAAGAATCTGTGCTTTAAACTGGCAATCTGGGAATGGGGCAATGAAGGGGAAAGGTTGTGGGATAGAAAAAATGTGAATTTGAATTGATGTTTTCTTTCTACTTCAAAAAGAGTAATCTATCTGGAGCAGTGTTAGCTAAACCAGGTTCTAATCAATTTCCATTATTACTAAGGACGAAACAGTTCATATTTTATTTAACATGTCATGAAACATTTGGATATGAAGTCAAACTGCTTTCTTTGCAAATCTTTAACATCACCAATTCATTCTATTTTATCACTGTCATCTGAGGGAACAAGATGATGGGAGGTTACATTTGCCATCTAGAAATTAATATTAATTTTTAAAATAATAATATATTTTTGCCTCTTCTAAAGGTTTTTTCAAAGGAAATAAAGATGTCTTGTTAGATATTTTAGAGCCATCTGGGTACAAAAGTAATAAACTGAGAACACATATAATGTTTACCATTATTTAGATAATGCATTGGCATGCATTTAAAAATTATTCTTATGAAGTTGTTATATTAAGTTTTTCTAATGGACAATATTTTATTAAACTGTCTCTACACATTTAGTGCTATTTTGTGGCGCTCATTTCCACAAATTGTTCAAAGCTAAAGTTTTGTACAGCTATTAGGAGGAGAAAATAGAGAATAGTCTTTCTTAAAGTAGCATTTATGAAGACTAAAAAGAAGGCTTTCATAATTGATGTGATTTCTGTATTATAGTACAGCTTCCTGAAAGGAAGCCATGTTCCTTTATATGAGACAAAAACTGAATGTTGCCAAGATATCTTGCTCCGAAGCCATATCCCTTTATTTGTATGCTTATCTTAAAATGCCAGTTTCCAGAAAACTCTAGTGATAGACCCAAGTGTACTTATGGATGCTTCATTAGCCAAGGAAAAGGAAATTGTTGTCTTGGGAAAGATGGAAGGAAAACAGTTGAGTGAAACATTTGGTAATGCTAATGAAGAAAATCTGGGAATAATGATATGATTGACATAAATATCACCAGTTCCCTATTGTATTTGCTGACTTTTTGTGAGAATCAGGTAGTGGAGAATAGAGCCTCGAGAGTCAGCAAGACTAGGTCTCCAACTTTGGTCAAATCACAACACTGAATTTGTTTCTAGTGTTAAATAAGGTGTTAACATCAGATCTTTTATGAACACCTATGGCTCTGAGATGAAAAGATTCAATGTATTTTTGTTTTGTTATTTCATTATGTAACTCTTGCCTCACTTTCAAAAAACTGAGTGATAGTAAAAGAGAATTTTTCAAATGAACCTTAAGATAGCAACATAAAATTTTAAAACTGGGACATACAATGCTGATGCTTTTTATTATATTTTTCTTTGAAGGGTCTTCCTTGTGTGAACTAAATTGCTGTTAGAGGCATTCTTTTAATGCCTATTTTATTCAGTTTGTGTGGAAACAAATGTGATTGTGTGCATGTGAGCATATGTGTGTGTCTTACTTTATTCTAGAAAGTATTTAGGCAATTTGGTAAGACACAAAGCATCTCAAAAGAGAGACGCTAGCTGTGAATAAAGTAGTTCAGGCAACTCAAATACATGAACTATTTTTATTTTTTTTCTCCTAGATAAAAGTTAGTGTTATTGTCAGTCATATTGGGATAAGATATTGATTGAACCAGTGTTCACTTCTTTCTGCAGTGACTAGATTTAGAGATTTGCAAGCAATCAAGAGATTATTAGATCCATTTTATTCCAGATAAGCACAAAAAAAGGTCAGCCATTTATAAGAATGCACTGTCAACTTTCCAAAACCTTAACATTTATCTGGCTTTAATTTTAAGTTTATTAAAAAAAATTCTTTGGAAACAGCAATTTGTAATGTGCTAAATTGCATAAAATGCCCTAAGGTGTAAGACACTACTTGCAGCAATAAATAATGAAATTCATGTCTACCAGGAACATATGATGTCAACCTCTTTGTTTCAGGGTCTCTCTCTCTCTCTCTCTCTCTCTCTCTCTCTATATATATATATATATATATATATATATATATATGTTGTAAGTATCAATAAGGATTTTTATGTCACAACTTATATATTAAATATATATATATATATATATATATATTTATGCTCATGTGTAACATATTCATTTATAATATTCAAATTGTAGCCTTTGGTGATCTTAGAAATTTCAAGTGAAAGCTAGTCAGGACCTATTCAGTCTAGAAGACTTAAAAATCTTCCAAAATTACTTTAAAAATATTAAGCTTAAAGCAAAGAGAGATTAAGGGGAGAGAAAAGGTTAAGGAAGAAAATACTTAAATTCATCTTGAATAATATTTTCCCTTTGCGAATTTCAAATTCTAACATATAAAAGCAGAGCCTATGGCTTATAATAATGAAAGTAAGAGCTGACTCTAATTGAGTTTCTTCTATTTACTACTAATAAGGCTATGTTAAATTGTGAAATGACTCCTTTGAGTACACCAAAATAAGAAGCAAAATAGCACACAGAGATTTAAAGATCAGCCTTATTATTGATAAGAACAGTTTAGAGAACCTATCCTGGCTACATTCCTTTCAAATCTTGATTCTTAGATGAACCACCTGATGGGATGCGTATGGCTACAACATAGAAACATGCCCAGAAGGGTCCTTCACACACATTTCTCACCTGGGGAAGATTAGAGAACTGGTCTCTAGATCTTCCTGTACAATGTACAGAGTCTGACCACATATCCTTAAAAATGGAGAAAGACCTGAGGATACCATCCACTGTTAGTTAGACTAGGCAGACACAATATAGAGAAAGCAAGGGGGCCTGGGTGGCTCAGTCGGTTAAGTGTCTGACTTTGGCTCAGGTCATGATCTGTTGGTTTGTTTCCTGAGCTCAAGCCCCACGTTGGGCTCTGTGGTGACAGCTCAGAGCCTGGAGCCTGCTTCAGATTCTGTGTCTCCCTCTCTCTCTGCTCCTCCCCTACTTGTGCTCTCTCTCTCAAAAATAAATAAACATTAAAAAGTAATTGGTTGAGGCATCTGTGCTCTATCATTTTCTTTGATTCTACAAATAGGTCATTCTTCATTCTATGTGAATGACTATTTGGAAAATTTAGAACTCTATTTGGAAAATTTAGAACTCTATTTGGAAAATTTTAGAAAAAAGATAACAAAGCATAATTGGCTCTTCACAAAAAACTCTAATAGGGTTAAATAGGTACAAAGTGAGAGGTAAGAGGTGGTTTATCTTACTAAATACTTTTTTTGGTAACGATATCAATCTGGAGGTTTCTACTCAAGTGTTAAATTACTAAATATTAGGTGTTAAAATAAGTTCTAACATAGATGACCCTCTGGATAAACCAAAGCAAGTATCTAAAACACTGTTCAAAACTCACAAACAGTGGAGAAAGAGAATATGAGAAGACGATGTTTGGAGAGGATTACTTAGTGTCCATAGTCCTCCCAATGAATCTTCAGTGGGCTCATCCAGAAGGCTTATTATGTGCCCTGGGATATTTTCAGAATACACTGGACTAAAGTTTAATTTCAACCTCAGTGTCTGAGCAGGCTCAGCAATAGCTATATAGTAAACATTTTAGATTTGCAGGCCATATGATTTCTGTCACAACTATTCAATTCTGCCTTTGTAATGAAAAAGCAGTCACAGACAATGTATAAATAAATGGTATGTATACCAATAAAACTTTACACAAATAGGCAGTAGACTGGATTTGGCTGGTGAATGCTACTTTCCTGATTCCTGATCTGGAGAATAAGAAAAGAGCTATCTAGATGTTTTAGAAATGGAGCTAGGTAAAATTGTTGTTTGGGGAATAGCTTTCTCTCCTATAGTTTATTTGATTGAAGGTGAGCCCAAGAAAATATAGAGAGATACCACATGGGGGAAAAACAGCTTAACTCATTTTACAATCTGCCGAAGGAACCACTTAAGGGATATGATTATGGAATCCCAAAAAACAGAGAATTGGTATAGACTTGATCTCTGGAAAACAACAGTAGCTGAGAGGGGAATAGTCAGCTAGAGGAAAATGCCTCATCAGCACTTACAGAAAATACAAAATTAAAATATCATGACAGGGTGAGTCTACCTTAAATACTTGCCGCATTGAGATGGTACCACTGGAGTAAAATCTTTTCTCACTCTTCTCCCTCTACTCTGGCAGAGTCAGAATTATGGTTAGCAACATGGAGGTGGAGAAAAAAAAACTAGTCTGTGAACAAGAGAAAGGTCATATGGAGCATTTGGAAAATTTTCATTACACTGTGCTACAGTTACAATCAGTTCCAATTACTTAGGAAATATTTTTGAATAAACAATAAAAATTTCAAATAAAAGTTATTATTGGTATTTTTAATTCTGTGGACCTTACTAATAAAATAAGTCCTTACATATTTACTCACAGCCTTTTCACTCAGTATTTTGCCCATGACAACAACTTTGATTATAAGGATTTCTTGCCTAGTGTAGATTAAAAGCAGTCACTTTAAAGAGGAAGAGAGTGGGAAGTGGGACTGCTAGTAAAGAATAAAATATTCATACTTTAGCACTGAGGAAGAAGGAAACCCTCAAACAAGCCAGAAGAAAACCTATTAAGATACATTTCAACACTGATTTATTCTGTCAACTTTTTCTTAATTGTTGATATAGTATTTTAAGTAAAGTACATAACAAAGCATATTTTTCAAATGTTCTATTGTCAAGGACTAATTTATTTTTAATTGAAATATTGACTTACAGTAAAAAGCTCAAGTTCTTAAATATTCCTGATATACATCCTATTATTTAGGATGACAGACTTGTTTTCTTCCTTTTTGTTTCTTTTCTTTTTCCTTTTCTCTTTTCTTTTTCTCTTTCTCTTTCTCTCTGTCTTTTGTTCTTCCCCTCTCTCTCTTTTTTGTCTTTCTTTCTTTTTTAACTGAATACAAACAAACAAACAAACAATGAGTGCATTAGAGGTCAACTAACTACTTGTAAAGAAAGCAGCTTTAGTGAGAGTTAGGATTTCTTAGAAGTTCTTAGCCCTTTGGGAGTAACACAAAAGATTTTGTCATCACTTTGTGTCAGTAGGCCACACAGGAGATAGACAATATGACCCTAGATGGTTGCCTCAAATGCCTGTCTCAAAAATGTGCAATAATTTTATCAAGAATTATATGGCTTTTTAACACAGTATTACATAATATTCTCCCAATTTAGTTTTTTTAATCAAATAATCACTTTTATCTTAAAATAGGGCAAGTTGTGAAAAAACTGCCCAAAAGGTCAATCTCCTCAATAACTGCGGCTGCAATCACATGCTTTCTCTCCCCCGAGTAATTCTCTTCCCACATTATACTCTGAGGGCTTGTCCAAACCGCAGTCTTCCTTATCTGTCAGCTATGAAACTTTGGGTTTTATTAGTCATCTTGAAGTTTGTCCTCCATAGCTATAGCTGGATAAATACTAAAATTGATTAAATCTACATAAAGAAATTTGAGAATCATTCAAAGAAAAAAAATTGCACTTATTAATTTTTTTAAAAGTTTATTTATTTCTTTTGAGAGAGACAGAGAGGCAGAGAGAGAGACTCCCAAGCAGGTTCTGCAGTGACAGTGCAGATGCCGGGCTGGAACTTGCAAACCCTAAGATTATAACCTGATCCGAAATCAAGAGTTGGTCGCTTAACTGACTGGGCCATCCAGGAGCCCTGCACTTACTTCTTAGTAAATCAATTTAATAGAAAAAGACACCATTTATAATATTGCCTCATTCAGAATGAATAGCCTGATCCTGAAACAGCTACAACTTCAGACTGCTAATGCCTAAGTAGCAAGTCCACATTATGTCTTATTTTAACTGTGCCTGTTCTAAAAAAGCAACTTCCCAAGCCCACAAAAGGAGTGACATTAGAGGCAGAGGTAGATCAAAGCTTCTTCACTCCAGTTCTTTTAGTTTTCTTTTTACTATGGCACCATTGCCCCTCCCTCCCATATAAAGATTGATGCCTAACTTTCCAAGCAAAATTTCTTACAGAGACCTTCGTATACAAAAATTATGAAAGCAATAATTTAAAACAAATATACTTTGTACATTCAAATTTATATCATTTTTCTAATAACATCAATGAATGAGAAATGCTGAAACTGCTCATGTAATTTTTATACATAAAGACTACCCTATTTGTATTTGGTAGATGTAAAACTGACCATTAACTGTTGACAAGAATAAGCAACAGGCTTATATCTTAGCTTTATTTAAGGCTTATGTCTCAGCTTTATTTACTATTTAATTGGGTGCATTAGGTGAATACTTCAATAAAGGACTTTATGGTTAATTTTGAAGGTGTTAAAAGGCTCACACAGGAATTGAAAAACATTAAAAGATTAGGGAAGAGCTTCAACTTCACTAATCACTACACATTATAAGATCTTCAAATATATTCACAGAGATAGTAGGGGGAACTTTATTGGGGAATGCACAAAAGCAAAATTACCTTGTAGTTTAAGTTACATGTTATGGTCTCCGATGTGTTAAAATTTGACAGCACATTTGGGTATTTTTTTTCATTACCACACCACCAAATGTTGATATTATAAGCAATGTTTTTTTTTTAATTTTTTTTTTCTCAACGTTTTTATTTATTTTTGGGACAGAGAGAGACAGAGCATGAACGGGGAGGGGCAGAGAGAAAGGGAGACACAGAATCGGAAACAGGCTCCAGGCTCCGAGCCATCAGCCCAGAGCCTGACGCGGGGCTCGAACTCACAGACCGCGAGATCGTGACCTGGCTGAAGTCGGACGCTTAACGACTGCGCCACCCAGGCGCCCCTATTATAAGCAATGTTTTGGAACATTGATTCATTTCAGTGGGATCCAAGGCTCCACAGAACAGGTTTGGATACTACTGCACCACAAGCATCTTAATAGCCACTGGCTTAAAGATAGCACTGTGAACTTGCCCCTGAGTTATTTCATTGAGGCAAGAGAAAATAAAGGCCATCTTGGGCAGAGACATATGATAGAAGAGCCAAATATGAACAACTAAGTTTATCTTATATGAATATGTATAAGGCATTTCTCTGACATTTTCCAAGATTTTCAGTGTTTATATAATAGAATCTTGATCTGAAAGTGTTGGGGAAACAAATTAGAGATAAAACAAGGTGCCAGAGAACTTTGAATAACCTTGCCATATTAGGTCAAGGAGGCTTCTTAGACATTTGCCATTTGAAAAATCATTTCTTCAAGATACTTGTTGGGATGAGCACTGGGTGTTATATGTAGGGGATGAATCACTGGATTCTACCCCTGAAATCATGATTGCACTATATGCTAATTAATTTAGATGTAAATTAAAAAAAAAAAATCCTTCCTTCATTTGAACATAAGGGTTTAACAGACCTTTATTCTGAGAGTATGGCTTAGTAAGGCTGAGATTGTTTTATTCCCATGCAATAATGCTTATAATTATAACAAGGGAACAACACACCTGTGAGTTTCTTCATACTTTTTATGTTGCACTATATCTTGATAATTTCTCATTTTTCTATTTTGTAGAATTTTTGTTAGGACGGAAGTCATCTCCTCAGTATCCCAAAAGCAAAAAAAGGAGTATAATTCAGTGTCTTTACTGTCAACCAGGTAGGGTACAAAAAAAGGCAGGTCACTTAGGCAGGAAAAAAACAACAACAACAACGGCAGTGACTGTCATTTTTACTAAGCTTGATTGCAGATAAAACTGTACTTCTTTTCTCTTCTAAAATAGGGAAGAATTTCCAATTTGTTTCCAACAGTTAAAAGCGATAAATCTCACAGGCAGAGGGTAATAGCTAATTGTTTATTATTATCTTAAGTAGAATACTAAAGTTTTTTTATGAGAAAAAATTCTGCCAACTTCGTAGAACACAGAATCATTCACCACTGTATAATAAAAGAACCAATGAATTAATTTGGAGTCAGGCAAGAAGAGAGTTTCTTCTAAGCCTTGGATAAAAATTCCACTAGCGTACTCTGGTATTGTGATATCGGGAAACTATTCTGATATATAAAAAAATTCCCATATCTAGCAATTGACATTATAATGTTTTTATCATTGAAATGAGACATTTGTGGAGCAAATCCTTCAGATTCATATTGGTTGAGTTTTCTGACAAAATTAAAATCCTTTGTTCATATATGAATTCCAACAAAGCTCCAGGAAGAATTCACACTGGAGCAATGCTGTTGATATTATCAAAGCCAGTTTGTTTCTTTGTCAAGTTTTGTACACTAGAATAGTCAAATGTGTGCCTAGATATAATGCATGTGGAGAGACTCCACCTTAACATAGGTATGGGCCCAACGTTCTCCCATAGTAACCAACATACAACCTGGGGGAGTAAAGCTTGAGGCAGTACACAGTGTAGTACTGTGGGAGAGTGAAGTAAACACTTGTTCTTTAGGTCTTTTCTTTCCCCCTTCCCATCACAGGTCTATGTCTAAAGAGCAACACATATCCCTTCAGCAGTACAATCATATTTAGAACAAGGCACTGATTTCCTGATAAAAGCAGCTACTACTGCAAACATCACTAGACGTCTTATTCAGGAAGTTGTTTAGAGACTTAGCAGATTTTGTTCTCTAGTGGCTTATTAGGAAACACGGTTCACAGATAAAATAGTCCAAGAGTAGCTTTATACATAATATACATCCTACTCTAAGCAACAGGTGTACTGGAGTCAGCATGTGTTTTAAATATCAGTGAATAGACTATAATTTCATCCTAGATCATTTAAGTGTTCAACACTACTGGCATTTGTAAGAATTATTCAATCACAAATTTCCATGGTGGACCAGAACAAAGGAGAAAGTAAAGAAAGAAAAAAAAAAGTGACCTGGTTCTCAAATGTATTTGGCTTTGATACCTGATGTTTACAAGTTAATCTTGAATTTTAGTTTGAGGTAACAAGGAAGAAAATAGGGGGTAAGTTGCCTTTTATGTTGCAATAGTACAAAGATACAGAAATAATTGAAAAAAGAAACCTAATGAGGCAAAAAAAATTACAGACCTCACTATTATATCTCTGAGATATTTAATGACTTAAGTAAACTAATATATCAGTGATAATATTATTTATATTTTTAAAAAGTGTTCTGGGTTCCAATCAAATCAATGTTTGAAACACATCTGTGACATAAATAGAATAGTGACGTGCAGGCCTATCAATATGACTTGGCCAGTTCTATTTTCATTGCATGACATCATTCAGCCGTCAAAAGAAAACTGAAGAAAAAAATAGAAAACATATCCTTGACTTCAAGTGTTTGCAACCTAATTATATATACACCCAAACGTGAAATATGCTGTTGTATAACTTGACAGTATCTTTTAAGGTGGCTAAAAAATACATAAAGAGTTCAAAGATGTGGGTGCTAATTTTCGCTTCTCAGAAGATTAGGTAACATGCTTGTGTTGCACTATCTGCATCTTAAAAATGGTAATAATCATATCCACCTGCTCTATTTCCATGTGAAGAAATGTCTGGGAAACTATAAGGCAAAATAAAACTTGGTGAAATAGTACAGGATCGCAATAGCCTGTTTCCAGTGATGACAGTAATGAAATAATAGATAAGTATTACATAAAATATAAAGAAAATTATATTAAAACAAAAGTGAACAAGTGAAATAAGATGAATCATGACTGATCAGTTTAACCAAAGCAATTACAACCAAAAAATAATTGCTTTGCTGGACTAGTTGAATAAACAGTTTTAGAAAGAATGGTCTCCTTTCAAAAACACTAAATCGATATGAAATAAAGACTGTTGATGGATAACTTTGCTTTTTTTAAACATAATTAATTTGATGACTATTATTTTCAGGAATAATTAATGTTGGCACATTTTATAGCCATAATAATTTGAAAATATAATTTTTATTACCATGTTTAAGAATAATTTTTAATTTTAGAAAATAAAACTTTTTATGCAACTTTCAACACACAAGGATACAGTTTTACCAAGATTGTTGTATTTTTAATTTTTAGTTTTTAGAATTCCTTTCTACCTCATACTTTATATTTAAACTAAAAAAGTACAATATATTTCATATTTACAAATTCAGTTTAAAAAGAAATAGCAAAAAGTGAGCTATAATTCATTATTATCAGATGACTTCTGGAATTTACTAGTTTTTATACTATTAATTATACAAATAGTCTACTATTACTTCAAAATAAGATTATAATTCTTTCTGAAGTCAAGATACAGTTTTCTTCATTATGTGTTCTAGTTATCTTAAATTGAAACCTTTAAAATGATATCACTTTCCTACTTTCCTCCTTAAATATCGCCCTTCTCAACTGAAACTTTTGAAAAAAATTGTCCTCCTTTCTTCACCTTTCCTGTCCATAAATACCTAAGTTACTCTGCATTCAATAAAAAAAGATAATGCTAACAAGTTACCATGCGTTATTTAATCTTGGACTTTTTTTTTTTTTTTTGCATTTTAACCTCTTTGAAATTGAAATGAATCTTATAGTTGATGACATGTCACAGTTTAAATGGAAAGAGTTATTCTCTTTTAGGATTAATTACAAAAAATAATGTGTCTTACACTAAGTTCTTGTTAGCTTTGACTTTAAAAAACTATAGTATTAGAATTTTCTATATAGTATTTGCCTCCCATGTCAAGATTTCTTATTTGGCACTTATGTTCCATTTATTCAGTTACTGTATTATTTCAGGGTGTGTGTGTGTGTGTGTGTGTGTGTGTGTGTGTGTGTAAAATAACACAGATATAGAAACAGTTTGCCTTTGACCATCTGTTTTGCCAATACCATCCATCATACCTGAGTGAGCCCTGATGAGTCAACCAAGGAAAATTACAAATGATCTAGGTAACTCCAGCCTCTATCAATTAGAATAAATACAAACCCATTAAAATAAAACTGGGAATAACACACACACACACACACACACACACACACACACACACACACACCTTGAAATAGAGTAACAACAAAAACAACAACAACAATAGTGTTTTCATTTGGGAAGGTACAGCTCTCTGATGGTCAGCCCTTCTCTGGATCTGCTGCCTTCCATCTTTAAATTCTTTCATCAGCATGTTGAGTAGACCAGACATACCAGTTACAATGGCATAAAGCCCCTCAGAACCCAGGTTCTCCCATGCAGACAGCTGCCTAAGAACCCTTGGAATCCTCTGAATCAGGAAAGAAAAATGGATTCAAAGTGAAAGTGGAGGGAGAGAAACATATGATCAGGTTACCATGTTTCCATGTCCCCAGAATTCTTCTATCTTATCCTGATCTTTTGAACCAACATTTATTAAGCACTTAATTTGTTTCTGGCATAAGCAAGGTCCTTAATAAAATTAGTTTTCTGGTGGGACACTTGACAGACTCTGGAACCAGCTTCTGTGTTCACTTCCTGCCTCTCCAAATATTGGTTGTTTGAGACTGGGACAATTCCGTTTATTAATTTCAATATTTGCACATTGGAGAAAATGGTACTTACCTATAGGGTTAAACAAACATACACATGCATATTCATACAACGCACAAAAATCAGTTTCTGGAAAATAATAAGCATTATGAAAGTATTACCATTACTAGCAAGTTATTTTATTCTCAAAACAAACATGTATGGTAATTATGATTAGCACCATTTTGTTGTTGCTTTTACAGTTGTTCCAATAAGAAAACTAAGTCTCAGGGAGATGAAGTATCTGATCCAAATTTAAATCGTCATATGATGTAAAGCCTAAGTTTGAAACCAGAATATTGCAATCTATAGTCTATGTTGGTGAATTTAAGCTATAAAATAATCCTCTATTTGCTACTCACTAATAGAATTAATTTAAACGTGGTCAAATTATCTTTTGGTGTAGGAGTTAACACATTTAACAGGAAGAAATTTGAGAAAAACAAATATATTTGATGTATTTGTTGTCACGTTAAATATTTAAGAAATACATAGAACAAAATAATCTCAGAGAGCCTTTCAAAACACAAATTAAAGTTTTAGTTCCTCCTCTGTCTTCACATAAGAGACTTTGTACCTCCAAACATTTGCTTCATCTGTATTGACTAACCTTCAGCTGAAGTTGTGACTCACTCTCCATAGTATTTCTTACAAAATCAATTGGCACTTTTTTTGGGCTTGCCCCTGACTATGATGCCTAATCAATAAAACTTGTCTTTTTCAAAGAAATTGAACAACTAAGGCTACCGAACCAAAATTCCCCAAAATTGACGTATTTAATTTGACAATGTATAAAACTGATGGTTTTCCATATCTTCTCTGATCTCACAGCTTGAATTGATCTAGATGCCTTTATCCATCCCTAATCCATACATTGTTCATGATGAAGAGAGTTACAAATTGAACCATGACAATTGTTTACATATTTAGTCTTTTAGGGCAAATTCTCAATATAGACAAAAACACAGCTACTGGTGCTACTTACTGATGTGTAAGTAGACATGTAAAAAAGTATTCTAAACATATTAAAGAGGATGCATATGAAAATACTCATACGTCTTTGGAAAACAATTTAGTTACACTACATTTATAAACGTTTACCAGCTAAAATGAAACCCTGGTAGAGCTGGTGGTGGGAAAATAATGGAAGAAAAGGACTAAAGTACTGTAGTAGCATGAAATAAGCATATGAAAAACTTACTGCATAGCTACCTGGTGAATCTAATTTTCCCATCCATCTATTTGTTAAATCATGTATGTATGTATGGAACATTTATTACTAAGCACTCCTAAGATTATTAATAATTTAAAGATTCTAAATAATTTAAAACTATGTAATAGATTTTCCATAATAAATGAAAATAATTTTATATAAAATAAATATGGTCAAAAATTTTTTAAAGTGAGAATGAACTTTTAACAATTTCGGTCAATTAAGAATTTGTGCTCATTGTTATTTTCAAATTGAGAGGTTATCTTTTCAGCTACAGAAAAGTTTATGCTTTTTGTTTGTTTGTGTTCTACCATTCAGTTTAACTGAAAACATGTCCCTAGACCTACTCATCAGATATACATTCAGTGGTTACAGCAATGAATTTATAAATTGAGAGTGAAAGACAGTGAGGTAGAAATTTGGGGGGGACAGGCAAATATAATATGTAGAAAAATGAATATGTAATGGAAATCAGAAGTGTTTCTTTGCAACCAATAAAAAATTTTTTAGAAAAAACCTGATTCATTATAAAATCCAAAAAGACAGCAATTTTTTTCTAAGAACCTTTCTTTTCAGAGTTAATCATGCATCTGTCATTGAAGCCTATGCTTATATCATTCTTTATTGTAGTATCTTGTCAGATGAATATGAAACATCTCTAAAAAACAAGTAACTCTCCAAAAAATATTATCACTTTTATTTGCTAATGATTTTTAGTAGAAAAATAACATTATAGTCTAAGCATAACATTAAAAATTATAATTTTATAATCTTTTCTAAGGCTGGGCATATAAGAAATGTTTGTTTTTATTTGAATATTAAAATTAATATAGGATCAACAAAATAAAATTCATAGTTTGCTCTTTGGTGAAACAAAATTGCCTCCATTTAATGTCTAAAAATGTGCTAATTTCTATCAGGGAGAAAATCAGCAAATCCACATTAATATACTATAAGGACAAAGCAAATTATGTACTTCTACAATGAATGTTTCCATAATGCTGATTAGTTTTATGTAAATGGTAAACAAGAAACAAAATGAAGGAATGAAATGTCATTTTGGTTCACGTACCATTTGTCCCCATACATTAATATGTGGCACCACCAAGGGGCTCCTGGGTGGCTCAGTCGGTTAAGCATCTGATTTCAGCTTAGGTCATGATCTCACAGGTCATGGGTTGGAGCCCGCATGGGGCTCTGTTGCTGACAGCTCAGAGCCTGGAGGCTGCTTCAGATTCTGTGTCTCCCTCTCTCTCTGCCCCTCTTCCATTCCCACTCTGTCTCTCTCTCCCAAAAGTAAACATTAATGTTTAATGTTTAAATTTTTAAAAAAAAATTAGGCACCACCAAGTAGCAATGAAGAATCAGAAGAAGGCTGTATACCATACAGACAAATGGCATTTATGCCTTGTTCTTCCTGGAATCTCTTTTGGCCTCCTTGGACTTTAGAATGTTTATTCTGAAGATCTCCCTCCTCTTTGTGTATTTTGCCTTGGTTTCCAGAACTCAGCAGCCTACATTCTTCATGATAGCCATTTATCTTTTTAAATGTGTAAGTCTTATGTTTACTGAATATTTTTGCATCCACTAGAAAGTTACCATGTTTTAACTATGCTAGTATTTCTTTTAAGATAATTATTGTTTTTCATAGTGTTATGGTTATATGATCACATAATTTTTGAGTGAACGGTTCCAAACCCATTTTAGGCATTAGTCCTGATATTTTTAGACTGGAAATTTGCAGAACACAAAATTTTTCAGTAATTTTGTTGTACATTGAGTTGTAGCAGAAATGCATGTATCGGACATCATAGGATATATGAGGAAGAGTAATTGTGACTCCACTTTCAACATTTATAGCACTGTGTAACTTTTTTAAATGAAACCACTACATATGTAGTATAAGTAATCCTATAGTATGCTTTTCATGGAGTTTATCACATAAGAATTATGGAGTGATTGATTTATACATTTGTGTATAAAATCTTCACACAGGAGTTTTATTTATTCATTCATCCAGGAAATATTTATTGAGTCCCATTTCAATATATTACTTCATATTACTTACCCTTTTCAAGGGGGGACTCTCAGATCATGTTTGTGGGTATGGAGTCTGTTTCCTGTTCTGTGGCCATCAGAAGACCTTCTGTCTCTTTACATATAAACATATAATCTTAGGATATAATTCCAACCATAGAACTTCATATCCAAGTTCTATTAATATTTAAGACAAACAAATAATTTGGCTAGTTAGTTCTCATACAATATTCTGACAAAGCCAGACCTGTATGAGCAATTCTAATTTTGTCTTATCTGCAAGGTATTCTTGCATGTAGAAGAATATGCTATATAAAAAAAAAATCTTACAAAAGATTAGACTTGTTAATACTTTGTAAGTCTCTGGTAAGCGTTCCATGACTGGAAGAGAATATTCATAAGTCCTTTACATACCATGATTGATCAGATACAAAAACAGAATAAATCTTTACTAATAAAAGTATTTGAATATAATAGCTGCCTTCAACAAATTGTTCTGTAAATTTGGTATTTTTAAACAAACAAAATTATCCTAAGAGCATAAGGAAATGTTTTTATATATTTGTTAGTAGGTTAAGCAGATTATCTGCTAACATTAACAATTTTTTTCATAATTAATGTAATGAATTTTATATATAAACCTATATAGTTATTTCTATCTTATTGGTTTGAATTGGTCTTCACTGGTCACTTACTTATACTTTATTTCACACACACACACAAAATGACTGTTTGTATTTGTTATAGTCAAGTGGCTGAACTTCACATTTGAATCCTCGAGACTATTATCTTAGTTGTGGGAAAACAGTTTTTAAATTGAGCTTTAAAGACTGTCTAACATATTTTAAAATATTTCATTTTTTAGAGCATCAGAGGAAAGGAAGTGGAACAAATTATCCAGTTACCTAAGATTTCAAGTTCATCTTAGGTTCAATCTTTGAAGTCAATTGCATTTGGAATTTTTAGATGTAATTCTTTCTGCAAATTTTAGATCCCAGGTGGTATCAAATACAGTATTATAGATCCAAAGCTTTTTGTTATAGAAGACTTGCAGCATTAATAGGCTGACACTGTTTGGATAACCTCAATCATTCATAAGCCTTTTAAAATATTTTTTATCATTTCGGAGTCTAATAAACTAATAGAATTCAATTTTCATGTTACTTGAGTCTTTGGATCTCTTACCAGAATTCTGACATCCATTAGCCATTGTCTGAATTAGGTGACTGCTGTGGTAAAGAATAAGCCATAACAAATTATCTCATTACAAATATAATATACACAACAGCTGGAGTTTTTCTGTCTCATATTCTCATTCTGACTGACATAAGCTGCTAGCTGTAGTTTCCCATTTTCTGAATAAGGTTTTTGTCAAGATCAGGAAGCCAGGTACTTTGCTAAAAGCTTTTTATGATGCAAAGAAATAGAAACCATCAGGTTTCCCTGATTTTAGTAGTTTTCTTTTCTTTTTTTTATTCATTTTTACCCATGATAATCAATTCATTTATTTTAATGTCTATGTGTGATATTTCTGTGCTTTTATTTATGGTTCACTTATTTTACTTTTAGAAAGTGTCAATAATAAAATGGCTTAGTACTGAAAATGACTTTATACAACTTTAAATGACTTCATTTAATATAATATAATATAAAATGTTTTTTAAAATTCATAAAACATGTAACGAATAAAGCTCAATTAAACAATATTTTAATGATAAATACAACTAGAAAATCTAACATGCAAATTGTCCATTAACTTATCTCTTATTTTAGGATATAGAAAAATTTCTGGGGGCGCCTGGGTGGCGCAGTCGGTTAAGCGTCCGACTTCAGCCAGGTCACGATCTCGCGGTCCGTGAGTTCGAGCCCCGCGTCGGGCTCTGGGCTGATGGCTCGGAGCCTGGAGCCTCTTTCCGATTCTGTGTCTCCCTCTCTCTCTGCCCCTCCCCCGTTCATGCTCTGTCTCTCTCTGTCCCAAAAATAAATAAACGTTGAAAAAAAAAAAAAAAGAAAAATTTCTGAAAACTTCTGGAAGATATATATACATATATATATATGTATGTATGTATAGGGTTACATCACTATATACATAATTGTTCTTTATCTTTCAGTATCCTCAAAAAGGGAGCATGATTTAAACACTGTTTACATATTGAATATGTCTTAATATGTTTTTTTCTAAGCAATGCTGTTAAGCAGAAACAAACATCTGTGACCTATTTAAAAATTATCGGGTGTCCACTGTTGGTAGAGATACCAAATTATACAGTAAGTGCAAGGATCATTGCTCCTTCTCCCCTCTCTCTCCCTCCTGTCTTTCTTTCTCTTCCAATGATGCTCATGATACAATGATCCATGCCTGGAGGGAGTGTCTCACTGACTTAACTAAGAAACTTTAGATATAATCAAGCCACAGAAGACTTAGACTGTCATTCCAGCTTTTCTCTGTAATTGATCCCTCTATACACAATTCAGCCTCAGGAAGAAGCATGACATAAGCAGAGGCAAAAGAAATCTGTAAGGATTATCAACTGTGGGAATTAGATAGTGGGTTTCTTTTCAAATTTTTTGCCAATTATTAGGGGTGAGAAAGGAGTAAAAATAGATATTTTATTCTTGAATATGTAATGACTAGGAAGAAAACAAATATGGAAAATAGTCACACTGAATAACACATCAGAAATTGAGAAAAATTGAACATCAACCTATTAATTTTCATGTTTATCGATTAATACTCCTTTCCTCTTTGAAATTTAATTTTTGGTATATGTTATTCATACAATAATATAACCAAGCTAATGTAAACATCATTCTCTGAATTGTTTTATTACAATTACCCTTTATTTAAATTATGTTTCAATGTGCATAAAATATTTCTATTAAAATATATGTATAAGCATTAACATTTGAAAATTTTTTTAAATATTTTTAGAAATTTTTTCAGTGTTTATTTTTTTGAGAGAGAGAGAGACAGACAGACAGACAGACAGAATCCAAAGTAGGCTCCAGGCTCTGAGCTGTCAGCACAAAGCCTGATGCAAGGCTTGAACCCATGGACTGCGAGACCATGACCTGAGATGAAGTTGGATACTTAACCCACTGAGCCACCCAGGCGCCCCTAAAATAATTTAATTATATACAAAAGTTATAATTGTGTATGTCTGTGTATAACATTATGTCAGGAGAAAGCTCAAGAGGATGATTATATTAACAGAATTGAACATTGTGATTGTTCTGTTCAGTCATACTGACTAAAGAATGACACAGATTCACCTGTTTTCCAACCTAATTATTCTAGAGTATAGCAGCAGGAAACATATTTCTGAATCTCAAACTTCTTTTACTTTTTGGGAATGCATTAATTTTTGTGTTTACATATTTTGAGTGCTGAGCACTGTGTTAAGTTTTAGGAACATATCAGTGAACAAATGATGTGACCCTTCCCTTCAGGTTGCCCCAAATATAGTTGTACATTCCATTTCATCCACTGCAAAGTCAAGCTTAGTTCTATGGCCTCTGACATAATTGAGTTCTATGCTTGGTCCCTTGGAACAGATGTCCAATTAACCCCCATATAGAGAAAGAAAGAGAAACTATCTTAGGTCTTTTTTTCATTTTCATCAACATCTTCTTTCTCTTCCTTTCATATTCATGCAGAATGTAGTAACACACACGCACACACACTCACACACACACACACACAGACACACACACCCTATTCATGCTATTGCATATTACAAGTAACTTAACGGCTCCTCAAAATAAGGGTTTATATTTCCTTTGTAAGAGACATAATGATTTCTTCCACCCACAATCCTTATTTATGTGATGACTATCAATAACATTTATTTTTATATGTATGTCTATAGACATTATGGTATTCCAATATCCAGTAAGTCATACTGGATTTTTTTATATAATATTTGTATAAAAACAAGTTTCTTTGTAATTCACATATAATTCCTGTATTTTTTTCAGTTGCACTGGGCTTTTTTTACTCTCTGTAATTTCCAATAAACTTAATACTACATCTTCCTGATGCAAGGTACTCTGCATATTGTTAATTTTCCCCTCTTAAATCCATAGTGACATACGAGAATCTGGAGTAGATGGTCTCTATAAATAATTAGCTATATTATTTTTTCAAAATTACTTAACCTTTATTATTCTTCATCTATATATCAGGAATGATGACAACATATACCTTATAGAGCTATTACGGGAATTAAATCATGTAAAACATTTATACATTTTCCTGGTATACAGTAAGTACTAAGTAAGTGCTAGCAATTTATTTTTAAGACCATAACATGTGGCTGAATTACAGTAGGTATTAGAATGTTGAGAATCACAAAATTTTAGCCCACTCTTCACATAACTACTCACATTCCAAGATCTAGAGTAAATGTGTACATCCTGTTCTATGAAGTTGTTGCTAACATATTAGAAAAGACAGCTGCCATTATTCTTTCAACATCTATATAGCATTTTTGTGTCTTATTTTTGTTGAAATAAGTATCACAACCTAATATTTTTAAAATTTATTTATTTATTATTTATTTATTTATTTATTTATTTTTAAATCTTTATTTGTTTTTGAGAGAGAGAGAGAGAGAGACAAAGAGACAGAGTGTGAGTGGGGGTAGAATGCAGAGAGAGGGAGACGCAGAATCTGAAGCAGGCTCCAGGCTCTGAGCTGTCAGCACAGAGACAGACTGAGGCTGGAACTAATGAATTGTGAGCTCATGACCTGAGGTGAAGTCAGAGGCTTAACTGACTGAGCCACCCAGGCGCTCCAGAACCTAGCGTTTTAGATTCCGGGATGGAGAATAAAAAATACCGTTAAACATTCTGCCTTTGCTAAACTTCTAACTTGTCAAAACTTCAATGTGCTCACATGTTAAATGAAAATAATAATAGTAATTTTCTCATAGGGTTTCTGAAATAAGTTAATAAAGGTATGCCTATAGAGGACTAAACATACCGTGAACACATATAAATGCCAACTATTTCATTATAATGATTCATCTATCCTGTTGTCACCATCATTTCGAGTGTCTGGCATCCAATGGACTGTGGTCAAAAAGATGGCTGTGAGGAATTAAGTCTCTTAGGAAATGTGAGAAATGTTGGGGAGTCCTTGACCTAACACAGTTTTAGCCAGTTTTGCCTAGAGTGGGTTTTCTGAAAGACTGCAGGTGACATGTAAATTATACAAGTTGAAATTGATTGCCCTGTGTCTTGGCATCCTGTGGTGTCATAAAACAAATCAAGTTGCAAGTAATGAACTAAATGAATGTTTTTAGCTGTCTGGAAAATGTGGGTAAAACCTACATCCTAAATACCTCATCCTCCCTTCCTTCCTTTCCTTCTTTCCCTCCTTCCTTCTTCTCTCCTATTCTTCCCTTCTTTTTCCTTTCTTCTTGCTTTTAATTTTTTCAACATAGATATCTAGAATTCTATGTAGTACATTATATTTTAAAAATAAAGTATTTTGTAGGAGATAATTTTAATAACAAACTTATGTTTGATTTTAGAATATAGAAACTATCAGACCCTATATTCTAATAAGCTTAAATAAAAATATTTAAGTTTTTTCTAAATCAAACTAAATGAACATGACTTCTGAAATGATCATTGAGTCATAAAATGGGACAGATTTACTTTCTGCTTTATCAAATAAAATGAGACATGTATTTTCACTTTAAAGGCTTAGGATTAAAAAAAATCACAGGTAAGCGGCAAGATAGCATTAATTTTTTCACTGCTAGCATGTGTTTGTCCATCTCATTCCCCAGACTAAAGAAGACAAATAACTCCCAGTCAGAATGCACAGAATATTCTCACTTAATTTGCCTCATTTGTCTATGTGTGTTGTTGCAGAACTTTTGGAAAACAATAAATTGCTCTCTTTTTACATATCTTGGCCACTTTGAACAAACTGAAATATATGTGTTTTTTGATGAGTCTTTACATTTGCTAACTTATATTACCCAGTATCTCTAACCTGGAGTTATTTTGTATGAAAAAAATTCTTCAGTTTTGTCACTTTTAAGTTCCATTGTTCTTTTCAGCACTCAGTATATCTCTAGTTTGATTTTTTTAATTTACCATTAATTACATATTCTCAAATGTTTGTATCACAAAGTCTCTTGATGTCCCTGGAGAGAGTATATTATAAAGTTAGATTGTGAGATGTCTGAGTCTTTTGTCAATGTTGGTTGGAGGAGAGCTCTCATATTCCTTAAGAGAGGAAACTGATATCATACTGCACATCAGTAACATTTTTTTCCTCTAAAAGACTGGCAAACAGCCAGTGAAACACTCAGTGGAGTTTTCTATTGATTGTCCTGTGGCTTGCAGAAGAGTATATATTTCTGTGTCTGAAACAGTATGATTCTATTGTTTAAGAAGGGTAAATCTCCTGTAGATTAATAAATATAAAGATGAGGTTTTTTTTTTTTTTCAGAACTGAAGTGATAGGGTCGTGGTTTTAATATCTTAGGCAAGAAGAAAGAATTTGGTACAAGTTAAGACTGATGTTTATTGCATGGATATCACATGGATCCATATCCTTTAGTAATGGTATGCTTTTTAATGGCACACCATTACAATTATTTGATTAATGTTTTGTACTCTGGGTCATATATTACATAATATCAGCCATTTGGGAGGGTGGGCTTATCTGGCATGATGCATCAATATTTCTGATTATTCTAAGCTTCCTCAAGCCTTTGTTTTTGACCAGGCTACCTGCACTACCTGGGTTGTTCTAACTGTGGTTTTAGCAAGTCAAAACTTAATCTTTAAGATTCACTTCAAACTATACTTTTACAATTCAATTATAAGGTGGAAAGGTGACAAAAATATATCAGTGTGGTCAAGAACAAATAATATCTAATAATTAAATAAGTGGAATTTCAGAAAAAAAAAACACTTTATGTGAAAAAAGTAAGAGATTCATACTAAGTTATGAACAATTAGATAAAAAGAAAGTATCTGGTTCTTCATTGAAGATTAATCACAGAAGCATATTTTTTTGTGTATAGCTGCAAAAAAATGTCAATAAGCATTAGGGTTATCTCTAAACTATAAGCAAACAGGTAAGAATTAGGGTAACTTAAGATGCTATGCCTACTCTTCAGAAAACAACACCCTAATAATATGAGAATGTGAATGTTCAGGTGCACAGAATTTTGTAGCTGGTTGGAGTCTGGTGATGGAATTTAAACTTCCACTATCCCAGATGAAAATGGGTCAATATGTGGTAAGAGTTAAAGAGGAAACAAAAAAGGGAGGGTCTATTTTATATACATTTGTAAGTTCAGGCAAAAGTTTTTGAGACATATGAAATCCCTGGCATCAGGCAGTAGGGCTGAAAAGCCACATTTACATCTCCATATGGCCATACTTGCCCTAATAATTAGTCAACACTGCTTCATGGAGAAACAAGGAATGGGAAGAAGTGAAACTCACCCTCCTGGAGTGCATAAATCCACTTCTTGTTGGGAGCCACAAGACTGTCAGAAACTTGTACAGAAGCACAGGGTGGCTCAGAGACAGGATAGAATGGAAGGGGCATCACGTGCTACTCTTCCCATCTGTTTTAAAACATATCCTTTATTGTCACGCAGCACCTATGAAGTCAGAGTAAATCTGTCAGTTGATTAATCAATTAAAGAAAGGTTCTCTGAATTACCTGTAAACACTAGAATAAACAACAGAGACTAGAATTATTTTATTTTATTTATTTTTAAAAATATTTTTTTAACATTTATTTATTTTTGAGACAGAGAGAGAGCATGAGCAGGGGAGGGTCAGAGAAAGAGGGAGACACAGAATCTGAAACAGGCTCCAGGCTCTGAGCTGTCAGCACAGAGTCCAACGCGGTGCTCAAACCCACGGACCGCGAGTTCATGTCCTGAGCCGAAGTCGGACGCTTAACCGACTGAGCCACCCAGGCGCCCAGAGACTAGAATTATTTTAAAGAACCCCTCCATAAAACAGTAATGAAAAAAAGATTAACCAATAAGAACTAAATTTATTACAATCAAATGTCAATTATAGTTTTCTCCTCAAGCAAAAAACAAACAAGAAAACCCAATAAAATCCACAAAAACACACACACACCAAAAACCACAACCCTCCCCCTGCCCCACAACAAGAAAACCCCAAATAATTATCTTCATATGAAAAAAAAACAGGAATCTCTGGAATCTTCATTTACATGACTTTTAAAGCTTGGATAATGGTTATGATACATCAACAGGGCCATAACTTTAGGTTAATGTCAATTAAGAAAGATTTTTTCCCCCTGTAGCATGGGAGTAATTAAAAAATATTATACTATACAGATATATAAAAAGATGGAGCTTTTCACTGAATTTATTTCTTGGAAGGCCATAAGAGATCAACTATCCCACGTCCTCATTCTATAGATGATGAAATTGAAACTCAAGTTATAAATGTGTTCAAAAGAAAAAACAACAGGCAGGTATTATAACTTCTTATATGTGCCTTTTTGTTTACTTTCGAAGGAAAATACTTCTCAATCCCTATCAACTTCCAGCTTCATCTTCAAAGGTGAAGTTTTATTTCAGAAAGAAGTTAGGGCTAAAAGACAATATTTTCTTAAGGGTATATTACAATAAGGACCCTTAGTGACTTTAATGTGTCCTAGCGAGTTCTGAAAAACATTTAAGGGAATGAAACATCATGTATATGTTATAAATTTTTAATATTAGTACTTTCAATTGTATCAAAGGATCTGGTATGTTAGGTTATCACATTTATTCAACAGATAGTATGAATGTATAGTTATACCAATCAAACCTTAGCATAAAAATCATTCAGAGGTAAAGGAAGAAGTGCTTTGTAAGTGTAAGTTTCTGTCAGGGGAAACTAGCATGATGGTGGTAAGTAGTGATTAGAGCTCATATTCCACTACTGTCTCTATTGCGACCTTCTCTCAGCAGTTAAGTGCTCCTGTTCTCTGTCTAGACACATTAAAAAGGACTTTCAGTTGCTCCAAGGTCACTTTCAGACTTCTGCACCAGTTCAATAATGTTGAAATAATTTTGTGCATGACAAAAAAAATTTTGGACTTTTTTTGTGTGTGTGAAAATTAAATTTTATACCTCTTGCTAGGTAACGGACAGAACAAATCAAACTTCTTTTTGTGTGTGTGTGTGCTGTTATTTTTGCTTCTCCTCCATGCATACTTCGACATTATCATAGCATATTAGTTACAACTGTTTATAGCAATATCTTATTTATTTGTGTAAACAGATAAAAGAGGAAGTTAAAAATAATGGAATTCCTTTTTGTAAACTTAGGTATTGCTCAATAAGCACAAACGATATCAGTTTTTATACCTCTCACTTGTAAGGCATTAGCTTTAAAGCATGATGAAAACTTTATAATACTTTCATTTGGTATACTGACTGAACATTTTAATAAGTAATTTTTCTCAAAAATAAGTATTTTTGAAACATACTTTCAACTTCTATTTAATACTAGAGTTTAGATTAGACACATTAGAAAGCTACTTTAAAATCTATTGGTAAATTGTACATCAGAACCTCAAAAATGCATATACAAAGGATGTTCAATATGAGCATTTTTGGATGTGAGGGAGATCTGGCTGTGATATCTGTCACCACACTGATTGCCAGCATTGATTCATCGGATCTGGCTGGTGAGATAGGCAGTCCCTTCCTCCCTTACCACTCCCTGTACATCCTTCCTGAAACTGCCTGCCAGGTTGAAGAAAACGGACCTTCCCTTCCAGATAGAGGATTGTTCTGTCAAGGGTATAGGAGTAGCTGCTGTCTCCTGCTACAATCTTCCAACAAGGATTTTATATGAGGATTTTACTATATTCTAATATCTAAAGCATTATGTCATTATATTAAAGTAGTACAAAATAATGTTAAAATCTGTGATTTGAAAAAAATTATAAAGATTAGAAAAAAATATTTCCAGGCTGCAAAGGAAATGATAGAGTCATGTGGTTTATCAGAGGTAATAATTGAAACTGAGTGACATTTGGCTTTATTTTTTTTTAATTTTTCTAAATGTTTATTTATTTTTGGGAGAGGGCAGCGCAAACAGGAGAGGGGCAGAGAGAGAGGGGTACACAGAGTCCGAAGCAGGCTCCAGGCTCTGAGCTGTCAGCACAGAGCCCGATGCGGGGCTTGAACCAGTGAACCATGAGATCATGAGCTAAGCCCAAGTTGGACACTTAACCGACTGAACCACCCAGGTGCCCTGACATTGGGTTTCTAATAGGTGCATCTCAAAATAAGCTACTGATGATAATACACATTTTACTTAATTAAACAATTAGTGTAGTGAAGCAGAAAAAATATATATAGTAAGCGGGAGATTTTTTGTCTACTTAGCTTTTAGCTCCTTCCTAAAATGAAATTATATGTGATCACGTTCAGTTATTGTCCTGGACAAGTTCTACTTTCATTAGAGCAATACTATAATGAAGTGGGAATTCCTTTTCATTGTAAATCCCAATCAGTTATTCTGAAGCTCAAATAAAAGATCTTCCCAACTTATTTTTTCAAAAGAATTTTATGCTGAAAATTATTTGTTTGAGCTACCTTGTTATATTAGACATAAAACATACACTTCCTTGCTAATAGCTGAAACTAATGTTTTCATAGTGAAGGATGGAATATTGAGCTGAGAGTTTAGAGACCTACATTCCACTCCCCTTCCTATCACTTGTTAATTGTATCATATTGGATAAACTGCTTCACCTCACACTGGCTCTGTTTTCTCAGAAATGGTGGAAATTATACTAAGTGATCTCCAATATGCCTTCCATTACTTCATTTAAGTTTGAAATTGTGTCACCCTGACAAGTTTTCAAATATGCAAGCAAGTACTTAACTCCATTTACTCATTGATAACCCTTTTGCTATGTTGGACCTAAAAACAATACTTGCAGAGCGTTTTAGTGAAATATATGAATTGTGATTTGAATAAGGGCTGATATACAAAAAATCAATAAGCTCATCACAGCCTTTTAAAAATTAGTATTATGTGATTATAAAAGGCAATACATTATCACTTTAAAGATTTAAAAAGTTAGAAACTTTATCAAAAAAATTAAGATCACTTTTAATTCAATGATCTAAAATAATCATTGATAATACTTAAGTATTTTTTCTTTTTCTATCATACCTTTATTCAACAAATAATTATTGGGTATTCCATTGATCTTTTAGTACTTTTCTTTATTCCTATGAAGTCCTACTGCTTTCTTATTTGTGTGTGTGTGTGTGTGTGTGTGTGTGTGTGTGTGTGTGTTTATTCTTCAAACAATGAGGACATTGTACCTATATTTCATATTTGTTGAAACCTTTTCTAATTCATTTGACACTTAATTTAAAACATATTTTATTATTGGGGTGCCTGAGTGGCTCAGTCGGCTAAGTGTTTGACTCTTGGTTTCCGTGCAGGTCATGATCTTATGTAGGTACGGATCCTGAGATGGAGCCCCACGTCAGCGCATAGTCCGCTGGGTTTCTCTTTCTCTGTCTCTCTCTCTCTCTCTCAAAATAACAACAACAACAAAAACCACAAACATATTTTATTATTTAACTTTCATTCTTTTCCAGTCATTTTTCTTTTACTTTTCATTTTTACTCTTCATTCTATTGCTGTGAAGTAATACCCTCTTATTCATAAATTAATAGAAACTCACATATAAGAAGGCATTCAGTAGATACATATTTACTTATATATATCTTGTGTTCTTCAAAATAATCGATATAAACTTTAGAATCTATTATACCATTAAAAATTAGGTGGATTTTTTTTGCAATAGCCAATTTCACCCAAAGCATTTGCTAGCTAATTCATATTTTTAATAGTACCTTTAGTAGCTACTTTGATTATATGTTTAATTCCTAAATATTTCCAGATAAAGATTTCTCATATGTGATTTGATCTTTAACCTGTTTATCCTTGACAACCCGGTTTTAGTTGTTGCAACTCTATGGCATTTGTGGTATTTTATTTATTTATTTTTTTCATTTTGCGATATTTTAAAGCACACATACTCAAACCCTCATTGCACTTGTTTATTAAAGACTATCTTGGAAATTCTGCACTGGTATGGGTATGTACCTTTCTATACATGTACCTTTCTAAATAAAAACCTTTATTTTTGGGGGCGCCTGGGTGGCTCGGTCGGTTAAGTGTCCCACTTCAGCTCAGGTCATGATCTTACACTCCGTGAGTTCAAGCCCGCGTGGGGCTCTGTGCTGACAGCTCGGAGCCTGGAATCTGCTTCGGATTCTGTGACTCCTTCTCTCTCTGTCCCCTCCGCCTCTCACTGTCTCTCTTTCAAAAATAAATAAACGTCAAAAAAAAAAAGAACCTTTATTATTTTCATTACTTTGCTCTTGAAAAATTAAGCCAAAGTGATAAGATATATATCAGTAAATATGATTTTAATAATCACAGAATTAGTTGTATATTTTAGTCATTTCTGATAAAAAAGAAGCGGGGGAAAGAAACATAATTAATATCAAATATAAATGTATCAACATATTTATAGTAATCTCAGAGTCTGCTAGCTATAATATGTAGAAAACTATATGGTAATGTTAATTTTTTTGTTCTCCAAACTTTGGACCAAAAATTACTGACAGCGGAATTTTAGATTTTTTTCTAACTGATAAAAATGTTGTGACACATTTTCATAATTTATACTTTACAGTGATCTATATCAATTTCTTCTCCAAAAATTACAGCTATATCTCCCATGCAAAACTGTTCAACTACTTTTCATCAGTCCTGAAAATTTTCCTGAAAGAAATCAATGCTAAAATAAAGCACTATTTGTAAATGTAAAAGTCTCTTAATATTGAACAAAATATTCTACTTTCTAAAAATGTTCAAATTATCAGCATAGTTATAGATACGATATTATACTGTATAATGATCACATTTGAAAATATATTTTTGGAAAAATTATAAAAAATAATAACAAAATTATATGGCAAATACTTTTACAGAAAGATATTCAATATAATTATCTTATACAATTTAAATAGCAGTTTAGTCCTAAGGATTTTCAAATTAAACACTAATTTTGACATAAATTATATTTTTTATTTTCATTTTTTAAAGTATTTTGTCTTCAGACCCCTTAAATTTTTTTTTTTCTTATTATCTCTGGTGCTGTAATATTTCTTTATATTGTATTTAGGAGAAGATTCATTTTAATTTATTTTGCTTGGAATTAAGTGAGTATTTTGAATCTGAAGATTGCTATCTTTCATTCATTCTGGAAAATTACAAGCAATTATAACTTCACATATTTAATTTACCTTACCCATTTCCTATGGTCTCTGACCTCTGACTATATCCTCACATCTCTTATTCTTTTATCTCTATTTTCCTTCTTTTTCTCTTCATAGGGTATGCTATAGAAAATATCTTCTGATGAATTTTTCAGTTAAATAACTTTTTTTCTGTCTAACCCACTGTCAAATATGTGCAATGTGAATTTTTAAAATTATTTTTTAATTTATTTAAACTAAAAAAATACCCATTTCTCCCACCTCTAATCCCCCACCTCTGGCAACCTCCCATCTGTACTCTGTGTGTATAAGCTTAGTTTCAGTTATATTTATTTCCATATTAAAAATATATATTTACTATATAAAATACATACATATTTTAGATTCTATATATAAGGGGTACCATATGGTATTTGTCCTTATTTCTCTAATTTATTTCACTTAGCATAATGGCCTCTAGGGCCATCCATCTGGTTGCAAATGGTAAGATTTTATTATTTTATTCTTTTCTTATGGCCAAAGAGTATTCTACTGTGTGTGTGTGTGTGTGTGTGTGTGTGTGTGTGTGCACTAAAATTTTTTTATTTCACATCTTGGCTAACATAAATAATGCTGCAATGAACAGCGGGGTACAAATATCTTTTCAAATTAGTGTTTTTGTTTTCTTCAGATAAATACCCAGAAGTAAAATTGCTGGATCATATAATACTTTTATTTTTAATTTTTTGAGGAACCTCCATATTGTTTTCCAAAAAGGATACACCAATTTAAATTTCCATCAACAGTGTACAGGGATTCCATTTTTTATACAACTTTGTCAACACTTATTTCAAAACAGTCTTTTGGACAACAACCACTCTAACAAGTATGAGGTGATACCTCACCATGGTTTTAATTTGCATTTCCCTGGAGAGTTTTGATGTTGAGCATCTTTTCATGTGCCTGTTGGTCATCTATATGTCTTCTTTGAAAAAAATGTCTATTAAGATCCTCTGCCCATTTTTTTATGAGGTTGTTTGCTTTCTTGCTATTGAGTTGCAGGAATTCTTTATATATTTTGGATATTAGCCCCTTATCAGATTTATGATTTATCATAATAATATATTGATATATATTGACATAATGAAATAACATAATTCACTAGGTTGTCTTTCTGTTTTATTGATGATTTTCTTTGCTTATGCATAAGATTTTTTTAGTTTAATGTAGTCTGAATTGCTTTTTATTACTTTTGTTGCTTTTGCTTTTGGTGTTAGGTTAAAAAAAATCACCATGAAAACCAATGTCAAGGAGATTACCACCTATGTTTCTTTTAGGAGTTTTATGTTTTCAGGTCTTATGTTCAAGACTTTAATTAATTTTGAGTTAATCTTTGTGTATGGTATATAAGAGTGGTCCAGTTTTATTGTTTTACATATGGCTGCCTGATTTTCCCGATACCATTTATCAAGGAGACTGTCTTTTCTCCATCGTGAATTCTTGGCTCCTTTTTTATAAATTAATCATGTATGCATGGGTTTATTTCTGGGCTCTCTAGTCTGTTCTACTGGCTTATGTGCCTGGTTTTATTTTTATTTATTTATTTATTTATTGTTGCCAATACCATGCTGTTTTAAGTACTATAGCTTTATAATATAGTTTGAAATCAGGGAGAATGAGGTCTATGGCTTTGTTCCTTCTTCTCAAGGCAATAAATTAAATTTTTGATACTTTATAGGATACTGTCACATATGTCAGTTATTCCTTGCCATGTCTTTATTTTAATAAATATAGGTATAGGTAAAATAAATTGGCTTAATCTACATTAACGAGAACTAAAAGAAAATATATTCACTATAAGCACTATACACTAATTTTAAAAGTATTTGGGAATGAATAATAGTTGTCATCCTGTTATGAATATTACATATATTTTGAAACTGGTCATGATTCCCTAAAGAATCTTGCATATTCTAAAAAAAAAATAATAACACCATATTAAAGGTTATTTAGCCATTCTGAAGGTAGAAATAACCTATAGTTCAAAAAACATAAATGATCTCTCTGTTTAAAGAGCATGGCCATTGTGCTCCAAAAAAGTCCCACCTTTTTTGAAATGGTTAGACTTCCCTAAATAAAATATGGTGGTTAGTCCAAGAATAGAGAAACTGAAGTTCCTTTTAAAGATTCCTAAGCAGAGTCCTCAAGAGGCTGAATTTTAAAGTAAGTGATATATTCTTTCTCTACTCTCAGCATGACTTCACAGACAGTTAAACTGCTTTAAAGTTTTAACTTTGTTAAAGAGGCTTAGAAGTTTAAAATAGTCCAACAGGAAGCCTGGAAGTGGGGGGGTAAATGGAGTATTTTCAGGGTTGGGCTAACTTTGAAGCAAAACATGAATGGTATTAAAATCTAATATCAAAGGCTCTGTCTATGGATCGGTAAAAATTTAGGTAAACTTGAAAGCTTTTGATTGTTAGGACAAATAGTGCATTTCCTTACAATCTTTTGTTACCACCAAACCAAATAATCAGCCACAATCATCCTGACAATGTTACTTGAATATATGCAGTGTAGTTTTCACAAAGACTGATAATATTGGTTACTTAAGATGCAGTTTATATCTTCATCTGAAATGGTGTTGGGATATGGCTATAAAGTTTAGAATATTCTTAAGGTGTTATGCTTTTATAACCAATTTATTAGCTTAAAATACATCTAGATAAGGTCACACTGATTCTAAGGGAACCACAAGTTTTCCTGGCAAATTAGGTGTCTTTTGGGTGTGTCTATGAAGTGGCATTAACAGTATGTTTTTATTTACTTGTCATTTGCATTTAGTGTTTCTTGCAGAGTTAGAACTGTGAAAAAAGAGATGAGAAATACAATAATAGATAACAGGATTTTAAGTTAATAACATGAAAAATTACATATATCCAGTTAGAAAAGCAGGACATGGTGAATTAATTGAATGTCTTCATTTGGTACCTGTTTTAAAGATTAAAGCCCTAGAGCATAGTTTCTCTGGATTTTCAATCTGCAGCACAATAAAGCTTAAGTGCAATTTTATCTTATGTGATTTCAACACATTTTCTTCCTATTTTTCTTGTGGTTAAGTCAAATTAAACTTCCAGGTAAATTTATGTAAAAATTGTAAAGATTTTTCCTTATCATCTCAGGTAACTGATATGGAGACTTAAAGATAAACTTCCTCAGCATATTAAGATTATTTTGAATTCTGTGTAATTATATCACAGATATATATCACCTACCAATTACACAAATAAGTGTTTTCATCTTCACACAAATCATTAAACAAAAACTGAACAAGTTATATACCTCATAGTACAATTTCAGAGACACACCTTCAGCATCTTCCTTCTTCATTCCTATTTCTTTTCATTCAACTATCAATTGTAAAAGATTTATGAAGAAATAATTACAATATATTCTCATTATTTACCATAATCATGTTCCATAAAGGAACAGAGATACTGAATTAGCAAACAATAGTTCATTGTTGTTAGGGAAAATACAAGATTAGCTTCCTGTGAGCTTCTGGTCACAATATTTCCATTGACCAATAAATACATGACCTTGTTTTATGTGTGTTTCTGTTTAACACCTTGTTTAGTACATTGTTTAGTTGTTTTGACACCTTGTTTAGTAGTGTTGTTAACTCAGTAACACAATATCACTATAATTCATGCTAAAGGAAGATTATCTGACACAGGCATTTTCTCCATAAGACACATCACAGCTAACTGCATTTAGGAACCCTGGACAGCACATACTTGGAGGAAGCTTAAATAGGAAAAAAATCATGAAGAAAAATGGACAAAAATGCAAAAACATGGCGCTCTAGACCCTGAAAAGAACATTTATTTACAAAGTGAAAAATTAACCAAGAAGACAGAGAATAACCATGTTGATCTCATGTGGTAATGGGTGCACTGAGTGATTCATATTTTTTGCTTTTTTTTACATGCACATGTTCACGAATGACTTCAAAATATAGTTTTGATTTTGCAGTTACAAATAAGTTTTAGCAAGTGTATAAATACACAAACATAAAATTTGCAAACAATGAGGAGCAATTGCACATGTTAGGCATCACCTTCATGGGCGCCAACACAAAGTCAAATAAAATTTGGTCCATTCCTTCAGAGAACATTAATCTCTAATATATAGGAAACCTCAATCATCACAAATATTTGTAACTTATTTCCTTCACTCTTTACACAAATATTTCTTAAGAAATGAGTTGTTGAGTATATAGCATGATTCAAAGAATAAGATGAGTCCCTGGTCTCCAAAGAGATCTCAGTGAGGGATATGGGCTGGTGAAAAGACTAGTAGTATGCTCTGAATTGGAAAGCCCAAGTTGCAACTGGGACACATAGAAGAGGTACTATATGTTACTTACTTGCAGGTTAATAATAATAATGTCTTGGTAGACATGACCTTAAAGCTAAAACCTGAAGAAATGTGAATTAAAAAATTACAAGTAGAAATTGAGTAGGCACAATAAGTAAATGAAAACATACACCCAAAGGCTTGGAGTTGAGAGACAGAAATAGAAAATAGTTTAGTATAGCAATTGGCAGTGGGAAGTGAGGGAAGTTAACGTATGGGAGTTATTGTTACACGGAAAAGGAAATGGTAAAGGAGAAGCAGTGAAATAAATTTATCTACAAATGTAAGCTGATGCCAAATGATGAAAAACATTAATATCAGTTAATTTAAGAAGCTGTCAATTCTTCCTGAGGGCAATGAGAACAATAAATCTAAAAGTGGCATGATCAGAATTAATTTTTATCATGGTAGTCTGGCTCCAGATATGAGATTCATCAGGGATGTGGGGAGTGAGGCAGAGTTCTGATAAGCAAGGAGATCTGTAACAGACATTTCAAT
Source organism: Lynx canadensis (assembly GCF_007474595.2). Lineage (NCBI taxonomy): Eukaryota > Metazoa > Chordata > Mammalia > Carnivora > Felidae > Lynx > Lynx canadensis. Next base: position 43,152,856 of record NC_044303.2, read on the forward strand.
AATCCTAGTGATAGATGAGATGATATGACCTGAAATAGGGTAGCAACAATGAAGATTGACACCAATGGATTAAGCTAAAAGATATTTAGGAGTTGGAGTCAACTGGAGTAGGTGATTGATTGGTTGTTGGAAGAGGCATTCTGCATTGGGCCAAGGATTGTGTTTGCAGAAAGCAATCTTTATGGATGAGATATCATCTTCCTACAAAGCGCAGGAATGCTTACCTCACACTATTAAGCTCAGTTTTCCTCTGTTTTCTTTCACACAACCCACTGAGGGTGCAGACATCCATCTAAAGTGATCTACATGGTCTCCATGGAATTTGGAAGGTCATGGAGAACTGGTGTTAAAACCAGAAGTTCTGGCTACTTTTTTTGTCTTGGGTAATAAAGTCCTTTGACTCTATCCCAGGAGTCACACATTCTCTGCCAATTTCCATAAAACAGTAAGAGATTGGTGTGTTAGCATGCAAATAAGATAAATTTCCACACTCTTCAGAGTTCCTGACAATGGTTAAATAATTCCATGGTTTCTGACTTGTGTAACTCAAAATCACTGGTATAGGGGACACAATGAAATATGAATTTCAGTGTAAAGGAAGCAAGATCTGTTTTAGAAATGTTGAATTTAAAGTGTCTAAAGCACACACAAGAAGATAATTCCAGGAGACAATAGGATATGTAGATCTGTAGACAAGAAGATATATAAAATATTAAGAACTTTCAGATTATAATTTAATTAGTAAAGGAATATGGGAAATGACAAATTGAATGTCTAGACTGATTAAAACAGTTTACACAACAGTATGCAGAAATATATACACATTTTTTGAGAGAGAGAAAGAAAGCACGAGTGTGTGTGGGGGGGGGGCAAAGTGAGAGAGAGAGAGACAGAATCCCAAGCCTGACACGGGGCTTGATTTCATGACTGCTAGATCACAACCTAAGCTGAAATCAAGAGTTGGATGCTTAACCAATTGAGCCATCCAGGAACCCCAAACCATATACACATTGAAGGGACAGTTTGGCACAGGAGAGTTTGGAGCTATGAGAGGGCAGGCCATGAAATGTTTTAAGGAGAAAGCACTCTAATGAATGAAGTCTAAGATATCAAATGAGCATTCTTTTTGACAACAAAAAAATTATTTTTTTCCTTCCAAGATTTCATTTCAATTAGTTAGTTAAGCATACAAGTTAGTTAACATTCAGTGTAATACTAGTTTCAGGTGTAGGAATTAGTGATTCATCACTTACATAAAGTCATCACAAGTGCCCTCCTTTAATATCCATCACCTATTTAACTGATCCCCACACCCTCATCCCCTCCAATAACCATCAGTTTGCTTTCTATAGTTAAGAATCTGTTTTATGGTTTGACTCTCTTTCCCTCCTCTATGTCTATGTTTTGTTTCTTAAGTTCCACATGAGCGAAATCATATGGTATTTGTCTTTGAATGACTTATTTTGCTTAGCATAATACTCTCTAGCGCCATCCATGTCATTGCAAATGGCAAGATTTCATTCTTTTTCATGGCTGAGTAATATTCTATTGTATATATCTACACCACCTCTTCTTTATCCATTCATCAGTCGATAGACATTTGGGCTCTTTTCATAATTTGGCTATTGTTGACAATGCAACTATAAACATCAAGGTGCATGTGTCCCTTCGAATCAGTATTTTTGTACCTTTTGGGTAAATACCTAGTAGTGCAATTGCTGGCTTATTAGGGTAGTTCCCTTTTTAACGTTTTTTTTTTTTTTTTAAATTTTTTTCAACGTTTTTTATTTATTTTTGGGACAGAGAAAGACAGAGCATGAACGGGGGAGGGGCCGAGAGAGAGAGAGAGAGACACAGAATCGGAAACAGGCTCCAGGCTCTGAGCCATCAGCCCAGAGCCTGACGCGGGGCTCGAATCCACAGACCGCGAGATCGTGACCTGGCTGAAGTCGGACGCTTAACCGACTGTGCCACCCAGGCGCCCCCCCTTTTAACGTTTTGAGGACCCCCCCAAACTATTTTGCCGAGTAGCTGCACCAGTTCGCATTCCCATCAACAGTGTAAGAAGGTTCCCCTTTCTCCACACCCTTGCCAACATCTACAACAATAAGGTTATTAATAACCTGCTAGCATAGTAGTTTTTATAGATTTGACAGATGTAAAAACAAAAATATAATAGTTTGTGCAGAGAATGAATTGTAGGAAGTAACAACAATATATTAAAAATAAAAAGGCAGAGATGTGGTGGAAAATAATATAGGGGGAAAAGGAATATATTTCTTAAAATGGGAAAACACTTGAGTGTATTTGTTTGTTTGTTTGTTTTTTAGGAGGGGTTTAGGAAGGGAAAGGTGTCAAAATTTATTGAGAGATGTTTCTGAAAAATGGTACAAGATGATACTAGCTTTTAAATAATCTTTTCTATCATATACCAAGGAAGTGGGAAAAGGTAAATAAAGAAAAGTGTGTTTTGTATCAAGAAGAGGAGGGAGGCCCTCTGTTCCCTTCTATTTTCTCAGTAATGTGAAAAGAGTTCAAGAGAGAGAAAAGAAGGGAGGAGCAATCAGAGATGTGACTAAAATTAAAAAGAGCTGCTCTTCAGATCTAAGGAGAGTACTACCTATGTGTATGCAATAGGACAGCTGAGTACCTTGAGAGGATAGCTGATGTTAAAGATCATGAGTTAACATAGGAAGCTGTTTTTGAGATTTTGTGTTGAGGTTTCTAGGGTAGTCCTCAGCACTGTGGTAGGGACATTCTAAAGCATATATTAGAGATGACAGAACTTTCAGTTGATGGGGTGGAAGGACTTTTCACTAACTGGTGGGACAAAAAAAAACAATGAAGCTGCTTCGTTAAATGTAATGGTAAAAGAAGGATGCCAGTTCTTTAAATGACAAGCTGTAAGTATTAATGTAAGTTAAAAAGGAAGAAGAGAAAGCTGAAAGGGGAAAAACAGAATAATAGGCCTCAATGTTTCAAGGGGGTTGAGAAAATTGCTAGGGAGAGTAATTTAAGGAGCAAGTTAAATGACACAGAAATTGTGTCATGGATTGAGAAATTTAATTATGGAGTCCATATAAAGTAATTCTAATTGCTTTATTAAACAACTTACTGAGCTCCTCTTATATTCTGAGAACTGTCCTAGGTGTTGGAGGTATTCTAGTGTAAGAAAAAGTTAAAACTCCTACCATCTTGGACCCTATATTACAAAGAGAAAAATTATCACAATTTTATTTGGTGAGTATGCCTCTATGTATTTTTTATTATGTATGTCTCTAATTTATATTGGCTTTCTTTTTTTTTAGTTTTATTTTACACAATTTTTTTTCCTCCGTTCTACTTTACCTCTTAACAGTCTTTTGTGCACATCTAGATGTAACTTATCATTTTTAAAGTCATAAGGTTATAGTGTGAAAGTAACATAAATCTCTTCTTGTCTTTGTCACGATTTTCTATTAGACTGTCATCTCTCTCAGTGACTCATTAAAACATATATAAAATATATATGAAAATCACATAATTATATATAATTCAGACTATATTTTGACACAGTATTTTTTTATATTAGCATTTCAAAACATGTTAATTATATATTTTTTAACTTTCTGTAATGCATCTCTGAAGAAGCACCATCTTATAAGAGTAACTCTTGTAAAAAACATTGAGTGCTTAAAATATTAAATTGCATAGTTATGAAGATATGATTTTGATAGGATGATTCATTTGTTGAATCAAATCTAAAAGTGTTTCATGAAAAGTATGATCTGAAATCCTGCCATGCAAATGATAACCACAAAAATAGTCTGGGTTAGTCATTTTAATTAAAGAATATGCCTACAAACTTAATATTGGGAGTCAGATGAGGAACCAAATTCTCTAGTAAATATACTTATTGTAATTTAAAGGATAGACTAAATAGGTATGGTTTGTATTCCCAACATCCTCCAATTATAGCATATTTATTTCAATCTTTGAGCTTTTATGTGTATGCCATGCATGTGAAATAAGCTGCAGGACTGTTATGAGTTTATTGTATACACTTAAATGCAGAGAAACTGTCATTTGTGTTACCAGAACTAGTGATTATTCCTCCAGCAGATCTGGTTATCTGTTGCGTGATGACCATAATTTTTAAGGGCAATGACCTCGTCTATCTTGTTCACTAACATACCCTCAGTGCCCACCCCAGTAGCTTGCATGCAGTTGACAAACCAATACGAGTTCCAATGAATAAATTTAACTTGAATTATTCACTTTTAATACTTCCTTAACAGAAACATGTATGTATATACAACATCTTATGAAAGGTCACATATAGTCCAGTTTAAAGCATATGCTACTAAAAGCAAAGTACTCATGATATATAAAACATTTATATTACACACTTTTTTTTAAAAGCTTCTAATAGTTCATTTGCAAGTTCTTTCTGATGTTTTGGCTTCTAAGATATTCACTGGAGGCTTTCTCGGTTATTTTATTTTCTTTTACGCAGCTAAACTTCATGTGTTTTTAGAAAATGAATAAAGAAAACACAGAATACCGTCTGCTTGTTAAAAATCTCACATTTGAAACTGCAACAAGGGTTCTGTGTCTAAGAAGAGATTTAAGCTGTTCCACACCTCAGAGATTTAACCACCTTCTCATCTGGTATATTTTATATCCACATTTTATTGTCCTGTAACTTATGGCAAGATCTTAGAGAAGCAACCGTGTCCTTGAATATACTGTTTTCCTTACTACACAGATAACACATAATAATCATGCCATAATAACTTTAATGAAAGAAATAGGAAGTCGTATTTTTACCCTATTCATCTTTACTGGGGAAATTTTCTGATTGAAAAATGTTTATTAGCAAAGTTTCTCCCTTTCAAAATCTCAAAGCAATTGGGAAGAACTATCCATCTTCTTTTTTTTCACATAATTTAATTGATAGTATTGCAAATATAATTATCATCTCATTGTAAATCATCTCAATGTATCAACTCAATGGCGAAAATAATTAAAATTAATATGTTTAACAACATATTATCTTACCCATTCATTTAAGTTCTATCACCTGAATTTTTCAAACAGGAAAATAAAATTTTCCTATCACCTTTTGTTAACCAATATACTTGTGCTGACAAAAGGGTAAGAATTTAGATAATTATCTGTTAGATCAGTAAACTTGGTTCTTAGGAACAAACTGATTTCTTCTCGAGATTAATTCATGTTTCCATTGGTAACAATTATCTGTCAAGCACAAAGTAAAATGGACAGTAAGCAGTATCTAGATTCCATGATGTCCAACAATACTGTATTATTTATTACCCAATTAAACAGAAAACATACATGGTTGAGATAATTATGCATATAATTGTAGAGTAAATTGCCTCTAATCTTGAGGGAAAAAATTTGCTCCCAAGATGAAAATTTTCTTTTATTTTTTATTTTTGATAATTATTTATTTTTGAAAGAGAGAGACAGAGAGAGAGAGAGAGAGAGAGAGAGAGAGCGCAAGCAGGGGAGGGGCAGAGACAGAGAGAGACACACACAGAATCCAAAGCAGGCTCCAATCTCTGTGCTAACAACTCAGAGCCTGCCATGGAGATCGAACTCATGAACTATGAGATCATGACCTGAGCCGAACTCAGATGCTTAAGCGACTGAACCACCTAGGCACCCCAAGATGAAAAATTTCTAAGTAAATTATCATAATGATGAAACTCATGGGTCTTGGTCAGTTGTCTGTATTAGTTTTCCAAGGTAGTCAGCACTTTGGAATTTTCTTTTATTTTACTTCATTTGAACTGCTAATTAAAAAGTTAATGGACAATGAAATGGCCAAAAAGTGGATGGTGTATAGAATAAAAAAAGGCAAACATATAGATTTTTTCCTTTAGAGAAGGGATAATATACAATGAAATGATTCATCTTACAGAGGTAAATCTAGTTCATTAATTATGAAAACATCCTTTCTGAGTAAGGTAATGTAGTTTTTTTTAATTTAAAATTTTATCTATTTTATTTTATTTTATTATTTTTTTAGAGAGAGAGCACTAGTGGGGGAGAAGGGCAGAGGGAGAGAGAGAGAATCTGAAGCAGGCTCTATGGTCAGCATGGAGCCCAGCATGGGCTTAACCTCACAACTGTGAGCTCATGATCTGAGCCAAAATCAAGGGTAGGGCACTTAACCAATTAAGCCACCCAGCCACCTCTGTTTAAAGTATTTTTACATTATTTATTTAAAAATGGTTTAATAAGAGAATATAAAAGATGTTTTAATAAAAAATGTTTTAATGAGAGAATGTTTAGATATTGTTGAAGTAAAATTTGAAGATTATGAAAAGGTATAGAAAATGAGAAAATAGAGACAGAAAATAGTGAAGTAGAGAAAAACATTGATCTTAGTGATTACAGACTAATAGTCTGTTAACCATAGGCCAATGATTATTGATTATTGGTAGATTTATCAATAAATTGCTTAAGGGAGAGATGAAATGTTAATTATTTGGAACTTGAATCGTTTACTTATTAGAAGGAATACCAAAGTGTCTGACATATAGAAAGTACACAGTAAATAATTTTTATCTGCCCTAACTTGAAATAACAAAACTTATTCTGGCTGCCTTTGCAATTTATGGATAATTAAGAGCTTAAACTTACCCCTGTTTTTTTAATAGATATGGGTTTTAAGCATAGATACTTCAAGCATGTATTTATGACTCTGTCTTATTAAATAGTTGCTTGGATAAAACCTAGAGAACATATTTATCAAGTTGAAGATACAAAAAACAACTGGACATGAAACAACCTATTCCAAAGTCTGCAAGTTTGAGGACAAGTAAAAACTGAAAATGATGTGTGAGAAAAATGTAGACTAGTTTTGATTTTTACCTATTAAGTACATATAAAATACATTTTGGAAGACTAGTAGCACAAGGGAAGTCTGTTGCATGAAAAAGTAATATAGTATAAATGCAATTAAAAATGAAACTAAGTAACATGTTTAAATGTATTCCAATGTTTAGAGACTTTAGAGATTTCAAGATAAAGGTCTGTGTTCATTAGACAACATATGAAATTCTCCATCCAGTTTGGGCATCCCATTTTATGGCATCCTTTATATTCAAAATGTAATTAAAGGAAGGTGCATAAATCATATGATTACTAGAAATTGTCACATGAAGAATTAGTAAACTGGAACACTTATCTTACAGAAGAAAATATTTAAAGCTATACAATATGTGTTAATAGAAGTAGATGCATAATTACTCTAGGGTTTATTAGAGGGGCAAAACAGATTAAATAATAAAAGTTATTGAAAGGAAAATTTTGTTCACTCTTTATGAGAAAGCATTGTCTAAAACTAAGTGTTGTACAACAGTGGAATTGCCAATTTCTTGCAGTGGCATTTTCCTTTAAGTGAATATATTCAAGGAAAAACTGGGGTGTTAAAGAAGGGATTCTGTTTTCGTAGGAAATTAAGTTAACAGCTAAATTTCAAGTCTCAACTCTATTAATAATCTTTGAGTGAAAATAAATTTAAATGCTCATCTATTTATTTTTGAGAGAGAGAGAGCATGAGTGGGGAAGGGGCAGAGAAAGACAGGAGGGCAGAGCATCCCAAAGAGGCTCCACGCTGTCAGCAAAGCCTGATGAGGGGCTTGAACTCGCCAACCGTGTGACCATGACCTGAGCCAAAACCAAGAGTCAGACGCTTAACCGACTGAGTCACCCAGGAGCCCCTGAGTGAAATTTTGTTGTTAATAGTTTCCTTATACACAGGTCTAGACTTCATACGGTATTCGTATGCAGATAATAAATATATCATATTATTTTCACTATCTGTATATATAGTATCCATCCATATAGGTACATAAATTCAGAAAAGTATGTAATTCATTTTGTATTTACAATTTATATAAATGGATCAACTCTAAATATACTTCGATATTTATAATTTTAGTTATTTGTGGCATTTTTTTTTATTTAAACTGGGAACAGATTTCATTGTATTTGTATATCTCACAGTTGAGTCATGTGAAAAAAAATGTGGATAGGAAATCCCTCATAATTGCTTTTGAGATATTGGATTCTCAAGTAGAGATGCATACAAGAGAAATGCAACTTCTGATTTCTTTCATTTGTAAAGGTTTACTAACTTGATCCTGAAGTCTATAAACCATTCATTAGTAGACTAGACTGTTTTATATATGTACATATATATATATATATATATATATATATATATATATATACATACTTGAAGTTGCTTCAATATGAAAGATATACTTAAATCATGTTTTCGGCTGAATACAAAGAGCATAATAAGCTGAACTTTCATTTATTTATAATTTATTTTGGGGGAGCCTGGTTGGCTCAGTCGGTTGAGTGTGGGACACCTGTTTTCAGCTCAGGTCATGATCCCAGGGTCATGGCATCAAGCCCAGCATTGGGCTCCACACTGAACATGGAGCCAGCTTAAGATTCTCTCTCTCTCCCTCTGACCTCTGCCTTGCTCATGATCTCTCACTCTCTTTCAAATTAAAAAAAAATTAAGAGTACACTATATATTAATGTATATTAATTATATCATATACTATAATAATATATAATTGTATATTATATATTAATGATATATATAAAATATATTATATATAATTATTGTATAATTGTATAATTACTTTTATTATACAATTATATTGCATTATGTATTGATAACTTATGTTAACATTATATATTAATAAATTACATATATACATACAATTTATTTTAAGGTTTTTTAGCAAGATTTGCCCTGTGAATCATTTTTGTACAGTAGATACAGCTTTTAAAATTCAAGCATGCCTGAATTCAAATTACTTAAAATTGCTGAATTCTGCTTTGGCTTAAAAAAATCACTTAAGTTTGTATGTTAGTTTCTTCATCTTTAATGAGCACAATATCTACATCACAGGGTTTCAGGTTAACTAAAGAAAAAAACTGAAGTAAAGTGCTTAGCACAATGATTGTCATGGAACAGACCATCAATCGACATTTCATAAATGCCTTTCCTCTTAATTGTACTATGATTTTGATTATTTTATTCATGATTAAAGAATGCTTATCTGATTTTTAAAACTGCTTTGTCTTATTTTGAGATATATTAAAGACAGACACATGGGTTAAAGTTATTATGTATATCCTAATAAATTTTTTCATTCATAAAAATTGAAAATACTAAATTTAAAAATATTTTAAAAACTTATACTATGTAATTGTGAATTAAAGGAAGCCTTTTGGTTATTATACACTCAGATTCGGATTAATGTAACCTAAAGAAATATAATTTTTATTGTTGTATATCCGTTATTGGATAAGATACCACTATATGCAAATTAATAATATGATTTATTGTTTTGTTTTTTCTCTAACATATTTTCATAGATTCACTTAAGATATGTACACCAGTCTTTTTCCTCTAATATACCTTCCACTTATATTCACCTGACAATTGACAAACTTTGACAGTGGCCGGTGATAAAGCTAAGTGGATAAAGAAAAGAAGCAAATGATAACACAACCTCACAAAATGTAACTGGATAGAAATTCATTGGTTCTGGAATTTAAGTTCTATCACTTATGTATTATGTCTCTTTAACAAAGGAAATTAGAAAATCTAGATTTAAACAGACATCTGCTTAGTGTAAAATGATACTGTCAAAACCCTTTCTTGCTTTGAAGTAGCTTTGATTTCTTTTTCTTGACCTGACATATATCTTACTTATTTATTGCTTAGTATTTGTTTTCTAATCTATAATCAATCTACTTTATTGGTATGAGGCTATATATCTATAAGTATATAATGATATAATAGTTATAGCACATATCAAAGTAATGGGAGCATTTTATATTGCCTTTCCAATGAAAATAAAATAAGTCTTCAGTGAAAATGTTACTGGAGAGAGTAGGAAAATTATGCCAATAGGATTGCTTAATATTTTTTTTAATTTTTTTTTAACGTTTATTTATTTTTGGGACAGAGAGAGACAGAGCATGAACTGGGAAGGGGCAGAGAGAGAGGGAGACACAGAATCGGAAGCAGGCTCCAGGCTCTGAGCCATCAGCCCAGAGCCCGACGCGGGGCTCGAACTCACGGACCGTGAGATCGTGACCTGAGCCGAAGTCGGACGCTTAACCGACTGAGCCACCCAGGCGCCCCAGGATTGCTTAATATTTTAGGTCATCATACAGAAAGTCTAGAGTAAATACGTTATGCGTTTTCAATACAAAAGTACTAGAACTTGCAAATTGTGCAAAGATTATGTTTCAGCTCATCTTATCATTTTGAAATATGTTTCTGTGTTGAAAACTTATTTCCAACTGTGATCATATTTATATGGCTTCAGTAAGTTGTTGAAAAAGATTTCAGTGATTTTTTAATTGTTTATATCACTGTGAAACATTCAATTATATTTCCCTGTATTTCACCCTATTAAGGTATATCCTGTTTGAAATGATAAAAAACTAAGTTATTACTGAGGGCATGTGATTGCAAGTGAAAATTCTGGATATGGAGAGATGGAATTATTTGTAAAGAGACTGGTTAGCTCTAGAATTGAAGGGATAAAAGAGGATACAGGTATAGAAAATAAATGGCAAAGAGAAGATGAAAAAAAGGAGATAGTGTAAGTATAAAACCCATCCTAGGTCTTGCAGATTTTTTTGGCTAAGATATTGCCAGGTGCTCTATAGTCAGTCATCACCCTGACATCACCACTAAGCTCCTGCACATACTGCTTTGGGACAATGGGGAATAATTTGGCCAATGATGTCTTTTCATCTTTCCCTATGGATTAAAAGTTCAAAGCTTTGATTGTTCAAGTTTAGGTCATGTTCAAGGTTTAAGTCTGTGTAAGCATTCCAGACTGAGATGTGAGAGTCTGCACAACAGGGCATTCCCCCAAATTAGGATGCCTGTTCATGCTCAGAGGTATGTCATAAAGATAGAGATTTATAAGTCCAAGCATTTTTTTCTTCCCTTATTTATTTTTTTCTATGAATACAGGCTCATTATACTATAGAGAACTAGGAAACAGAAAATTACAAAGAAAAAATGTAAGAAATTCAAAACTTAACTGCAAACTAAACACAACTATTAATATTCTATTTTCTTTCTAATTTTTATTTTCTTTCTGGTCCTTTTCTTATTTGCAAGAATATGTGTGTATGCATTGCACGTACCCATATGTACATACCTACAAGTCACATTTTTTAAAAAAATTAGATCCTGCATAAATAGATTAAATTCTGTAGCTTGTTTAACTCAATTTCATCAAGAAGAGTGGAAGTTATTTTAAAACAAATTTATTTTTTAACAGTTTTTAAAAAGTGTTTATTTATTTTGAAAGAGAGAGAGGGAGAGTGCTCAAGTTGGGGTGGGGTAGAGAGAGACAGAGAGAGAATCCCAGGCAGGCTCTGCACTGACTTTGTAGAGCCCCACGTGACTCAAATTGAGAGTCAGACACTTAACCTACTGAGCCACTCAGCGCTGTTTGAAACATAATTTCTATGTTGTATAACATTCAATTCTACAAATGTATCACCATGTGCTTAAATAGTCCTTTAGTTTAATATATAAGCTATTCTCAGGGCGCCTAGGTAGCTCAGTTGGTTAAGCCTCCCACTTCAGCTCAGGTCATGATCTTGCAGTTCGCGAGTTTGAGGCCCATGTCGGGCTCTGCGCTGACAGATCAGAGCCTGGGGCCTGCTTCAGATTCTGTGTCTCCCTGTCTCTTTGTCCCTCCCCCGCTCACACTCTGGCTCTGTCTCTCTCTCTGAAAAATAAACAACAATATTTAAAAAAATATATGTAGCTCTTCTCTTTTTTGTTGTTGTTGTTATAAACAATGAAAAAATAGACATCTTTTCTCAAAGATTTTATTTGCAATTTATTTCTTTTTTGTTTTCAGGATAGATTTCCTCAGAAGGAAGTTATTTTAAGGATAGAACTTTTAAAATTCCTACAATATATTCATGTTGTTTTCAAAAAAGAATATTGTTACAGACTTTGAGTCTGGAGTTCTCTCTTGTCCAGCAAGAAAGCAGATGCAGAATTAAGTGTGAGACAGGCTAATGTCCAGGAGGAGACAAGGGTTCTTGCTCCGTTTTTATTAGGATCAGAAGGCTTACAAACATGAAGGATCTGCAGAAGGAGACAATGAAACACTGAACATTAACTCATATGTGTGAGAGAAAGGGGGTTTCAAAGATATGCAGTGTTAGGGGTTTGGATCAATATAAAACAAAATTGTGGTGCCAAGCAGATGGTTGTTTGTGGCTAGGGCATAAGACAGAGCATGCTACCTCAGGGTAAACAAGACACCTTTCTTTTGCTAATTAACTCCTTTGGGGGCAATTTCACCCTGCTGTAGTGGTCTCTAGCCCTGTTTACCTATTCTGGACCTTCTGTCCTGTGAAAGCAGCTTTCTGCTTTTGTACTATGCTGGGGGTGCTTTCTCCCTGTTTACCTATCCTGGATGCTTTCATCTTGTGGCTTCCCATTCCTATGCTTTTGTACTATGCTGGGGGTGCTTTTTCCTGGTTTACCAAATCTCAGATGCTTTCATCCTAAACCTTGTTAACCCATTGGTGCAAGCTCAAGGAATTCCTAAACTTATTCCCCACAGAATATCAGTATTATAAAATAATGGCATTTTTAAACTGTGACTTAATGATAACACTGTTGAGAATATTTCCTTATAGAAAAAAATAATGTACTCTTTCATTTTGCTTTAGTTTGACCATTTGTGTAGTTAATGTGTTTATTTTATACATACGTATTACATGTGTTGAGAGTGTGCTAAGTATTGTGGGTACATTAGTAAAAAAGAGACTAAACTGATTCCTTCTCTGTCATAGCTTAGAGTATAGAAGAAGAAACTCTCATGAAGTGATTCAAAGTCAGTTTTTTAAGAGCTATGAAGTGTAGATGATACTATGGGATGACATAATATGAGCAGCAGAGCCAAAGCTGAGAGAGTCACTAATGCTTCCCAGAAGAAAGGACATCTATAACCTGAGAGTTCAGTAACTATACAAATAAAAGGGAGAATGGAAAATGTATTCCAGAAAGTGGGGAAACAGCATTACAGGTTATAAAATTATATGAATTACAAAAGTTTGGAAACAGGAAAATAAAATATCAGGAACTTAGTTATTTAGAAAGTTTACAATGTAGAATATAAAGGGTTGTGGCCCAATATAAGTCTGAAGGAATAAGTAAGAGCAAAATAATATAAAGCTACAAAGTATAAATAATAAGCTAACCTAAGGAACTGAAACTTTGTTCTCACAGCAATGAAGATACATTGAAATTATTTATTTTTTTACAGTGGAGAATGCCATAATAATATTTGTAGATTAGGAAAACCATTCTTTCTACATATCTTTTGAAAGAGTTCTATGGAGATAGAGGAAGGAGGCCATGGCAATAATCTTGATGAGAGATAAGAATAAGAATAACAACAACAACAACAAAAACAACAACAACAACAACAACACTTGGAACAGGTAAATGGAAAGAAGTAAATATTTCCAAAGATACTTTTGATGGATTTTTTATTGGGATGTGAGTGGGAAAGAGAAAAGGAAGAGGGATCAAATACTATAAATAATTCAGTTCAGAGCACAATTTGAATTGTCTTATCTTACCTTTGAATTGTCTTATCTTTAGGATACCTAAGAGGATATGCAAAGTAGGCAGCTAGCATATTTACTCTGCTATGAACTGTTTACCTGTTGTGCACAAAATTCATATGTTGAAGTTCTAACCCCAACATGATTATAGTTGGAGATAGACTTCTGGAGGTACTTAATGTTAAATGAGGTCACAAAGGTAAGGTCCTAATCTAATGGGACTGGTGGGTTCATAAAAAGAGGAAAAGATCTCTCTTCCTCTCTCTCCATCTCTGTCTCTCCATGTGCATGCATGAAGTAAAGGCCAGGAGAACACCCGGAAAGTGGCCATTTGCAAGCCAGAAAAAGAGTCCTCACCAGGACCTGGCCCTGTGAGAACCCTGGTCTTGGACCTCCAGTGTTTAGAATTGTGAGAAAGCAAATTTCTATGTCTAAGTAACAATATTGTAAAATGGCAACCTAAGATACAATACACTCTATATCTCAGAGGAGATGACTACATGAACACAGAGAAAAGAGGCATTGCAACAGAAGCACCACCATGTACCTAGATATTGTGAATAGACTTACCAGTCTTTGTTTTTAAAATTTTTCCTATTACGTCTAGTCATGTCTATTTTCTTTCTGGTTAAGTTTTAAAGGTTCTCCTATCTATGTATACCAGATCTTTGTGTATTGAGAATATCAACTCTAACTCTTTCTCATTGTTGCCATTGTGTTTCATTAATAGTGGTTGATTTTCCATGATTGTCAAACTGACATTTAGAGAGGTGAATCAATCAACCATATAGTACTTCCAGTCTCCAAATTGTGGTAGAAATTTTCACATTTTTTAATATCTCCATTTCATACTTAAAATGATTCTGCTTTGTGTAAACGCATATATGTAAAGGCTTTAGGAGAGATGTATGTTGGGTTATTTTCTCATCACACTAGCAAAAAAAAAAAAAATCTCAGCAGTGGATTAGATGAGGTGTGCTGCTTAGCAACACTCTTCCATATATACTGTGTTGCTTAGCAGCAAACTTTCAATAACATGCTACCTTGAATTGGTTTAAGTTCTATCTTCCCTGAGTAGAGAAATGTACTGCTCCTTGGATCCAGTATCCTCAATAGTGGGATTATGAATTCTGGACAGGGCAGCAAACTAACATTCCCAGTTTGTTTTGGACCCTATATTCAGAAGGCTATCTCTTTAAACAAATTTTCTTGACCTACCAGAGGCCTCGGTGAATTTGCAAAAAAAGACTACTGTCTTTCAAAGAAACTCATATTTTATCGACCTTATCATACATCAGGATTACTGGAGTTAGCATATCTCTGGAATCCATAACCAAAGAGAATTTTTTAACCCTAAGTTGTACTGTTCTTATATCTCCTTTACTACATCATACAATTTTTTCAAAAAAACAATTTGTTACAGTGATGAACTATCCAATAATAATGCATTACTTGGCAAGACGAGAGGAGCAAGCCGTCCACTGATTTCAATTCACTGGTGTTTGCTTTTATTGGTTTCTTTCTTCTGTCAATCTTAATGTGTTTATAGTAATTTCTTGGCCTCATTTGCATTGGAAATGTTACCAAAGAGACCAAGTGTTTAACATCTTGATGGAAATATTACCTCCTAAAAATCCAGCAATGTGGTTTTATTATGTCTATTTAAATAAGAACTTAGTATAAAAGAAAGCATAGGATATTACAGGGATGTAAATGTTTTCTAAATAAGAATAGGTGTTCAAGATAGGTGACTTAAAGACTGGGTGCTTGACTCCACTGATTCCTTTTATTTCTCTTTGAAGTTTATCTTGAATGGGAATACATCATTTAAAACTAGCAACATAGACAAAAATCATAAAGTTAACTTATTAACTAAGAAAACCTTTTCAAAAAGAGTAAGTGGTATCCCACTTATGTGAGATACCAAGAAAAGTAACATTCATAGAGACATGAAGTAGAATGGTGGTTGTCAGGGGGTAGGGGAGTGAGTTATTGACTAATGGATATGGAAGATGAAAAAAGTTACGGATATTGTTAGTGGCAATGGTTGCATAACAATGTGAATGTACTTAATAGTTAAAATAGTCAATTTTATGTCAGCGTAATAAAAAAATTAAAAATAAGTCACATATATAAAAATCATATATATATTATTGAACCAAATGAGCATATATTTTAAATTTATTATTTGTTGTAAAAAAAAAGAACAGGAAATATTTAGAAATAATAATGATTTAAAATTATATTATTGAGAAAATAATCTTATGGATTATAAAATTATATTCATTTTGGGGCACCTGGGTGGCTCAGTTGGTTGGGCATCTGACTTCAGCTCAGGTCATGATGTCATGGCTTGTGAGTTCAAGCCCCACGTCAGGCTCCGTGCTGACATCTCAGAGCCTGGAGCCTGCTTCAGATTCTGTGTCTCCCTCTCTCTCTCTCTGCCTCTTCCCTACTTACTCTCTGTCTCTCAAAGATACATAAAGACATTAAAAATATTTTTTTAAAAATTATGTTCATTTTTAAGATAAAACAACAGAGATACACACAGGTACTATTACTTGTCCCAAATCACAGGGTAAGAAAGTGACAGAGCTCAGAGGCTAACTATAGTATTTATATTATCAACCATTGGGCTACATTGTTCTCATGGAGATAACTTCTATTAAGAGTTTATTACGTAATATTATGTGTTATTATGTTTACATGTATTGTTTGCTACTGACTAACAATAACAACTGTTATATAAGTATATTAATCCATTAATCCGTATATCAATCTAATGAGGATTAAATAACATTATAAATGTTAAAATATTAGCTTACTTTCAGACACAGTAGACACTAAATATATACTATCATCCATATACTTTTTAGTTGCATAGTCTCACTGTCATTTCTAGAAAATATTCTATTGGCCATATTCTAACATTGCTGTCAATAATTGAGAAAAAATGTATTATTTTAATCCTATGAATATTAATTTCTTTTGGTAAATCTCCTCACTTTGTTCTCAGTTTAACTTTCATCTTCCATATTCTTTTTGTTTTATTCTCAGTCATTGATACCCAGGGAATTATCTATCCTAATAATTCTTATGTAGATTTCATTAATATAGTAACTTTAATTTATTGATACATTTTTATGCATCAGAACAAATCACTGGGGAAGATCCTTTGAGTAGAATGGTTAAAAGTCTGTTCATACTACATGTAGAGGCAATGAATGTTACATTTAAATTATAAAATTTTAAGTAGAATTGAAATACTAAATAAGCAGCATGGTTACTCTCTTTCCAGTTGTCAGCTATTATGTTATAAAGATAAGAAGTTTGTCCTATGCAGGACGCAACCAATTTTAAGTCAAAGTTAGAAAAAATAGTACACATTCATGAGCATACTAACTAAGCAATCATGATTTATATGCCTACTTTAGATATGGGGGGGTGGATAGCCTCCATTTAAACAAGCTAGCTTTATAGTTAAAAGGTAGAAACTATTAGGCTCATTTTCTCTCATAACTCCTCAAAAGAACAAAACTAAAAAAGGAACTGAAATAGAATTCGTATTAAGTACAGGCATTTTAGGATTATCACCAAATAAATGCATATTCTTTGAAAAAAAAAAAAACTCATTCTTTCAGTTCACGTTAAAAATCACAAGACATGGGGCGCCTGGGTGGCTCAGTCGGTTAAGCGTCCGACTTTGGCTCAGTTCATGATCTCACAGTCTGTGAGTTCGAGCCCCACGTCAGACTCTGTGCTGACAGCTCAGAACCTGGAGCCTGCTTCCGATTCTGTGTCTCCCTCTCTCTCCGACCCTCCCCCCATTCATGCTCTGTCTCTCTCTGTCTCAAAAATAAATAAACGTTAAAAAAAATTAAAAAAAAATCACAAGACTTATAGAATGAATGGATTTACAAGTTTACCCTTCAAAAGCTAACTGCAACTATAACCAAAATAACAATACCTATACAAATACTAACAAGGCTAAGTGTTCTCTACTATTTACACCTAGAATCGTGTTCAGTCCATCCTATACTGACTTTCTTCAATCTAGCCTATGCAATCTTTATACTCTTATTCTCCTCCAAAACACTCAGCTTAAATTGTTCACACACAACATTTTTTTTAAGGATTTTAGCTAATGAATTCAGTTGCTTTCTTTTCATTATAAAAGGGTTATAAAATTTAAATATTTTGTCCAGAGAAAATAATTTGATACAAGAAAGTGTTGGGCACCTGGGCGACTCAGTTGGTTAAGCATCCGACTTCCTTTGGCTCAGGTCATGATCTCATGGTTGGTGGGTTCCAGCCCTGCATTGGGCTCTGTGCTGACAGCTTAGAGCCTGGAGCCTGCTTCCTGATTCCCTTTCTCCCTTTCTCTCTGCCCCTCCTCTGCTGGTGCTCTCTCTCTGTCTCTCAAAAATAAATAAATGTTAAAATTTTTTTTAAAGTGTTGAAATTTATCCCAGGCAGCCAATAACAGTGTATTATGATATTAGTTATATTACAGCAAAAACAAAAACAAAAACAAACTTTTGAATACAGTAGAGAACTACTTCCTTAGAATTCTTCAAATGAAAATCAAATGACTGAGAAACTAAAAGACAAAGAGAGTTTTGTTTTGGTTTAGCTCCAGACCTAACCCTCATCTAATCCTTTAATGCAAGATTTAAAAGCACAGATAATTTTTTTTTGTTTTTCTTCTTTTTTTACATGGCATAAAATACAGATATGATCTGGTGAAAATAAGTTTTCTATTCAGAATCTGAAACAGTAAAATTTCATAGCTCTTATTAATATTATCAGAAAGATGTATGCATACTATGCATGGTTTCTGTACATATTTTTGAGTTTTAACACATCTTGGGACAACATTGCTATTTATGTTATCTTGGGGTCATTTGACTATGAATCTATGCTTTTCAGTTCATATTATATAGCATTATGCCATGTTATATATATTTTTCATTACATGTAGTTCGAAAGGTTTTCAATTTTGTGAAACATCAGGGCACAAAATAGAAATGGTTCAACATGTTTTTAAAGTACAATCAGATTTGAGATGACGTGATCATGTAGATATGGCTGAAAGTTGGGGGAATTTCTAGACTAACTAATGGTCAGTCCTATTCTGGCTTTAACGAAACTTCTTTATGGAAGCGTTCCAAAATAACCCACTCTGTTTCTCTCCCCTCTAACCTACCACTGTGTATCATATTAGCCTGTTTATTTTCTTAAGAAAATATGTCAGTAATTTAAATTATGTTATTAATTTGTATATGATGTCTGTTTCCCTCAATATAATGTAAACTCTAATACACAAGCAAGATCTTGTTTCTTTTTTTTATCCACTTCATCCTGACCTATAAGAGCTCCTACCTGGGGAGCTCATAAATACTATGAATGAATAAATAAATGAGTAAATGAATATCATCACTATCATCACTTATTTTTCTTGTATTATAACTTTGTGAAATTATGTAAGTGGTGGGCACAGTAAACATTGACTACTTCACTTCTACTTATGTTTCATTGCTTAAATGTGATTATCTGAAATGACATATAAACTTTCTAGATACAACAATTTGAAAAAATAATCCCTTTTTTCTAATCTAATTCCTCATATGTAAAAGCTACTTAAAACAAAGACTCTGAAAAATGTGAAATCATGACATTCACTCAAGAAAATAACACCTTAATAAATCCTAAAACAATCACATACCCTTACAAATTCAGGGTTTGATGGAATCAAGTAGCTTTGTTTTTATTTAATTAAGTATAGCTATTACAAAAGCATTTTACATAAAGACCAAAAAGGGAATTATGGTACTTTGATATATCATACTGATTTTAACCATAAAATTAATTATTTGTGATGCTAACTTTCTTAACAGATAAATTTGGTAAGTCTCCATTTACTTGTGGATTCTTGAAATAGGGTAAATTGATATATTACTCATTGTTCTCTATGTAATCACAGAAACTGCAATCAAATGTGGCATTCTTAAATCCAATTGTCAAGGCTTATCCATGAGTAGGCCTTATGAAGAGTCAGAGTAGGCAGCTGAATATGTCATATGATTTGAAAGAACTGGGAAATTATTTTTACTTAAAATAAAATATCTTCCTCATTACCTTTCTCTGTGCATGAAATTTCAGCCTTAGAAGTCTCTTGGGGTTTTAACTTTAGTTTTCACTTAATACTTAGAAGTGTGACTCCTCTTTTACAAATGCTCTTTGAGAGCTCATATGGAGATTCAGGGAAGACATCCCCCCTTCCACCCACCTCTTTAAAGAACTGCTTTCCTATTTCAGGGAAGTTTTCCTGTCATGAAAATCAGATATAATTTATAAAGAAGGGAAGAAGGCCGCACTTGTAGCTGGTCAGATCAATTAAATCATACTTGGGAGATAAATGGTAAATCACTCACTTTGCACTCATATGCCCTCATAGGGTGTTAGTTGACTGAAATTAGAGGCCAGGAAAAGACTGTGAGTAGGAGGATCACTCACACAATAAAATCTTATAATATATTTAAGAGAATATTCAGTTTACCCCTTCATCATACTAAAGAACTGAAGATCAAAAAGATTGTATTTGCTTAGAGAAACACAGATACCTCTAGATGAGAAATACACCCACATTTCCTGACAACAATCTCCTTTTCTTCTGCATACAATTGTTTCACATCCAAATCCAAAAAAGAAAAAAAAAACATAGTAGGGGTTTAATTATTCTTTTCTGTGTGTGTGTGTGTGTGTGTGTGTGTGTGTGTGTGTTCTTATTTTGTTGTTGTGTTTAAAAGAACTCATTTTGAATGGATTACCCACCAGAATGAAGTTTCTTATCTCATTACTTAAAACACTGTTTGTCTTACTGCTCAATTTTGAGTAAAAAAAATATAAAATATTTAATTCCTAATTTTTCCCATATCCCTTTTCTCTTTTATTTTATGTTTAGCAATTAATACTCTTTAACACAGCATATGCTTTCTTTATGTATTATATTTATTGTCTATTTCCTGCACCCTTCCAGAATTAAGTTTTATGAGGGCACAGATTTTTTTCTGATTTTATTCATTGTTATGTTTCCGGTGCCTCCAACAGCTTGGCACAGATTCAGTATTCAATAATATTTTTTGAATGAGCAAATGAATGATATTTGAGACAAGAGAAGCAAAATCTTTATTAAACCAAAATACTTCCAGTAGCACTCCTACCACTAATACATGTTTCTAATATCAGATAGAATAAATATACAGGGAAAATGCATATGTTCTAAATGGGCAGTGACACACAAATCAAGAAAACCCCATAGAATGTAGTAATATTATAGAATAGCAAATCTCATCTTTTAGTGGACTGATACTTTATAGTTCAGATGTCCTTCTTAAGTGAGTGCTATTTTACAGCTTCTAAAGTTACATTGCAAGTGAGTGTAAGGTTTATAGGATTTATTTCTCCATTTCCTCTTACTTTTCAAAATTTTCTAATACATAAAAGATATATAAAGATATTTACTTCAGTCAGTGTTCATGAGCATTCAATGCTCTTCCATGTATATGTAGTACTTAGATGCTCTTTAATTAGCTACCTTGGGCAATAAGGTCTGGTTTAGAATGTTAGAAAATATATAGGATGCAGACAGCAATTAAAGGTACATATGGTATTAAACTTTCTGGTGAAAGGTGAAAATTGCTTGATATTATTTCAGTTTTAATAGTACATATTATTTAACCATAAGATGAAAATATGTCAGTAACTTGGTTGTGAGCCATAGTTAAAAACCTTTGTTCTCCAGAGTGCTCTAAAAAATGAGAATATTAAATAATTTGTTAATTGTTTGATCACTGAGTGTGTGATCACCAAGATCACAATCAATATTTTTAACCTATTTCTAATGAAAACATTCACTTTATTTTGGGGCATATAAGTATGGCGTTCCTTCCTAAACTTACCAGAGAGAGAAAGTGCTCTCTGAGCAAAACTGCACATCAGTGTCTGTTTCGATTTTGGTTAACTGCTTAACATCTTAGCTTGTCTTCAGTCAACAAAAAGCTTGTCTAATTCATTGACTCTATATGTGATTTTGAACTTTCATGGTATATGAAGAATGTGTTTTAAAATGTAATTTTACTGAACATGTGTTAACAGTCTTGTAAGTTAAAAAAGAAAAGTTGTGGCAGTTCAAACTAAGAGATAAATTAGCCAGACATTTAAGACTAAATCACAGTTTAGTTTATGAGCTAGACATTTAAGACTAAAATCATAGTTACAAGAAGGTCCAACACCCACAATCTGATGGTGCATAATTATGATAGCATGACACAATTTTTTTTAAATATCCTGATTATGAGAGAAGCAGATATAGTCAGACTCTCACCTAGAGAAGTCTATATAACAACAAGAATAAACTTCAAAAAGTAGTTGCAACAGACATAAAAAAAATGTAAGATCATTATCTAGAAGCTTGAGGCCATTTATTGTAGAAGTAAATAACTTCTCTAAAAAAGCCTGTTACTATACCATTAATTTTATAGTAAGAATTTCTTTTTTTTCAAAACTATGTTCATATTTTTCCTTTGGGTTAGCATGGAAGTTTATAATTTAGAGAGTTTTCTATTGGGAAATTCAGAAGAGAAATCAAAGTATTTGGACTTTACTTAATAAATGATGATGATTAAAATGAGTTACATAATGAAAAATTATTTTCCTTTCTCCTTCCTCTCTTTTTGCCTCTCTCTTCCCCCCCATTTTTTCCCTTCAAACATCCAAATAATATTTATTGCACAGAATTTTGTATGCTAAAATTCTGCTTAGTAATAATGCTATAAATACAAATGAGACAAAATATCTGACCTCAAAAAGTTTACAGTGGAGAATATGAAAATTTGCAAATAAAAAAATGTCACTCCTCCTTGCTTACATCAAATAGACATTTACGAGATTCTTGCTCTAAAGAAGTTGCAGACAGAAACGTCCTTATTCTTTTTTCTGTACTACATTTATTATAATATTTGGTATGTTAACATTGCTCAAAATAATTTTACTAAATTATTATATGTAATTTTATGTAAAGTTTCTGGGTGGGACTCTTTCATGCCAATAGTCCCTTTTTCATATTAATGTGGTAAGGAATTTTTCTGTAAGTCTGTTGATGATTGGAAGAAAATATATAAATAGTGTTTAATGATATTTAAAAAAATATATATGATTAGTACATTATAGAGAAACCAAACATCATTTCTCTCTTTATATGTCTATGTATCTCTCCCTTGACAATACCTATATTAAATAGGGGCACAATCACAATTCATAGACAAATAGAGGGCAGATGAAGAAATGTCTTCAATACATTTATTTTACATCAGAGTATTATTAATGGGTGATATTCTATCATTTATAGGTGACAAAAAGGCAATTTATTGTATGAGTCTTTAAAAATGTGCTTTTTAGCCAGAAAGAATGGTTTCTAAACCCAGCACAAACTTCCTGATTGACAGTGGGATGCTCTTTACTCTTCTTCACTAGACTGTAGTCTCCATGAAGGGAAGGACTGGTCCATCAAGTTCACTAATGTATTTCTAGCACATAGCATGATGCCTAGTACATAGCAGCTACTCAATAAATATGTCTCTTACAAATGAATAGTGTCCAAAGTTTTAAAGTCCCTTTAAGACTTTATGAAAAAGCAAATACTATCCCATCCTAAGCTAGTTTTAGATCTTGCCTCAAGGAGCTTTCCTACTTAACCCCAAAGTAGATTAGGGTCCTTGGTAAATGCTCCAGTAACACCTCATAATTGTCTTATATGGATGGTACTTACCACATTATAACATTTGATAGTTATTTCACTGTGTATTCTCTAGACTGTAAGGTCCCTAGGTACAGAACACATCTACTTAGTTCATTACTTTGTCCCTGTTAAGTAAAATATTCCCAGAAACAATATTAATAACACAAAAAATATTAATAAAGTTATTTAAGGAAATACTGTGCTTCAGCTTACCATAAACTAACAAAAATGCTAATCAATTTTATCATGGTTTTTATAATATAGCTACACCATGTTAGAAGACAAAATTATACGTTTTATATGTTTCCCTTCTTCCGAAAATCTAAAATTTAAAAAGGTGATCAATCTGCAATTATGTTAGCACAACTAATTTTAATTTTGCAACTATTAGATTATCAGCCCTTTAAATATTTCATTAAATTCATATTTTAAAAAGTTACTAATTATTTGTTGCTAAAATAGAATGCACAGATTTTACTTCATTTAGGCAAGAATTATATAAAAAAATAACCCTTAATTAGTTTTCAGTAAGGCTTTAAACTTATCATCCTTTTCAACTAGAGTTATATTGCCTTTCAACAGCTAAAAAATATGAAGAGCAAGGTAACCTTTGAGAAAAGAAAAGAGAAATGTCATCTTTATTGCCAATAGGGCACAAAAACATGACAGATTTTTTATTGGGAATATTCAGGAAACTGATGACAAAGGTGTCTTGTCAGTGAATGATAATTGTTGAATTTCTATGAGCGTGTTGGAATTTCACTGTTCTATGCAAAGCTGTGAGATGAGAGAAGTTTTCCTTTTAGCTCCTCATTCGAATTCTTCTCTTTTAACACATCCCTTCACATGCCCGGTGCACTCATGGTTCCCCTTCATTTTACATAACTCCTCACTTCAGCACTCTGCCCTATTGTTGTTTCCCCTGAATTATAATACAGGTTATTTATTTCAAGTCTCACATACAATGCTCCATACTCTAGTTTATTTTATCAGCTATTGTCACTAAACAAAGTAATCTGATAAAATAAGTCACACAAAACTGATAGTATATTTTATTACCCTTTGCATTTGTATATTATTTTATTTATTTTAATTTTTTTTCAACGTTTTTATTTATGTTTTTTGGGACAGAGAGAGACAGAGCATGAACGGGGGAGGGGCAGAGAGAGAGGGAGACACAGAATCGGAAACAGGCTCCAGGCTCTGAGCCATCAGCCCAGAGCCTGACGCGGGGCTCGAACTCACGGACCGCGAGATCGTGACCTGGCTGAAGTCGACACTTAACCGACTGCGCCACCCAGGCTCCCCATGTATATTATTTTAAAAGTAGATGTGTGAAAGTGACACTATCTTAAATTAGTGTAGCAATAATCAGGAAAAATAGGGACTTTTTGTAGGTAGATTCAAGGCATATTAGGCAGAACAGAATTCTCATGGACTCAAAATTCTGGATCCTAGTTGCCTATACTAGTTTTGTTCTTTCTTTGATTTGTTGTAAAAGTATCATTCAGTAGTAATAATCCCACTTACTAATCCTTTCGATAAAATAATATAAACTTTAATTTTTAAAAAGTAACCTTCTGCAACAGACTTAGGAGTAAAAAAGGATTGATGCTTGTATTTAAGATGATTAACTGAAGGCACATTAGGTTTATCATTGATAATCTTAACGATAATGCCAAGCTTGTCAGAATACCGCTATGATGACGTGAAGCTGACATTGTGCTCCATGTAAAGCATTTTAGAGGGTATCTAGTATTATTTCTTAGTACATATGAACCATCACTGCCATTACCACTGGAACACAGTTTAACCCTCTTGGCAAAAGAGCTATATAGTGTCAATATTTGAAAGAAAACTACAAAACTCCCCCTGCTGGCAGAAAGTACTATTATCATAGTAAACAAGTCTTTTTTGCAGGCAACTGCGGGGGGGGGGGGGAGAATGATAAGAATCAATCAGCTGCCCAAGGAAATATAATAATCAGAAACCAATCAGCAAGTTAACTGCTCTGGGGCGATGAGTGGCTTTCTAATGGCTGATAGGTAATGATACATAGTCAGAAAAACAGGCTTATAGGTAAGTAACCTTCATTTTTCCAAAGGCAATGCACACCATTTATTACACTGTCATGGTTCCATAGCTGGAGGCTTAGAGAGCTCTTAACTTGTAAATAGATTTTGGATAATGGTTAACTCCAAATGACTTCATTCTTGAGGCAGATTATGGGTAGCAATTTTTTAGGGAGATCTGATGTCAAGACTAGCTAGTTGCCTTGTAATTTTCCACTGTTGTAACATTTTGACCCTTAGAAAAATGTTGAAGTAGTGCTATTTGACCCTTTTTGTTGTTATTGCTAACAGATTTCAGTTGTTGTTAGAGTAGCAGCATCTTCTCAAATGTCTAAGGCTTCCATGATCCATCTAAATGATTTTCAACATTACTTTCAGAGACAGTTTTAGCACAGACTATACATAACTAGTAAGGCATAAACTGGAGTTTCTCTTAGGGTGGCAATATTTTAAAAGAAACTAAAATCTTAATACAAAGACACTCTAACTAGAATGTTAGACACTGGCACATATTTAAATATATGGGATTACTTAGGACTATATTTCTCAAGGCAGAATTATTTTTGCCCCTTTTTCCTATAAAGGTAAATTGAAATGTTTTCATCAGTATTTCCACAAGATAGTATTTTTGCATACAGGGTCCTGTGTTCAAAAATGTTTATGTGACTCAGTACATTGAATTATTTGGAATTTTAAAAATACATTTTCTGTTTGACACAGCTTTCCCAAGCATATATGACCATGGAATTTTTTAAATGTAAATTCCTATGATGTCCAGTGAAATATTACTTGAGAAATACTTATCTAGAAAAGAAGGACATTGACTTATCTTGGATTATAGTTAAATGATTTTTTCAAGGAACAAAGTAAGATAATACCAAGATTTTTAAAAAGCTATCTATGCAGTTAGTAAACAATAGATGTAAAATTATGTCATGTTGCCATACGTGAAATTATGTTAGGTTTTCACAATGGTTACCGCTCCCAATATTTTGCAGTACATACAGCTCATGGAAAGCAATATGCAATGATCATAAGACAATCTTTTTTCACCTGAAATATTATAGAGATTTGAGTCACAGGAGAGCAGAAAGGGCATTATAGATTAATGGTGCAAACGCAGTCTCCCTCACCTGCTGGTATAATATTTAGTATAAAAGAGAGATGAAGGTGCAAAGAACAGTGGTCAGAACAAGAAATGCTTTGCATGCAAAGCCAAAGCCTTAGAACATGGCCTATAATCTGTGGAGAGGAGGATTTCATGTAGGGGGGGATAACTGAGGAAAAATAAAAATGTTCATGGCCTGCATCTTTTTCCTGCAAATTAAAAGAGCTTTCTTGAATTCCATGAATAATATATATTCTTATAACTTGTATAATCTATTTTATGGAATAGAAAAATGTTACTATGAAATTGGTACTGCTCTTTAATAATGAAAGTTAATATTTAGATCTAGAAATATTTTAGAATGAATATCACATCACAAAAACAGCTCTATTGTTAATCCTTCTCATTTGTGATTTGCTTTAGAATTTATCTGACAGGTTTACCTGCATGATCTCACTGTATGCTCACTTTACAGCAAAAACAAGTTTAGAGACTTCAAGTTACTTTCTCATTCTCACACGGTAGAAGAGCTGGAATCAAACTGATTCCTTTCAATGCAGTGTTTATTGAACACCTATTGAGTATCAGGAACTGTGTGGTGCACTGGGAACAGAGCAATGAACAAAATAGTCCTCCCTCAGCCTTTCCAAAACCAGTCCTTTTTATTTTATAGATATAGGTTCTCTGTCCACTTGGGCTAGCCCACCTGAAGCATCATTACCTCCTGAGATCTCCCGGAATAGTCAGAGGCTAAGGCATCCTTACTATCATTGAATTGCCCCCCAAATCCTAGATCCATGTGTCAGCAGGGACACAACATTGCATCATTCACAGCCTGAGCATATATACAAATTCCTTTTGTGAAACCCTTCACTCTCAAGTTTGTGGTTACATACTGGTTGTACCACATTTACTCTATCCTCCACTGCTTTTCCTTTGCAAAAAAATGAATGCTGCACTTAAAATCAGATTGCAAAGCTGAAAGGTTTATATGCTGGTGGTTGGCATGGAGTTGGTTATGCCTTTGCTGCCTGAGACAGAGCTGCAGAACAATTTGCACCAGGGGTGCACTGTGGCTTAGAAAGATAATTAAGGCTTATTTAGTAAAAATAAGAACTTCTACTTAGTGAAGAAAAAAATTCTTTAGGAATAAGACTAGATACCAATTGGGAGGTAAGTTGGAAGGCTGTTGCAGACAGCAAAGTAATAAATGATAAAAGTTCAGCCAAAGTAGAGGAAATAGGGTAAGAGAGGGTTGATTTGGACAGTATTTGGAGAATAAAATCTAAAATATTTAATGACTGACTAGGTAGAAATGAAAACAGAAGAATCTAGCATAAGTTCTATACTTCTGAGTTGTACACTATAATACCTCTTTAAGGAAGAATGGAAAATGTAAACTCTTCTGTTTAAAAAAGTTGAATCTATGTTCTATTCACACATATAAAGGTTGCTATTTCCCTGCTAATTTCATTTTCTCATACTCAGATTCCTAGCAAATTCCATTATTATGTCACATACATAACAATCTCTCTATACTCTACTATATACTAGCTCTCTCTCCTAAGCTTCAGACTCTTATATCCACTTCCCTATTAGACACCTCCAACAAAATTTTCTACTGGTAAATTAGTTCGGTATGTCCTAATCTGTACTTATAGGATCTGTACCCAAAACTGTTCTCCCTGCTATACAACATGTATAAACTGTATAATCTGGGTTGGCTCCCTTTAGTTCTATAAATTAATTTCCTTATCTATAAAAGGAATAATGCCTACACTAGATTATTTCTATAAAGATTAAATGAGACAGAAGCAATTAAAAATTGTTGATGATTTTTCATTCAATTCTTAAATGAATACTATTGAGTAATTATTTTGTGAAAGCACTGCTATAGGTACCAAAGATGGGGCAATAAACTAAATAAGGCCTCAACTTTCCTATAGCTTCACTCTAACTGGGGGATGATAAAAGCAAATGATAAACAATAAATATATGATGAAGTTAGTGGTATAAAAGCTACAAAGATAAATAAAGCAAGTTCTGTGAACCCAGAGAAATAGGGGTGATCTTTCTGGTAAAGAAGTCACTGAAGGTCACTCTGAAGAGGTGACATTTGAGCAAAGACATGATAAAGTGAAAAATAAATGGGATGAGGAGCTTTCAAGGCTGAGACTAAGGAACTGAAAAGGTACAAGCATGCTTGGTATATTTAAGGATTAGCAAGAGGTCAGTATGGCTGTTGTTGAGTGAGCAAGAGGTGAAATCCACAGGAGGTAAGTTCAGAAAGATACCCACAGGCCAGACATTCTGTGTTTATTTATCATATACTATGGATTATCATGTATTTTAGGAACATCAGAGGGAGGTATAAAATGAAGCTTCTTTAAAAAAAACTGTTATAAATGTAATAAATATCAATAATAACATAACCTTGGGTAAAGAAATAATGAGAAATTATTTAAAATAAGTCAGAGTGATATTGTGATTGGACTAAATTTTAATTAAAATGACTCTGTTTTATAGTTGTTTATATGCTATGCTAAATCAGATTTTATTTTTTGTTTCTGTATCATTTGGCCCTTCTTATACATATTGTCCTTGAATATAGTTTACTTATCCCAATATTTTTTTTAATTACCAAAACTATTTTTAAAAAGTGATAAAAATTATGCATTTTAACATTCTTTAAATTTTCCTTTTAAAATGCATTTGGCTCATTGTAAATATTAAAGATGCAATCATGTTCTATTTTGAATATCTTCTAGGAAATTCCATAATTATAGCATGTTTCATTAAAATGTTACATATATGCTTAAATCTGAGATTCTGCACTTCCCATCAGACATCTTTTCATAATAAAATATATACCAGCTTACTCTCAATCCTAACATGTTTTCATTATTTAAATTTGTGTTTTGGGATGGTGTTAATGCCAAAATGTTAATATTTACACAAAATACTTGATATAAACATAGAAGTGACATATTTTTTAATGTTTACTTATTTTGAGAGAGAGACAGAGAATGCATGCACAAGCAGGGGAGAGGCAGAAAAGAGAGACAGAATCCCAAGCAATCTCCACACCATCAGTGCAGAGCCTGATGCTGGGTTCGAACTCATGAACTTTAAGATCATGACCTGAGCCAGACATTTAACTGACTGAGCCACCCAGGCACCCCATAAGTGTCATATTTCTTTTAATTGGCTACAACATAGCTACACCTCAAGAACTTTTAAAGAAATAGAACTCTTTTATTAAAAAAATATGTTTGGGGCGCCTGGGTGGCGCAGTTGGTTAAGCGTCCGACTTCAGCCAGGTCACGATCTCGCGGTCCGTGAGTTCGAGCCCCGCGTCAGGCTCTGGGCTGATGGCTCAGAGCCTGGAGCCTGTTTCCGATTCTGTGTCTCCCTCTCTCTCTGCCCCTCCCCCGTTCATGCTCTGTCTCTCTCTGTCCCAAAAATAAATAAACGTTGAAAAAAAAATTAAAAAAAAATGTTTGTATTTCTTTGTATATAGTGTTATACATACATCCTGAAAGCTTGATTTCATTAGTATTCAAAAAACTTGTAGGGACTGATCCCATAAAAACATCTAAACACTTTACTATGGAAGGAGATATAAACACCTCAAATAATAATTTATTTAGGGGCTGAATTTAATAATATGCTGGGCAAGGAAAAGTCTTGCCTCTGAGGAGAAGTCAGTAAGTCTCTTCAACTCTGACGTAGGACAGTGCCGTACAGAACAAGGCAGAATAGAGTTGGAAAGATATTTATTGATTGCTTACAGAAGGAAACTGGAAATCCACCTTGCTTATTATTATTGCAGTGTGACACTGTTTTAGCAGGCCTAAAATGAGGCTTACTTCTTTAAAAGGTCTGAAATGTTAAGACTTGAGTTGGTTTGAAATCATGGAGGAGTCAGGCCCACACAAATTCACATGTGCAAAACTAAACAGAGATCTCCTTTATCATTATTTATAATCATTATTATTATATATTTATATTCATTTATTTATTTATAATCATGATATATAATCATTATTTATAATCATTTAGCACCTGTACATAACCTAAAGGATGAAAACTTCAAGTATGTATTTTCAAGGTGTTGGTCTAGTTAACATAAATACTTTATACTTTTCTGTTTTTATTCCATGTTTTGACTACAATAAATTGGTTGCAATTACTCCATCCCTGGTATGCTGTTGACACCTAAATACCTTTGCATACACAGTTTCCTTTGCCTTTTATTTATTAACAGTGTTAACAAATATCTATTAAAATGTGTATTTGATAGTACTTATTACACATTAATTATATGCTAAGAAATGGGATATATAATGGTAAAAAATAATCACAAGATTTATTCATTCAGTGAGAATTTCTTTTTAATTTCTACTTTGTGCTAGACATTGTTCTAGGAAGTAAAGATACCATAGTGAGCCAACCATAAATTACCACCATCAGAGTGTTGAAGAAAACCAGAATATGTCACTCCTACATATGTCTCTGACAAACAAATATTTTGAGCTAAAGGCAATTAAGAAGCAGCAAATTCAGAGAGCTTTCTCTGCCCTCCCAATGTCCTTTTCTGCTTCAACCCAGAAAAAAATACTTCTTTTGCTAGAGACAGATTTGTATCAACCAAAAGATGATACCAGAGGAATGTGCAAAAACAAACAAACAAACAAACAAAAAACTTACTCCATTAGTTTCCTCCCATCTATTTTCCTTACACACTTTGCCACCCTTGGAAACCTAAAACTGTTTTCCTTTGTTTCGTCTTTTCTCTACAAAGTTATTGTTCTTTGTTGAAAATGCTATGTAAACCAGAGTTCAAAGCCACCACTTTGAGTTCCTTTTCACTGAGGTGTCTCCCATATGATGTGTGATCCATGTTAATAAACTATTTGTTTTTCTCTTGTTATTCTGTCTAAAAAGTTCTAGCTGAAAACCTACGATGGTTTAGAAGTAAAATTTTGTCTCACTTATAATATTTACATTCAAGTGGAAGGTTCAGAAAGTGAACAAGTAAATTATGTAAGTCTTGTTACGAGTATGCAAAAATTGCACTGGACCAAGTTAAACAGGCAAGGAAGATTTTTTTCAAGGCTACTACAATAGAGGAAGGAGGCCAAAGTAATCTGAACTCAATTTTACTGAAACAAAGGTTGAGATAATTTTTAAGAGTTGGGGTGAACTAGTGGAAAAGTATGGAAGATATTTGAGAGGAGGCTGATCAGAGGGATGTGTGGAATACATTGAGTTATTAACTGAGTTTGAAGGTTTTTTTATCTGTGATTAGACCATTTGTGTTTGCTAATTGGCTGCCATGGAAATTAGGCTCCTGTCTACCTCACAGAGATGAGAGGTAGGAGCACTTCTTTCTTGATGATTACATTTCAAAGGGATGTCTCCTATGTCTGTGAGAAAGACATTCCTAGGTTGTTAACTGGAAGAGGCTTTTTTAAAAAGACTAACAAATATCTCAAAGGGGCATAGAGAGAATTCACAATTATGTTTTCTAAAGAAAATACTTTAGGAAAAGAGATGCCAGGGGCCTAAAATGAAAAAGAAACCTGTCTAACATTCAGTCAAGCTGAGGTTCACGTGAAGGCTATCTTGGACAAAAGTAAGCAAGCAGAAGAGAGCAATGGGGAACAGCTAATTATGAAAGAATTTTAAGATGACTGAGGAGGTGATATTGGAGCAGTGGCAAAGAGGTGAGTATTTTAAAAGTATTCCAAAGAGTGGCCGAAGTTTCTTGGCAGGGAAAAAAGAAAAGATTTTCTTCCCTAATGTTCCCCTTTTAACTCTTCATTCACAACATTGTTCTAAAACACCTGGAAAAATTAAGTAGTTTCTCTAGTTTTCTCTTTTATATCCTGGGACTAGTGGACAGCCCTGATCATAGAGGCTTCTACTCTCTAGCTCTTCAGCTCTGTAAGATGGCTCCATATTGAAACGTATCAAAACATGAAGATAACTCTCACCATTGTTATTTAAGACAGTACTGGAAGTCCTAGCCACAGCAATCAGACAATGCAAAAAGAAAAAGCCATCCAAATAGGCAAGAGAGAAGTCAAACTTTAACCATTTGCAGATGACATGATACTCTATATAGAAAACACAAAAGACTCCACTGAAAAATAGCTAGAACTGACACACAAATTCAGTGAAGCTGTTGGATACAAAATCAACATTCAGAAATTTGTTGTATTTATATACACAAATATTGAACCAGAAGAGAAATCAAGGAATCAATCTCATTTACAACTGCACCAAAACGCATAGGATGCCCATGGGAATAAAACTAAACAAGGAGATAAAAAGATCTGTACTCTAAAAACTATAAAACCCTGATGAAAGAAATTGAAGAGGACACAGATATGGAAAGACATTCCATGCTTATTGGAAGAACATATATTGTGAAAATGTGTATATTACCCAAAGCAATTTACACATTTATTGCAATCTCTATGAAAATACCACCAGTATTTTTCACAGAGCTAGCACAAACAATCTTAAAATTTGCATGGAAACACAAAAGACCCTGAATAACCGAAGCAATTTTAAAAAAAAAAAAAAAAAAAAAGCAAAGCCAGAGGCATCACAATTCTCAACTTCAAGTTACATTACAAGGCTATATTGATCAAAATAGTATGGTACTGCTACAAACATAGACACATAGATCAACAGAACAGAACAGAAAACCCAGAAATGAACCCACAACTATATGGTCAATTAACCTTTGATAAATCAGGAAAGAATATTCAATGGAGAAAAGACAGTCTGTTCAACAAACGGTGTTGGGAGGCATGCTAAATAAATAAATAAATAAACAGAAAAAAAGAAAACTTGGGGGGGGGGGGGGGGAGCCAAGATGGCGGAACAGCATGGAAGCTTTTTGTGTGTCTCGTGTCCATGAAATACAGCCAGACCAACACTAAACCATCCTACACACCTTGAAAACTGATTGGAAGAATAACACAACAATCTGCACACCCTGAACCACAGAATTCAGCAGGTATGCGACACGAAGAGCTGAACTTGGGGAGCAAGAAGCCTGGAAAGATAGGGACCCCTCTTGTGGGCAGAGAGAGGATGGAGACTGGGGGGGGAGCATATGGGAAAAGCACCCCTCCTCAAAAGCAGCTGGAAAGAAAGTGGAAAATTGGAAACAGCCACAAGGACTAAACTAAAAAGGGAGAAAGGAGAAAGGAGAGGGTTCAAATTCCATTAAGACTGTAAACAAGGGGAGCGCAAAGGCTGCAACTCCACAGCTCGATACCTGGCGGTGCTCTGGTGGGAAAGGTGAATCCCCAGGAACAGAGTGGGGTCTGGGAGGTTCTCGGGCCACACGGGGAAAGCGGTTCCACTGCTGGAAGGACATTTGGTAGAGACTGTTGAAGTCACCTGGTCCCAGCAGATCCTGGAAGGCAGCCACATTCACTGGTGCTGACGCAAGGTTGTTGAGGGTGAAGCCTGGTGCCAGATGTGTGTTGTGATTTTCCATGGTCCCTGAAACGCTGAGGCTACACTATCTCGCAATCTTTTTTGGGGGCAGGCTGGCACCTGGCCGCAGTCTCGGGGCACTGGCAGCAGCAGGGTCCAGCAAGCATTCCTGGGTGCAGCCGACATTCGGCCATTGCTCAGTGAGACCCTCCTGCAGAGCGGTGGAGCCGGTCAAAGCCACAATCCTTCAGAAGTAAGGGGCTGGGGAAAACAGCTGCATCTGAGACAAAACTTGGGAAAGAGGTACTGCCTGGGGCCTGATCACGTAGAGTGGAAAAGCAGGGAGTAGACGAGAGCTGAAGACGGAGGACTGGTGCGCGATTGCTGATCTGAGAAAACAGACTGGGTGGCTGGGTGGCACCATTTTTCACCGCTCCTGCACATGCACATGCACACCAAGAAGCACCACAACTATCCACCCCAGTAGGCTAGCAGCACCATCTAGTGGAGTGGAGCTGTTACACCGAGCCCCCCCAACTGGTCCAACTTCGCTCTTCAAGAACACAAGTCTCACCACCAGCTTAATTTATAGTTGATAAAGAGCTACATGGACTGACCTCTAGGGGAAAATGAAGCAATTTCATTCCTACTTCAATCTGATAGCAGGTTCATCTTTTCAATTTTTTTTTCTCTCTTTTTCCTTTTTCTCTTTTACAATTCTTTTCTTTTTCTTGAATACAGAAAGAGAAAAAACTTTTATTTTCAACTTTTTATTAAAAATATCTGTCTTTAATTTTTATTACTATATTTTTTACTTTTGTGTAATTGTTTTGAAATTCTACTTTACTTCCATCATTTTATTTTAGTCTACTTCAGTGTACTCACCTTTTCAAATTTTCAAACAATTTCCTTTTTTCTCTCTTTTTCTTTTTTTCTCTTTTTCATTTCTTTTCTTTTTCTTGAATGCAGAAAGAGAAAAACTTCATTTTTACCTTCATTTTCTTTTAAAAATATTTTTATTTAATTTTTATTACTATATTTTTTGCTTTTATGTAATTTTTTTGAAATTCTATCTTACTCCCATCATTTTATTTCAGCCTACTACAGTGTATTCACTTTTCAAATTTTCAAATGATTTCTTTTTTGTCTTATGTTTTTTCTTTCTTATCTTTTTTCTTTTTCATTTCTTTTTTTCTTAAATACAGAAAACAAAAAAATTCATATTTCTTTTTGTTATTAAAATATTTTTCTATAATTTTTTCTACTATATTCTCTACTTTTGTGTATTTTAGTCTACCTTAGTGTATTCATTTTTTCAAATTCTCAAATGATTTCCTTTTTTTTCTTCCCCCCTTTTTTTTGTTTTGTTTTGTTTTTTGTTTTGTTTTGTTTTGTTTTGTTTGTTTCTCTAATCTGTCAAACCACTTTCTACATCCAGACCAAAACACATCTAGGATCTAGCATCATCTATTCGATTTTTGTGTGTGTGTGTTTTTAATGTTTAATTTTAATATTTTTTTAATTTTAATTTTTTTAATTTCAAATTTTCTATGTCATTAATTCCTTTTCTCCCTTCAAAATGACAAAATGAAGGAATTCACCCCAAAAGAAAGAACATGAAGAAACGACAGCCAGGGATTTAACCAACACAGATACAAGCAAGATGTCTGAACCAGAATTTAGAGTCAGGATATAAGAATATATATCTGGAGACGAAAATAGATTACAATCCCTTTCTGCAGAGATAAAAGAAGTAAAAAATAGAATGAAATTAAAAAATGCTATAACTGAGCTGTAACCATGGATGGATGCAGCGGCAGCAAGGATGGATAAGGCAGAACAGAGAATCAGTGATATAGAGGACAAACTTATAGAGAATAATGAAGCAGAAAAAAAGAGGCAGATTAAGGCAAAAGAGCATGGTTTAAGATTTAGAGAAATCAGTGACTCATTAAAAAGGAACAACATCAGAATCATAGGGCTCCCAGAAGAGGAAGAGAGAGAAATAGGGGTAGAAGGGTTATGTGAGCAAATCATAGCAGAAAACTTTCCTAACCGGGGGAAAGACATAGTCATCAAAATCCAGGAAACACAGAGGACTCCCATTAGATTCAACAAAAACTGACCATCAACAAGGCATATCATAGTCAAATGCACAAAATACTCAGGCAAAGAGAGAATCATGAAAGCAGCAAGGGAAAAGAAGTCCCTAACCTACAAGGGAAGACAGATCAGGTTTATAGGAGACCTATCCACAGAACTTGGCAGGCCAGAAAGGAGTGGCAGGATATATTCAATGTGATGAATCAGAAAAATATACAGCCAAGAATTCTTTATCCAGCAAGGCTGTCATTCAAAATAGAAGGAGAGATAAAAAGTTTCCCAGACAAACAAAAATTAAAAAACTAAACCAGCCCTGCAAGAAATTTTAAGGGGGACTCTCTGAGGGGAGAAAAGATGAAAATATAAATAAATACATACATACATACATACATACATACATACATACATACATACCAAAAGCAACAAAGATTAGAAAGGACCAAAGAACACTACCAGAAACTCCAACTCTACAAGCAACAAAATGGCAATAAATTCAAATCTCTCAGTACTCACTGTAAATGTCAATGGACTCAATGCTCCAATCAAAAGACATAGGGTAACAGAATGGATAAAGAAACAAGACCCATCTATATGTTGTTTACAAGAAACCCACTTTAGACCTAAAGACACCTTCAGATTGAAAATAAGGGGATGGAGAACCATCTATCATGCTAATGGTCAACAAAAGAAAGCTGGAGTAGCCATACTTATATCAGACAATCTAGACTTTAAAAAAGAAAACTGGATGGATTTCTTACACTATACACAAAAATAAATTCAAAATGGATGATAGAACTAAATGTGAGATAGGAAATCACTAAAATCCTAGAGGAGAATAGAGGTAGTAACTTCTTTGACATCAGCTGTAGCAACTTCTTACTAGACATGTCTGCTGAAGCAAGGGAAACAAAAGCAAAAATAAACCATTGGGACTACATCAAATAGAAAGCTTCTGCACAACAAAAGAAACAACCAACAAGGCAACTTACTGAATGGAAGAATATATTTGCAAATGATGTATCTGATAAAGGGTTAGTATCCAAAATATATAAAAAACTTATAAAACTGTATACTCAAAAAGCAAATAATTCTGCTAAGAAATTGGCAGAGTACATGAATAGATACTTTTCCAAAGACAACATTCAGATGGCCAACATATACATGAAAAGATGCTCAGCATCATTCATCATCAGGGAAATACAAATCAAAACTACAATGAGATATCACCTAATACCAGTCAGAATGGCTAAAATTAACACCACAGGAAAGAACAGATGTTGGTGAGGATGTGGAGAAAGGGGGATCCTCTTGCACTGTTGGTGGGATTACAAACTGATGTAGTCATTCTGGAAAACAGTCAGAGGTTCCTCAAAAAGTTAAAAATAGACCTACTTGGGGCACCTAGGTGGCTCAGTCAGTTGAGACTTTGGCTCAGGTCGTGATCTCACAGCTCCTGAGTTTGAGCTCTTCATCGTGCTCTGTGCTGACAGCTCAGAGCCTAGAGCCTTCTTTGGATTCTGTTTCCATCTCTCTCTGCCCCTCCCTGCTTGTGCTCTCTCTCACTCTCTTTCTCTCAAAATAAATAAATAAACAAATAAATAAATACAAAATTAAATTAAAATTAAAATTAACAAATAAAGTAAAATCTTCTTATAGTAGTCTATAATACCCAACAATCTAGTAATTGCTCTACTAGGTATTTACCCAAAGGATACAAAAATACTGATTCAAAGGGATAGATGTCCCCTGATGGTTGTAGCAGCATTGTCAATGATAGCCAAATTATGGAAAGAGCCAAAATCTTTATCAACTATGAATGGATAAAGAAGAGGTGATATATGCATACAATGGAATATTACTCGGCCATCAAAAAGAATGGAATCTTGCCATTTGCAATGATGTGGATGGAGCTAGAGTTATCATGCTAAGTGAAATAAGTCAGTCAGAGAAAGACAAATACCATATGATTTAACTCACATATGGAACTTAAGAAACAAAACAACCAAACATGGGGGGGGCGGTGGGGAATGAGAGGCAAACCAAGAAATAAATTCTTAACTATATAGAACAAACTGATGGTTACTGGAGGGGAGGTGTGTTGAGGAATGGGTTAAATAGGTGATGGGTATTAAGGAGGGCACTTGTGATGAGCACTGGGTGTTGTATGTAAGTGTTGAATTACTAAATCCTATATGTGAAACTAATATTTCATTGTATGTTAACTAACTGGAATTTAAATACAAACTTAAAAAACAAACCAGAAAACCCCAAACTAAACCAAACAAAAAGAAACAACTTTTTTATCAAATAGATGAAACTTCGTTAATTTGTACATTTAAGAATGAGATGCTTGAATATTCTCTCAGGTATGTTAAATATTTCTCATGCAATTTTATTTTCTTCTTATTAAAATGGTTTCTTTTTTTTATACAAAACTAAGGGGAAAAAGTAAACTTTAGTCACAAAATTTCAGTGTAGTGTTTTATAATTTTCCCTCTCCCTCATAAACAGATGCACACAATGAGGTGAATTTTCAAAAAATGACTTCTAAAGTTGAATGCCTTATAAGTAACCTGATAAATAATGGAAAAATTTCACAAGGCATAACCGTACCAATTAGTTTATATGACAGTTTTCTAGAATTCTTGCTTATTTGAATAGTAATAATTTTAAGTAAAAAATGTTATATATCTCTTGGAGTCTTATATTATTAATGACAACAAATACACACCATATTTCACTTAAGTAAAATTTTTAAATTTAAGCAAAATCTTTTTTTTTAATTTTTAATTTTATTTAAATATAAATTAGCAGATAGTGTAATAATGATTTCAGGAGTAGAATTTACTGATTCATCACTTACATATAACACCCAGTGCTCATCCCGACAAATGTCCTCGTTAATGCCCATCACCCATTTAGCCCATCCCCACACCTAACACTCCATCAGCAACCCTCAGTTTGTTCTCTGCATTTAAGAGCATCTTATGGTTTGCCTCCCTCTCTGTTTTTATCTTATTTTTCCTTCCCTTCCCCTATGTTCATCTGGGTGTTTTTTCTTAAATCCCACATATGAGTGAAATCATATGATATTTACTTTTCTCTAACTTATTTAGTTTTGCATAATACCCTTTAGTTCCAACCATGTTGTTGCAAATGGCAAGATTTCATTCTTTTCGATCCTGAGTAATATTCCATTATATGTATACACTACCTCTATCCATTCGTCAGTTGACAGATATTTGGGCTCTTTCCACAATGTGGTTATTGTTGATAGTGCTGCTATAAACATTGGGGTGCATGTGCCCCTTTGGATCAACATTTTTGTCTCCATTGGATAAATAATAGTAGTGCAATTGCTGGGTTGTAGGGTTAAGCAAAATCTTGATTAGGGTGAAAGTGGATAGTATGAACAGCAACTGATTGAAAAATTCTTAGTTGTTTTAAAAGTATTTATTAAAAAAAAAACTAGATTAATGAAAATGTTATGGCAGAACGTAAATTAATGAAGCCTTATTTAGATGTGAGTAAACTATTCTCTTGGAAACATTGCTACTAGTATGTGAACAGACATACATTTTGATATTACAAAATTCCTTGTTTAAAAATATCTTTAATTACACTATAATTTAAATACATAGAAATAATTTCGCATGAAATGGAATTTGTTCTTCACTAAAAAATGAAGAGCTATAAAATTAATTAACATTAGCTAACATTATTAAATTACTGAGAATGATTTTTGAATTTCAGTAATTTGTTAATTTTAGTCGACATTTTTAGGCAGGTAAATGAATTAATAATTTATTAGAAGCAGTTGTGTGTATTTAAATGTAGTCTGTTGTCAAATTATTTTTCAGCAATAGTATTCTTTGTTATGTAAATATTGGGTTGATATGGCCACCAGGCAAAGAGTTTTCTCGCTGATCATTTGACTATTTCCACCTTGTCAAGGATAAAAATCTCCAATTGTTATGCATTATCACCATTGTAGGGTACAAAATAATGGCACTGTGAAGCAAGGAGGAAGCGGTCAATATCTCATTAGTTCTGCTGAGCAAGATTTACACTGCAACACATCCTCAAGCTTCAGTCTATAAATTATGTAGAACTGTTACCCCCAGTTCAGTGACATATTTGTGGCTGCTATTTAAAAGGTAGGCAGAACAATCCTTTCATGTACAGAATTTACCTAGAGGTCTGAGTTCTAAAAAAGCAAATTCTAATATAAACATTTTACAGACATGTTAATAGATGAAAGTAATTTTTATAAAATCATATTCTGTGAAGGTGGAAATATAGTATGTTTGTAACTTTCTTTAGGACACATAACAAACAGAATAATATGAGATTTGAACTTATTTTTATATAAAAAAATTGATAAAATATTTTTGAATACCTGGGATTGTACCCAGACCTTAAGCAGTAGCCTGTTTTTTTATTCCCCTGAGAGGACTTAAAAGTAGTAACATGGCATAAAACCCACTTTATTGAAATAACAAAGATATTTTAAAACGGGAAAATAATAGTTTTCTAAAGAAAGTACAAGAATTTATTATATGTTTTTTATAAATTAGGTAGGAATGATCTCAAAGACATCATTTGGACTAAGAAATTAGTGGGGCCTGAATTTGACTGCTAATATTGATAATCTATTATATTAAGGGAAGTGAAGGTGGGCACATTACGTAAGCTTTCTGATGCTCAGTTCACTCCCCTAAAAAAAAATCAGGTAACGGTAATTTTTAATATTAATTATGAACCAAAAACTTATGTAAACTTAACATATGTACTAGGATCCGTCAAAGAATATGCACCTCTAAATATATAGGCTATTGCTATTTGATTTTTATTCTTGGTCCTAACACATGCCATCATCATTACTTATTTATAATGACACACAATAATGTCCTTAGTGGTATCATTACTTTAATATTTTCACCTTCATATTAATCCCACCACCATCCTATTCACAAACTTTCTCTTAATTTCTTTGATCAAGTGTTTAAGGGCTTTTAATATTTTTATATTTTTTTTAATAAATCTATTTTTTCTTTCCTCTACTTCCCTTCTCCAAACATACATACCTGTCAAACTATGTGACTTCTTATTTCTTAGATATTTTTTCCTCTGTATCTTTATGCATATCATTATTAACTCATTCTGAATTACCTTTCACTGACTGATGTTCTGGCCTATAATTTCTCATCTTCCAAGAATCAATCAAATCCTGCATATAATTTTTACAAACCTTCATCTTTCCTCTTCCTTATGTTTTATTATGCGTATTTACACAACCCACATAACATATTGGTTTATGTTGCAATTGTGTTACATATACTTTCTTAAATTATAAGTGATATTATGGCCCCCAAATTGCCTTGTAACCCTAACCTCTAGTATGTATGTATTGTATGTGTGTGTGTATCCACTAATATATATATCTAACCACTAATATATAGACACATACTTTTTCTGGAGAGTAATATTTTGATACTGAGCTTATCTGAAGCATGTTTTGCTTATAGAAATGAATCAGTCCCCAAATGAAAATTAGGTAATTTGATCTGCTTTTTTTGGCATTAAACATAACACTTAAATATGGACTATATATTGCAATGTATAATAATAGTGTTATAGTCACAGTTTCCTGTAACATGACTTCTGATAATTTAGAAAGCAATTTGTAAATGCGACAGCAATAATCTTGAAACAAGATTTTTAAATTATTTTTTTGTATTTACAAAAGGTTAAGTAAGATATAACTTTATTGAAACATAACTAATTTATTGAGATATAACTTTACATATATCTGGAATATCAAAACACACATTTATTGAAGTTATTCTATAAATGAAGACACAGAACACCTTTACAAGACTTTATTATGAGATGATTATAAACTAACTTTGAACTTTGAGGTTAACAACAAGTTTGCTTGAGAGTACTTAAAATTTTTTTTTACTAATACTCAGTGAGGCAATATCACTAAAACCTTTCAGGGAAAAAGAGTTATTTTATAATTAATATATTGTGTAATCTATAATTTGGATCAGAAACAGAAAAAGAATGTGAAAATATATTTAGACTGATGCCTTTTGCAAAAAGAATCTGGCAGCAACATTTTGTACCAGGTGGAGTTTATGTAGGTTCCTCTTGGGTCAGAAGCCAGTAGAGGATTGCATTAATCTAATCTTAAAATAACAAAAGCGTGAATGACCATTCCAAAGTCTAATTCAAATAGACATGATTATAACCCAATAGGGGTTCCTTTATGTGAAAGTAAGATAGAGTATCTTCCCTAGCAGAATAAATAGTTTAAAACAAAATAAATCCAGGAAATAGAAAAAGCAATAATAATATTTTATAATTATTCATTTTTACCAGTAATTGAAGCATTTAGCTCAATAAGAGAAAAAAACTTAAAAAATAAATGATATTATTAAAGATATTAAGATAAAAAAGGAGCTTCTTTCAGCTTCAATTATTTCTGTAAATATTCTTCTACAGTCTGTAGTGAATATATATCATATACTGTAGGTAGCCTGGCTGGATAAATTATGGGAATCAAACAAATACAAACTACTTACAACTGACCATTAATTTTACTATACGATTGGAATCTAACTCCACTAGAAATACGTTAAAATGTATAAAGTAAGCAATTTATTAGTGATGAACAGTTAACAATGAAATACTTGTAATAAAATCAAAAATCAT
This sequence comes from Lynx canadensis, assembly GCF_007474595.2. NCBI lineage: Eukaryota > Metazoa > Chordata > Mammalia > Carnivora > Felidae > Lynx > Lynx canadensis. Next base: position 43,195,784 of record NC_044303.2, read on the forward strand.
ATTTTAAAAAGCCAATCTTGGACTGAATAAAGAAGAGAATAAAAAACAGATCTATCTTGCCAATAGGAAGAGTAAAACCATGATTGCTTATATGTATGAGTGACATATGAGTAAATAATATGAATGAATGTTTGAATAAATAATATTAATTAATAAATAATATGAATAATATCAATTTAAATCAATGTGGTTATGTATGTTATACACTATGACCACCATCAAAAATCAAGTTACGCTCAAAGAAAACAAAAATCAACCTCAAAATAGTTGTTTCATGTTGTTGTTAACAGTGTTTGTACTTAAATAGGATTTTATATTTACAACATCTTTAGATCTTGAATTTCTATCCAGTTGAGGCTTTAAATTATTATTACTTGTCAATTCATTCAAAACAGTTTGTTTGATCTCCCTCTCTCTCTCCACACACAGACACACACAGGACATACAATTACATAATCAGTTTATCATAACTGTAAACTCTTTCTTAACTTTGATGTTTAATGTTAAGTTTATCTATAGTTCCATGAGTTTACACAAAATAAGACTGAGCTAATAGATATTATAATGAGTGGCTAGCATTCTGAACTTATGTTAGTCTGTAGGCAGATGTCCCACACTGGGGCCATGTTGAAGGAACAGAAATGTTTATGTCCAGAGCTTTTATGAATCCTGATAATACAGATCTGTTAATATTCCACAGAGTCCTAAATGATGTATTCATAAATAGCTGTTTGATAAACTTAGGAAATTCTCCCTTTCCTTGAGATCAAGCTGCCAAATAATGAATTATGGCCTTGGAAAACTAAGAAGTGAATTTGTTATAAAATTTGCTAAAATACCCACAATAAATGATGGTATAAAATTTCCAAATATTTACATGACAACATTAAAAAATACATACTTGATCCTTCCTTAATAAAAAATAGCCTATCCTATTCAACCATGACAAACAATAACTTCTATTTATGAAATAATCAATTTGTAAACAGGGATTATGACATTGTGAAAACAGATTAAAATCTAATAGATGCCTGACTCCTTTATTTAGTGAAAATATCAGAGTCATTTTAATGATTCACAAAGGAATAGTTCTATACTTCCCTCTGTGAATTTTATGTGAGAGAACTTTAAGACCAAAATATGGATTATTATTAAGGCTATACTGAGGTTAGCAGAAATATACAAAGAAATACTGAATGTAAAAATAGCTATTTTCACAGAAAGTGGAGGCAGAGGAGGAGGAAGAGAAGCAAATGACCAGCTGAGTTCAAGCACATAAGCTCAGTAAGAACTGCAGAAAGTTAACAGAGAAAAGTGGTTAAATTGTTCCCTCCTGGATTGTTGTAATAAATCATGAAAATAAACTAACTCTGGAGGGAAAAGTGGGTCTTTGATCTAAACATAAGCTCAAAGTCTAAAGGGTGTAGGTGGATTATATTTTGAAAGCAAGATTAGGAGACTGTCAAGAAATAACCAAAAAACTTTTGGCAAATATTTAGTGTTGGCAAAAGGAGAGAAATCTTGTCTTATTACTCATATTATCGAAAGAATCGAGATTTCCTGACCCTCAAGACAGTCTCTGATACAGACATACCCTGGTATTTTCCCTAGCTTTTGTCATTAATTTTTGTACCTAGATAAAGACCTTCAGATTTATTATTAAAAAAAAAAAACACTTTAGAAGAGCATAATTTTCTAGTTCAGGGAATCTTGTGTTTGAAAAATTAAGAAGTAGCAGATGATCTACTAACCGCCTTCAGCACGTAAGCAGCAGAACCATCCATTTGTAGGAGCTTTACTGGGAAGTACTACAAACTTCAGGGCTGTCATCAGTCCACATACTACCCTTCAGGCCAGAGGAAAATAATGCTTTCTTTTTTCTTTTCCACCTTCCAAATATCATGTGAGCACATTGTTTTAACAAAATCCAAACCACAATTTTGCTGACAACACTGTCTGGAAACTGGACTCTAGTTTGCCAATGTGTATGATAAAGGAAAAAAAAAATCAGGAAGACATAGATGATCATTGAGTCAAAATCAGTATCCAGAATTATTTGGTCATTAGTCAGCAATCAGAAAAAAAATACAGCCATAAAAATTGTGACAAAATGTAGATACTGGATGTGATCAGCAGAGAAAGAGCCAGAATTTTTTTTTTTTTTTTTGGACTAGTAGGACATATTGGCCAGTATCTGGACGGCAAAAACTTGAGAGGTGAAGAGCACCAAAAGTAAATTTATAAGTCTTACCAAAAATACTTTTAACTATGTGAACATTTTCCTAGGACTGACTTTTACTCTTTTCTCAGTGATTCACAAAGAGAGAAAGCACATTCATATGTAACTAGAGTATATAGTCTGATATTCAAACATATCTCTGTACAATACTGGCCAGATATTTTACTAAGATTGAAAAGTAATTAATAATGATCAAGTCATGTTACCATGATATGATTTATTAAGAATGAAAAAAAATAGAAATTTAGAACTGAAATCATCTTTAAAGATCAACTATTCTAGCCATTGTACTTTAAATATAAAAACAATAAAAACAAAAAAACACTGAGTCTCAGAGAAGTTGTCTCTTGATATCACATATCTAGTAATTAGATCTATGTCTAACAACCTTGTTTCCTTATTCCTAATATTCTGCTCTCTTTATGCTACCATCTTTTGGTTATGTAGTAGGCAACGGTTTTTTTTTTTTTTTAATATATGAAATTTATTGTCAAATTGGTTTCCATACAACACCCAGTGTTCATCCCAAAAGATGCCCTCTTCAATACCTATCACCCACTCTCCCCTTCCTCCCACCCCCCACCAACCCCCAGTTTGTTCTCAGTTTTTAAGAGTCTCTTATGCTTTGGCTCTCTCCCTCTCTAACTTCTTTTTTTTTTCTTCCCCTCCCCCATAGACTTCTGTTAAGTTTCTCAGGATCCACATATGAGTGAAAACATAGGGTATCTGTCTTTCTCTGTATGACTTATTTCACTTAACACTCTCCAGCTCCATCCACGTTGCTGCAAAGGGCCATATTTCATTCTTTCTCATTGCCATGTAGTATTCCATTGTGTATACAAACCACAATTTCTTTATCCATTCGTCAGTTGATGGACATTTAGGCTCTTTCCATAATTTGGCCATTGTTGAGAGTGCTGCTATAAACATTGGGGTACATGTGCCCCTATGCATCAGCACTCCTGTATCCCTTGGGTAAATTCCTAGTAGTGCTACTACTCATAGGGTAGGTCTATTTTTAATTTTTTGAGGAACCTCCACACTGTTTTACAGAGTGGCTGCACCAGTTTGCATTCCCACCAACAGTGCAAGATGGTTCCCATTTCTCCACATCCTCTCTAGCATCTATAGTCTCCTGATTTGTTCATTTTGGCCACTCTGACTGGCATGAGGTGATATCTGAGTGTGGTTTTGATTTGTATTCCCCTGATGAGGAGCGACATTGAGAATCTTTTTATGTGCCTGTTGGCCATCTGGATGTCTTCTTTAGAGAAGTGTCTATTCATGTTTTCTTCCCATTTCTTCACTGGATTATTTGTTTTTCAGGTGTGGAGTTTGGTGAGCTCTTTATAGATTTTGGATACTAGCCCTTTGTCCGATATGTCATTTGCAAATATCTTGCAAATATCTTGTCATTTGCAAATATCCCATTCCATTCGTTGCCTTTTAGTTTTGTTGATTGTTTCCTTTGCTGTGCAGAAGCTTTTTATCTTCATGAGGTCCCAATAGTTCATTTTTGCTTTTAATTTCCTTGCCTTTGGGGATGTGTCAAGTAGGAAATTGCTACAGCTGAGGTCGGGGAGGTCTTTTCCTGCTTTCTCCTCTGGGGTTTTGATGGTTTCCTGTTATTTTTATACAAACAGCATTCATTTTTCTGCTTCTTGTAGTATCTCTGTCTTGGTTTGAGAACATCCATATTCTCACTACATATATTCCTTGTTGAACCATTAATCAAACTGCCAAATAACCCTCCACTATACCAAATTATGTACACCTCACAAAGCCAGGCTAACTAGATGCTCTATCCCTTAAATTTAATCATTAATAAGGTACACATGCCTGGAAAAAAATTTGAAATCCATTTCTACAATGATATCCTAAAGAGACCATGCATTAAATTTTGCTACCTAGCTCACTTCCTATTTAAAAATGGCTATTTTTCCTTTAAATTCTGTGATATAATTCACATAATTCCCAAAAATTCCTTTTTGCTTACAGTAGGCAATATAAGTATTATTATTTGCAATCAATCCTAATCATACAAAAATTGTTACCAGATAATGGATATGCTCAGAACAGACGGTCAGGGAAATGTAAATGATTCAGCATTGTGGAGATTCCAGTTCATGTTCTAGAATGGGATTAAGAAAGTGTGAAATGCAACTGGAGTAAGGGTACCTTGGAATATTCATGAGACTTGGAGATTTCTGAATTCCCACTTCCTTCTAAATACTCCACAGTTCATAAAGCTGTTCCTTCTGTGACAGATAAAATTAGGAAGGCCTTTTAGGGCTAAATCCTGTTTATTACTATGCAATTACCACATGCTCCTGATCTCAGTATGTGTGCAGCATGGTGGTGAGGTGGAATTATATAATCACCAAAGTAAGATTGAGCTTTAATAAGCGGTTGGAACTACTTGGTAATCACAGCTATAAAAATGGTTCAGGGGTGCCTGGGTGACTCAGTCGGTTAAGTATCCAACTCTTGATTTTGGCTCAGATCATGATCTCACTGTTTGTGGGTTAGAGCCCTGCATCTGGCTCCACGCTGACAGTACAGAGCTTGCTTGGGCTTCTCTCTCTCTGCCCCTAACCCGCATGTGCACTCTCTCTCTCTCTCTCTCTCTCTCTCTCTCTCTCTCAAAATAAATATAAACTTTTTAAAAAAATCATTCGAATCCAAGAAATCGCTAGATATGTATAAACAATTTGTATAGTTAAAAGCTATTAACAGCCAAAAGGAAAACAAATATTTTTGAGAACATAGCTCTGGTTTGGAATGAGATCATTCCAATTACAATGTTCAAGCTTGCTTCATGGACCAATAAGCACCTACGACTAAAGTCTTTTCTATGAAACCACAAGTGCATATCTTGAAATATTTTCTTAAATTTGTCAAAAATGTCCTATGGTCATTTACCAGGTAACTGTACTTTTTTTTTCTTACATTAGTTTCAGGTATACAATATACTGATTCAAGAACTCTGTTCAGATTCAAGAGGATTGAAAAACAAAATCTACATCTTTTTTTAAAAAATTTTTTTTTCAACGTTTATTTATTTTTGGGACAGAGAGAGACAGAGCATGAACGGGGGAGGGGCAGAGAGAGAGGGAGACACAGAATCCGAAACAGGCTTCAGGCTCTGAGCCGCCAGCCCAGAGCCCGATGTGGGGCTCGAACTCACGGACCGCGAGATCGTGACCTGGCTGAAGTCGGACACTTAACCGACTGCGCCACCCAGGCGCCCCAACAAAATCTACATCTTGATAGATAAGCGGCAAAGTTACATTGCAGAAGATCATATGAGATGAAAGTTACTGTTTTCACATCTTTTTAGAGACACCAATTTATTAAACATATTTTTTATTTTCCATGTTATTGCATGCTAGTATTTTGTGAAGCTTCTAATACTACACAATATGACTGAATTAGTAAAGATTTTTCAGAGAAAAAAGAACCAATAAGATCTACATCTATGTCTGTCTGTCTATCTATCTGTCCATCTATCTATCCATCTGTCTATCTAGGGAGAGATCTCCATAAATGTAGGTTGATCTCAATATAATAATATATACCCCTATGAAGAGATTTATTATGAGAAATTGGCTCAAATGATTATGAAGGTTGAAAAGGCCCATGATCTGTCATCTGCAAGCTAGAGATTTAAGAACACTAGTGGTGTAAGTCCCCGTCCAAGGGCCTGAGAACCATAGGAACTGTATTATAAATCCTGGTCCAAGGGCAAGAAAAGATGGATGTCACTCAAGTAGGCAGGCAGGAAGTAAAAGGGGCAAAAAAAACCCCTCCTTCCTCTGCCTTTTTTGTTCTGTTTAGGCCCACAATGAATTAGATGATGCCCACCCACACTGGGGAGGACAATCTACTTTACTGAGCCCATTGATTCAAATGTTAATCTTACCTGGAAACACACTCACAGAGGCTCAGCAATAATACCTAATCTTGGGACCCCTCAGCCCAGGCAACTTGACACAATCGGTTCATGTGTTTCTCCAACATCCAATAAAAATGTCTTACTTTTCTTCTAGTCTCCTCAAAGCCTTCAGATCTCTGCACACTGCCTGATATTAATACTAATGCCACATTGAGTATTTTTTAATAATAGTATCCCATTCCAACAACTAATTTCTGTTCTTATGATCTATTCTTGCATACCAAGCTATGACTAAAATTTAGTAGGTTAAAACAATCATTTATTATTGTATTGAGTATGTTTATGGGTTGTCTTAGCCCAAGTGGTCTTGCTTGTTAGCCTTCTCAACCATTATAGTCAGGTGGCAGGTAGGGCTAGAGTCATCAAGAAAGGTCACTGACATGGCATTTGGTGCTGTTTGGCAGTTGCAGACTCAGCTGGAGCTTTCCACCAGAGTACCTAAACATGGTCCCTTGGTGTGGCTTGGGCTTCAAACAGAATGCCACGTTTGTTCCCGCTGTAAGCATCTCAAAAGTCAGTATTCCAAAATGCGTAATGATGCAAATTTGATTGAGAACTACCCCCAGAACTAGAAAGGTGACATTTTTTCTTAATCTATCTGTTAAAGCAGTCCCAGGATCTGCTATATTCAAGGGGCTGGAGAAATAAGTGTAATTTCTTGATGCAAAACTGGCAAGGTCACACTGCAGAAAAGCATATGGAAGTGGATACATGGTTTTGGTCATCTCTGGCAAATATGACATTGGGAGGGGTTTGTGATGGCATTAGGACATAGAGCCTTTTCAGAGTACTTAAGTCATGAGGCTGGAACCCTCAAAAATGAAATTAGTGCTTTAGAAAAGAGGCTCCAGGGAGCCCTTTGACCAGGTGACCATACAATGAGAAGTCTGACTGGGAAGAGGGTCCTTACTTGACTATGCTGGCACCCTGACCTTGCTCTTCCAGTCTCCAGAAATGTGAGAGATAAATTTCTGATGTTTATAAACTACCCATCCTCTGGTGTTTTCTTAGAGCAGCCCAAATGGACTAAGACAGTAACCATATAAATATATTACCATTTCATTCTGGATATAGAGCTAGATGGTATTTCTAATTTTACTAAGTTTTATTAATGGATACATCACTGATATATGACCAATATCACTTTTCCCAACAGAATGAACATAAATATGTGTGTGCCACTTCCACGTCTGAGCCATAATTCTACCAGTGTGTTATCCATCATATTCTTTCTCTTTTTAGTTGGTTAGGATAGTGATGCCAGGGAAATCTGGGATACCACACACTGAAGATGGCAGAAACTCTGTGACCCTGAATACCTAAATGACTGTGTGGATTAGACAGAGCCATTGCTGACATAAACCTCTCACCTTGATTCTTATGTGTGTGATGTGTAATGTGTGTAGAATTCTATTAATGATCACCCAATGATCATCACTCATGTATAATTCCCTCTTGCTGAATATGGGATGAATCTATAAATATGATGATCTATCACTTCCATGCTTTTGTTATATTCTATGGCAAATGAGAATTTGCAGATATAATCGGTTTTCTAAAGCAGCTGGCTTTCAGTTAGGGTGATTATTTTAGGAGGGCTGGATCTAAGGGGCTCTTTCTGATTAAAAAGATACAAAGACAAAGATTTGAAACATATCAAGGATTTGATGTGACAAATATTTTTCACTGCTGGCTGTGGTAAGAAATATGGGTGGCATTTAGTACCTAAGAGTGACCTCTGAATGACAACCAGCCAGAAAATAAGAATTCCAGTTCTTCAGCCATCAGGAACTGAATTTGGTCAACAATGTGAATGGCTCTGGAAGAGTACCCCAGACTCCAGATTAACAACAGAAATGGCTAAAACCTTGATATCAGCCTGGTGAAACCCTAAACAAAGAGCCCAGATATGCAGAACCTGGACTTCTGACTTACAGAATGATGAGGATGTGTTTTTTTTTTTTTTCAATTCAGTATTGTTTTCCTTTATTGCACAGATAAACCAAATGTAATTTTTAAAAATTAACAAACATTATATTTTAGAGAAGTTTTAGGTTGACGAAAATATTCCATATGAAGTACAGAGCATTCCCTCTCTCAACTCTCATAGTTGTATTAGCATGGTATATCTGTTGCAACTGATGAACGTATCCAGATAAACTATTATTAACCAAAGTCCATGGTTTACTTCAGGGTTTACCCTTTGTGTTGTATAATTCTATAGGTTTTGACAAATGCATAATATCATGTATCCACCATTACAGTACCATACAGTATAGTTTCACTGCTCTAAAAATTCCGTGTTATATTTATTTATCCCTCCCTCTCCCCCAAACCCCTAGAAACCAGTGACTGTTTTTACCATCTCTATAATAGTTTCCCTTTTCCAGAATGTTATTTAGTTGGAATCATACAGCATGTAACTTTTTCAAATGGCTTATTTCAGTCAACAATATGAATTTAAGTTTTATTCATGTCTTTTTGTGACTTGAAAGCTAATTTCTTTTTATCACTGTGTAACATTCCATTGTATGGATGTACTGAAGTTTTATCTATTCACCTATTGAAGGACATCTTGGTAGCTCCCAATTTTTTGAAAATTATGAGCAAAGCTGCTATAAACATTTATGTGTAAGGGATTTGTGTGTGTGTGTGTGTGTGTGTGTGTGTGTGTGTGTGTGTGTGTGTGTGAACATAAGTTTTCAGCTCATTTGGGCAAATATGTAGGATATAATTGTTGGATCAAATTATCAGATTATGTTTAGCTTTGTACAAAACTGTCAAACTGTCTTCTGAAGTGGCTATGGCATTCCCATCAGCAATGAATGAGTGTCCTTGTTGTTCCACATCTTGGCCAGCACTGGGTGCTTTCTTGACTTTTGGATTTTAGCCAATCTTATAGATGTGTAGCGGTATCTTGTTGTTCTACTTTGCAATTCCCTAATGGCGTATGATATTGAATATGTTTTCATATGCTTATAGGACATCTGTGTATCCTTTTTGGTAAGGTGTCTGTACAGATCTTTGGTCTTCTTTTTGTCTTTATTGTTGAGTTTAAAGAATATTTATATATTTGGATACAAGTCCTTTATCAGATATGTACTTCACAAATATTCTTCTCCTAGTCTGTGACTTTTCTTTTCATTCTCTTAACAGTAACTTCCATAGAGAACTAATTTTAATGAAATTCAATTTTCAATTTCTTCTTTAATGGATTGTACCTCTGGTGTTGTATCTAAAAAGTTATCACTCAATCCAAGGTCACCTACATTTTCTCCATTGTTACCTTTCAAAAGTTTTACAGTTTTGTATTTTACATTTAGATCTATATTCCATTTTGAGTTAATTTTTATGAATGTGGTAAGGTCTAGACAGTTCTGTCTAGATGAACTTTCTTGTTTGCGGATGTCCATTTTTTTTCTAGGATGATTGCTGAAAAGAATATTCTTTCTCCATTGATTTAATTGCCTTTGGTTTTGGTTTTTTTTTTTTTTTTTTTTTTGTCAAAGATCAGATACATATGTTTGCGTCCTATTTGTGGGCTCTCTGCTCTGTTCCATTTACATTTTTGGCTATTCTTACTCTAATATAACAATGTCTTAATTACTGTAGCTTATAGGAAGACTTGAAATCAGGTAGTGTCATCCTCTGATTTTCTCTTCTTCTACAGGTATTGTTTTAAGTGGTCAAGTTTGTGGTAATTCCCTACTCATCCATAGAACAGGTATATAAGTTTATAAAGGAATAAACATAGTTATCTAACAGTTTGCATAACTGTGTGTTACTGTAGTAAAATCCACGCTAGATACACCTCTTAATATTATCTAGAAAAGTTTGGTAGTTTTGAAATCATTTTTTCCATAAATGCCTTGTAGAATTTCTGGTTGAAGTTTTTTAGGTTTCAGTGCTATTTGTGGAAAAATTGGTTATTGATTTGAATGCTGCAAAGATTGGAGAAGTATTCATTTTCATTTATTCATGAGTTGGCTATATAAATTGTTTTCCTAGGTATTTGTCCATTTAATTCAAATATTCAAACACTTTGCATAAAATTTTTCATGATATCCCACAATTTATTTTTCATATCTTCACCATCTGTTGTGATATCCCTTTCTCATTGCTAATATTGTTAATTTGTACATTCACTCTCATTTTTATGCTCATGAAAAATTTTTAGTATTATTAGTTTTTACAAAAACCTTATTGAACAAGGTGCTGAGCTAACTGAAATTTGGTCTTTCTATATTGTCAAATATTTGATCAATTTTTATAAATGTTTTATGGGTACATAAAAGGAATGGCTATTCTATCATTACTGGATGCATTTTTCTATATATGTATATTAAGTCCATTTGTAATTTGTGTTGTGCAATTCTTTTATATCCTAATTATTTTTGTCTCCTGTCAATTACCAGAAGAAATTAATTAAAATCTCCCAATATGATTGGGGATTTGTCTCTTACTCTTTAGATTTCTCTCTTTCCAGGGTGCAGCTGGCTGACTCATTTGGAGGAGCATACAACTCTTAATCCCAGGCTCATGAGTTTGAGCATCAGGTATGGTATAGAGATTACTGAAATAAATAACAACAACAACAACAACAACAAACACTAGCATTCTCTCTTTCCTCCTCCTTGTGCCCCTCCCTCTCTCTGTTTTTTATTCTCTATTTCACATAATTTTCCATTTTTATTACATATTATTATTGTTTCTTTACACATACTTTCTATTTTTTGTTACAAAATTCTCTACCCTTATATTGTCTGCAATGTTGTTTTAAAAAAATGCATTTTGGGGGCACCTGGGTGGCTCAGTCAGTTAAGCATTCAACTTTGGCTCAGTTCATGGGTTCGAGTCCTGTGTCAGGCTCTATGCTGACTGCTCAGAGCCTGGAGCCTGCTTCAGGGTCTGTGTCTCCCTCTCTCTCTGCCCCTCCCCCCCTCAAAAAATGAATAAACATTAAAAAATAAAATAAAAATGCATTTTGTTTTTTATCTGGTTAGATAAATTTTCTGTTAAATTTACCCAATTAGTTAATTTGTATACTCTACTAATGGGTTAAAATTAACATCTACATCTGCACTTTTCTGTTTGTTCTTCCTATGTATCTTTCTTTATATTCAGTTCTTGCTTCCTTATAATTATTTAATTATAGAAAAGACAATTCATTTTCTTCTTATTCATTTAGTGATAACTCAAAAAATTACAACATGTACAGTTAGTTTATCAAAGTATAAAGTTAATCAATACATTTTGTTTTCCTTTCAGATAGACCAGGTTAGCTACATCTACTTCTCGTCTATGTAATACTGTTGCTGCATATACTATCTTATTCTTTTTAATACCACTAGACATTATAATTTTTTCTTTAGATGGTCAATATTAATTTACAATTACCTACATATTTACCATAATGCATTAACTCTTTCTTCTTATTTTTCACCTAGAATTATTTTGCTAATGTATATTTATATTACTTTAATGAGTGTCTGCTATTTTCAAACTCTCTATTCTTGTTTATCTGAATTTGTTACATTTAGCTGCAAAATATGTTTTTGATCATTATTGACTTCTAGCTCATTAGTTATTTCATTTCAGCATTATTTTAAGTATGACACTATTAACTGACTTCAACTGTGACCTTATACTTTACTCCACATCCTTTAACCTCTTTTCTATCTTTTCTATTTATCTTTCTTGTTATTGCCTCCTAGATAATGATTCTGATCTGTTTTCCAGTTCACTAATTTGTTCCTTAACTGTGTCAAATGGGATATTAAAACTGTCCAGTGAGTGTTTCATTTTTAATTTTCGTTGCCGTATGTCTAAAATGTCATTGGACTCTGTACATAGCTTTGATTTTGATTTCAGTTTTTAACACTTGGTAAACGTAGTTTTTTTTTTTTTAATTTGTGTCCAATAATCCCAATCTTCTAATACTCTCTCTTAGTCTATAGTATAATAAACTATGTATCTCTGCTCTCTCTTCCAGTATTTCTCTCCCATCATTCTATTTTTTTCTCCCTGTGTTTGATATATTTTACATATCCTTTTCAAGTATGATGTTTGAAATACCTTTGAAGCCTGGGATAAAGATTTTGTTTTCAAGTGAGTATTTGGATATGCTTCTGGTAGACTCAAATCAATACATATTTAGTATGTAATTTACAGCCTGTTTACAGGACCCTAGTGATGTAAGCAGTTCCCTAGTGAACTGCAAATCACTGTGGAGGTATTCAATGCTTCTCAGAGACAGTTTTCCTTCTTCCTTCCCTATATAGTAACAAAGAATCTAAGTGTGAGAAAAATTTTAGCTGCAAATGAGCTCAATAATATAAGATATTCTCACCGTAGGTATCCTTACCTTTGCTTAAACAGCTATTTCACAGTTTTCCAGAAGCTAGCCCCTAGCACTAGGCTCCCAATATGTTACAGTGGTCAGTCATATGCCTTTCACATGATAAGCAATTTTTTTTTTGTAATTTTACTTGCTTTTTCTCATTCTCATTCTTTTTCTACTATTATAATCTGGGCATTTATTGAAGATCTCTATGATATATATCATTATTTATGAAAAATAATTCACATCACAGTACAGAGCTACTATCCATGAAACACACTTTCTAACATTTACCTTATTAGTGGAAACAAATTGTTTTTACTTTAGAATGCTGGTATGGTTTTTGAAAAGCAAATAATAGCATGAGCAATGTGACAACACATTGAGATGTTCTAATACTTTCCAGCAGAATATGGAGTGTGCTATAAATTAGTAACTTATATATGATCCTATTCCTCCCATGTCAAGGAATATGTACTGAGGATACAGGTATAAGAGTAGAAGAAGAGTCTATTATTATTATTATTCCTATATAAATTCTCTAAATGTTTCTCTTCTTACCAAGATACTATGGGCTATGTTGGTATTGATGTTCCAATATTAATTACAGGAATACATTTCAACAGAGATTGCTTTTGAGATAGCAACTTGGCCATTCTCAACTCTTCATGACAAGGGTTAAGGCGAAAACAACAACAACAAAACAGAAATGCTGTGATGATTGGCGTAATTGGCTCAAACTTACACCCTGAAGTAGGGATACTACCACATAATGAACACCACCTGGAGGAGTACTGAACAATTCTGAAGAGGCCCATCAGTTACCTTCTTATGTTATAATGTAGTTGGGGATGACTTTAGTGATTTGAGGGTGGCAGAATTGATGCTGGAAGATCTACCTCAAAGAAGGCTTTTTTAAAATTTATGTGCCTGATGTCTTGATACAGGTCAGTGAAGGGTTTGGCTCAGCTGGGTCTGATGTTCAGAGATGTTAACATAGACACTCTAGCATGATATCCTCTCTACAGTTGGGGTGGTACTCAGCTCAGTTTTATAGCAAACAAAATGGAAACTATATGATGTTTTATGATCTAGCCTTAAAAGTCACACAGCATCACTTCTACCATACTCTCTTTGTCAAAGTAGGCATAAGATCACCCCAATTAAAGGCAAAGAAATATAGTTCAGTCTCTCAGTGGAAAATGTATCACAGAATGTTTAGTCATTTTTAAAGCTTCTAAATCTACTCTCTGCCCACAATTTAATTACAGATCTCCTATGTGTAAAATAAACTCCTCCCTCCCAGGATCCCCCATACGTCCAATTTTTTTATGACATTAGCTCAGGTTTGTGGTTGAGAATCTCTTTATCTCAATTAGGTCAGAATGTGTAAGAACCTCCTCAGATTTTATTTTTCAGGTACAATCTCTATTAATCTGAAAACCAATGAACTAAAGAGACAATTAGTTTTCCCCTTGTAATCAACATAAATTGGAAGAAAAGGCATTGTTTAACAATAATAGCCACCCCTAAACAAAATGGAAAGAGGAAAGGCACACAGAAGTCACCAGTCCTAGCAAATCTGCCATCAGGTCAAGCAGATATGTTCAGTCAGGTTCCAGTCCTGCTTCCTTTCAGTTCTATTTTCTGGTTTCTTGGTTCTGCCCTCTTAGTCATCCTTCCTTTTCTATAACAAATAGGCCAATGTCTGTAATTGAATAATTTTACCAGCCTCCTTTGTGCCCATTGAAGTTTGAGAGTCTACTGGAATGTTTTCATATTGTGCTTTGTGTCTATAGTCCAAGTGGCTATAATTTTTAAAAACTGAGTTTCTTATGAAACTATTTGTAATTCAATCCATTTAACAAAAGCCAAATCCAGAAATCTTGAAATTAACTCTTCTTTACCTTAGCTCTGTCTGAGTTTACCAAGAGACTACCACTATAAGATTCTCAGATATCCTACTGTTTAAGAGAGAGCAACTGTGAAACATACTTTTAAGAACTTTTTTTTCCCAATCTGAAACATTTTAGGAGACACTAGTTTAATTTTTTTTTCTTTACCAGTGTTTTGAAAACTGTAGCATATTCTACCTTGAATAGCGAAAGCAATTTTGAGAAAGAAGAACAAAGGTAGAGGCATTATACTTTCTGATTTCAACTATATTACAAAGCTGTAGTAATCAAAATACTAATGTACTTGCATACAGACAGACACAGATCAATGGAACAAAGTAGAAAGTCCAGGAATAAACTAACATATATATGGATCAATTAATTTATGACAAAGGAGCCAAGAAAAAACAATGGAGAAAGGACAGTCTGTTCAACAAATGGTTTTGGGAAAACTGGACAGCAACATACAAAAAAATTAAAATAGACCACTTTCTTACTCCATACACAAAAATTAACTCAAAATAGATTAAAGACTTGGATGCAAAACCCCAAATCCTAAAACTCCTGGAAGAAAACCTAGGCAGTAAGCTCCTTGACATTGGTCTTAACAATGATTTTTTTTGGATTTGACACAAAAAGAAAAGAACACAAAAGCAAAATAAATAAGTAGGTCTATATCAAACTAAAAAGCTTCTACACAGTAAAGAAAGTGATCAGCGAAATAAAAAGACAACCTACTAAATGGAATAAAATATTTGTAAATCATGTATCTGATAATGGGTTAATATCCAAAATATAAAAAGAACTGATACAAAACTCAACAGCAAAACAATCTGATTAACAAATTGGCAAAGGATCTGAACAGACAATTTTCCAAAAAAGATACACAGATGATCAAAAGATACATGGCAGATGTTTAACATCATTAATCACAGGGAAATGCAAATTAAAACCACAATGACATATCACCTCATACCTGTTAGAATGGCTTAAACAAACAAACAAACAAACAAACAAGAAAAACAAGTGTTGGTGGGATGTGGAGAAAAGGGTGGGATATGCACTGTTGGTGGGAATGGATATTGGTGTAGCCATTATGGGAAACAGTATGGGAAACAGTATGGTGGGTCCTCAAAGTACCATACAACCCAGAATTTCCACTTCTGGGTATTTATCCAAGGGAAGTGAAAACACTAATTCCAAAAGATATATGCACCCCCATGTTTATGCAGCATTATTTACAATAGCCAAGACAAAGAAGTACCATAAGTGTCTACTGATGGATAAATGGATAAAGAAGCTGTGGTACATGTATATGATATAGTATAATTCAGACATAAAAATAAGGAATTCTTGCTCTTTGTCACAATATGGATGGACCTTGAGGTTATTATGCCAAGGGAAGTAAGTCAGACAGAGAAAGACAAATACTACATCACTTACATGTGGAACCTACAAAAAGAGGTGGGAGGTAGATGGTGAGCAAAATGGATGGTGGCCAAAAGGTACAAACCTTGATATAAAATAAATAAGTCTTAGGGATGTAATGTACAGTGTGGTGAATACAGATAATAATACTGCATTGCATGTTTGAAAGTTGTTAAGAGAGTAGATTTTAAAGTTCTCACTGTAAAAAACAAAATGTTCCTATGTGATGTTAACTAGACTTATGGTGGTATCATCTTGCAATATATACAGATATTGAATAATAACGTTGTAAACCTGAAACTAATATATGTCAATTATATTGAACTAAAAACAAATACCCACAATACCACATTCTGCCTACCACGTGGTCACAAACCCGAAGTCATGCATTTAAATTTTTGTTATGAACCGTATCACATCCAAGTAACAAACTTAGTTCAAGTTACTATTGCTGCCTAACAAACAACTCCAACATTACTGGTGTAAAACAGAAAACATTTTATTATCATTATGGATTCTGTGAGTCAGGGAATTAGGACACGGAAAGAATGTCTCGGCTCTGCTTCATACTTTATAGCTAAACTAAGAAGACCTGTCTGGAATGGCTGGTGATAACTTGATTTGTTTGAGACTTGGTGAAATGGAACTGGAGTATTCAATCAGAGATAATTTCTTTATTGTTATGTTTGGGACCTTTAAGAATTGGCTAGAAATATGGGATTAGCTGGAATTATTGACAGAGTTTACATATAATATCTTCAGAACGGCAGTACTGGAGTAGTGGAACATCTTTCCTGATGGCTCAAAGTTCTGGCAAACAATGTAGAATCTGCATGACCTTTTAGACTTCAAAGTCATTTCTGCAGTTTGGTGTGAATCAAAGCAGTTCATTCATGTGAATTCATTCGTGTTCAAGAGTGTTTCAAGAAATTAGTAGTCAACCTTTAAAATTATCATGTTGGAAGTTTTATTTTTATATATGAAATGCAGTGGTTCTGCTTCTCTAGAGAACTCTACTACAAATTTTGGTACTTACAGTGGTTCTACAGGCACTGAATTTTTAGGATGAGTTTCCTGACTCAGTTTTAAGGTTTCTAAAATTGACTAATGTGATTAGATTTAAGACAAGAACAATTATTCCCAATACTAATTAGGGTCCTAGCAGTCCACTATATAAACTAGTCACAGAGATATGCAAAATATCTATATGGGATACTCCTAATTTACCACTTATAAGAAGCAAGGATGAGCTCAGAAGTTTGAATTACCAGTTTAAGTAGTATAAAAAATTACCTGAAGGCTTCTATGTGTGCCCTGAGGGAGACCCTTATCTCCTGAAGCTGCAGGATTGAGATTGCTAAAAAATCAAATAAAGAATCTCATCCTGTGGTTGGGTGAATTACAATGCAAATTCAACTCTCAGCTTGGCAGGGTGTTTACTTTTAAAGTGAGGGTACTGATTAGGGGGAAAAATGGTATCCTGTAAACTAGGATGGTGCCATATGGGAAGACCCTGATGAAGCTGGAGACATGAAGTCCCTAAATTCTGATGAGATTTTGCCAAGTGGCAGCACTCATCCACCAAAAGAAAGTTGGGAGTGGTTATCCTAATAGACAGGAGAGTTAAAATAGCAATCAGAAAAGTCTGACTCACATAGACCTATGGCATTCATGAACTAATCTTGGTGGTCCTATAAGTGAAATAGGTATAAAGCCAACTAAATTTGTATTCGATTTGTATAAACCGAAAATCATGATATTAAGTGAACAATAGTCTAGCTTGAATCATAAAAAGAGTCACAGTCCCTCAATCACTTCCCAGACTTGAGCCAGTTTATAGAACCAGAACCCTTTAAGTGAAGGAGAGAATGGGTTTGCCTTGAGGAAAGACCCCAATACACTGCCAAAAATTTAAACTATCAGTCTTTCTGATAGTTTCCCAAGGGGACCTACAATATTTTACCAGGATAACTGTGCATGGGGAAAAAGGAAATAATCAGACGTCTTGGGGACTCCTAGACAAACACTGGATCTAAAATGACTAATTCTGAGAGACTAAAACATCACTGTGGTTCACCAGTCAAAGTAGGGGCTTAAGGAGATCAGATGATCACTGGAATTTTAGCTTGGGTTCATTTCACAGTGGGCCCAGTGAGACCTCAAACACACCCTGTGGTTATTTCCTCAGTTTCCAAATGCATTATTAAAAAAAGATATATTCAGCAGCTAGCAGAAGGCCCACATAGGTTTGCTGACATATGGAGTGAGGGCTATGGAGTGAGAAAGACTAGATAGAAGACACTAGAACTGCCTTACCTAGGAATATGGTAAATTAAAAGTAATACCACATTGAGGAGGGACTGCAGAGATTAGTGTCACTATCAAGGTCTTGAAGGATGCAGGAGTGGTGATTCCCACCACTTTCCCATTCAACTCCCCTATTTGGCCTGTGCAGAAGACAAATGGATATTGAAGAATAACAATAGATTATTCTAATTTTTAAGTTTATTTATTTATTTTGAATTAGAGGGAGAGAGAGAGAGAGAGAGAGAGAGAGAGCGAGTGAGCAGGAGAGAGGCAAAGAGAGTGGGAGAGAGGAAATCCCAAGCAGGCTCCACTCTATCAGTACAGAGCCCGATTTGAAGCTCAATCATATGAACCTTGAGATCATGACCTGAGCCAAAAATAACAGTCAGATGCTTAATCAACTGAGCCACTCAGGTGCCCCATAGACTATCCTAAATTTAACTAGGTGAGGACTTCAATTGCAGGTGGTATGCCAGATGTGGTTTCATTGTTGGAGCAAATTAACACATTTCCAGGTATCTGGTATTCAGTTATTGATCTAGAAAATGCCTTTCTTTCTCTCTTTCCCTGTCAATAAACCAACCAGAAGCAGTTTGTTTTCAGCTGGAAAAGGTAATAATATACCCATACTGTCCTTATATCAAGAATATATCAACTCTCTAGCTCTATGTCATAATTTAGTTCACAAGAATCCTTATCATATTTTATTTCCACAAGATATAACACTGGTCCATTACATTGACTACATTATGTTGGTTGAATCTAGTGAGGAAGAAGTAGAACCATATTAATTAAGTATTGGTGGTAGTACTTATAGGTAAGATATTTGTGTGCCAGAGGTTGGAGAATAAGTCTGACAAAATTCACAGGTCTCTATCTCAATGAAATTTCTAGGGGTCTACTGGTGTGGGGCATGTCAAGATATCCCATATAAGGTGAAAGATAATTTGTTACATCTGGCACCTCCTACAACCAAAACAAAAAACCAAAACCAAAAAACAAAACAGCCACAGTGCCTAGTAGGGCTCTCAGAATTTTGGAGGCAACATATTCATCATTTGGGTGTGTTACTTTGGCCTATTTACTGAAAGATTTTAAAAGCTGTTAGTTTTAAGTGGTGCCCAGAATAAGAAATGGTGCTACAATAGGTCCAGGCTGCTAAATAAGCTGCTCTGTACCTTGGGCCATATCATCCAGGAGACTGAATAGTGCTTGAATTGTTAGTGACAAATAGGAACGATATTTGGAGTCTTTGGCCGTCCCATAGGTGACTTGCAGAGCAGGTCTCTAGGACTTTAAAACAACACCATGACATCCTTGACAAATCTCTCCTTTTAGAAAGTGGACTGGACCTGCTATTGGGCCTTAGTAGAGATTGACCACCATAGGCCATAAAGCTGGATGTACACAGCAACACTGCGTCATCAAATGGAGATGGTATGCATGTGATCACTAATGACCAGCCCCTCAAAGGACAAGTAAGTAACATGAAGAAGTGGCATGAATGCCCATGATCTCTCCTTTTGCTACAGTGCCTTCTCTACCTGCCTGCATTATGGCCACATGAGGAATTTCCTATGATCAGTTGACAGAGGAAGATAAGACTCAGATCTGGTTTACACAAGGTTCTACACAATTCACAGGTACCATCTGAAAGTGGACAACTCAAGCTGTACAAACTCTTTCTGGGACATCCCTAAAAGAAATTTGTGAAAGGAAATCCTATTAGTGGCAGAACTTTGAGCAGTGCACCTGTTTACTTTCCTTAAAAATATACATGGTCATATGTGCAAGTATATACTGACTGATGGGCTATGACAGACCAATGGTTTGGGTGGATGGTCAGGGACTTGGAAACATGAATGGAAAAATGGTGTAAATATGTGAAGTATATGGACTGGCTTTCTGAATAGTTAAAAAATATGAAGATATTTGTGCTCCAGTGAATGCTCACCAAAGAATAACCTTAGCAGAGGAGGATTTTAATACTTAGATTAATAGGATGACTCATTCTGTGAATACCAGCCAACCTTTTTCTCCAGCTATCCCTGTCATTATCCAAAGTGTTCATGAAAAGCATTACCATGGTGGCAGGGATGGAGGTTATGCAGAGGCTCAGCAAAATGTTCTTCAACTCACCAAAGCCAACTTGGCTACAGCTACCACTGAGTTCCCAATCCTCCAACAGCAGAGACTAACACCAAGTCCTTGATATGGCATTAATTCACAGAAAGATCAGTCAGCTACCTTGTGGTAAGTTGATTACTTTGGACCACTTCCACCATGGGAAGGACACACTTTTTCTACTGGAATAGACACTAACTCTAAATATAGATTTGTCTTCCTTACACACAACGTGCTGCCAAACTAACATCCATGTACATGTACTTACAGAATGTTTTATCTACTGTCAAATTATTCCACATGGTATTATCTCTGATCAAGAAATTCACTTCACAGCACGCAAAAAAAGAAATAAACAAAGAAAAGAAGAGAAAAGAAAAGAAGAGAAAAGAAAAGAAAAAAGCAAACAAACAAAATCTGCAGCAATGGGCCCATACTCATGGAATCCATTGTCCTTTACCATTACTGTTCACCATCCTGGAGCAGCTGCTTTCGTAGAATGGCCTTTTAAAGATTTAGTTACAGCACGAACCAGGTGGCATTACCTCACAGGGTCATGGCAAGGTTCTCCAAAAGGCTCTATATGCTCTGAATCAGCATCTAATACATGGTGCTGTTTGTCTCATAGCCAAAATTCATGGGTCCCAGAATCAAATGATGGGAATGGGAGTTACACCACTTACTATTACTATTTTTGTTTCCTCTTCCCATGAGCTTATCCTCTTCTGGTCCTGAAGTCTTCGTTTCAAATGGAGGAATGCTTCCAGGAGACTCAACATGATTCTATTGAACTGGAACTTAAGACTGCTGCCCAGTCACTTTAGACTGCTCATGCCTCTTAATTAAGTAAAGAAGATAGCTACTGTGCTGGCTCAGGTGACTGACCTTATCTATCAGTGGAGAAACTGAACTGTACAATGTTCTACTGTACAATGTCTGGAATACAGGAGATAGCATAGGGTATTTCTCAGTGTTACCATGCTCTGTGATTAAGGTCAACAGAAAACTACAACAACCCAAACTAGGCAGGACTACTAATGACCCATATACTTGAGGAATAAAGTTTTGGGTCAATACCCCCAGGTGAAAAATCATGACCAGCTAATGTACTTGCTGAAGGCAAACGCACCCCTCCCTCTCCCCGCCCCCCAACATAAAGCCACAGAATGTGTAATGAAAAAAGGTAGTTACAATTACCAGTTACAACCACATGACTGATTACAGCAATGAGGACTTGAACTGCAATGAGTATTCCTCATCATTACGTGTGTTTATGTGTGAACTTGACTGGATGGCACGAAGCCTAGGTATCTGATTACTGATTAAACATTATTTCTGGGTGTATCCACAAAAATGTTTCTGGATCCATTTGAATCAGTAGACTGAGTGAACAGGATTGCCCTCCCTAATATGCATGGGCATTATCCAATCCAATGAGGACACCAATAAAACAAAAAGGTGGAGAAAGAAAGGATTCACACTATCTGTCTGAATGCCTCAGCTAGGACATTGATATTCTCCCTTCAGTGCTCCCCTTTTTCTGACCTTCAGGTTCAGATGAGAATCAACACCATGAACTCTCTGGTTCTCAGGAGAGAACTACACCTCTGGTTTTCCTGGGTCTCCAGCTTATTGATGGCAGATTGTGGAAATTCTCCATAATCACATGAGACAATACCTTATAATAAATCAATCTCTCTCTCTCTCTTTCTTTCCCTCCACTTCTCTATTTACTATTCCAATTGGTTCTGCCTGTTTTTTGTTTGTTTTTGTTTTTTGTTTTTTTGTTTTTGAAAACCTTGATTAATCCACTAAGGAATGTTAAGTGTAAGGACCATAGATTTAGTTGATTTCCTCAGGACAACTACAAATAAGTGGCAGAGGCAGGACATGACACTACATAGTCTTTTTTTTTTTAATTTCTGTTATTTTCAGAATAGAAGGAATGAAAAAGAATGGGTTATGGCTCAAATCAGTTCACTTCTTAACATGACTGAATTTACTATGAGAAGGAAAAAAAAAAAGGTGAGACAGAAAGCCTGACGTAAACTTCTATCCATTATGCTGTTTCTGAGTTTTTGTTTTTGTTTTTTGTTCTTTGGTATTTTGTTGTTTTTTGTTTTTTTGTTTCTGTTTTTGTTTTTGTTTTTTTGGATATAGATGAAGCTTTCTGAGAAGCTCTTTCTCTTGACATACTGGATTATATTTTGTTTGGTAAATCTTTCCTCTAATCATGTACTCTGCTCTACAAATAACTTATACAATTATCAAGGATAAAATAATCATTTTTTGTTTATACCACTTTCTAACATTGCCCACATGACCTCATAAATGTTATTAATTCCATTAATTATATAAAACGTAAAGTTATTTCAAAACAATTCACCTGCTGTTTATGTTTATTTTTGTGTGCATGTATGTGTTCAAATATGAAAACTTCACACACTACTAAAGATTTTGCATTTATATCAAATGCTCAAAATTACAGATTAATTCAAATGTGAATAAAAACTCAGCTGTGGGGGATAAGCTTAGGAATCCCCCAGGCTTACACCAATGGGTTAACAAGGCACAAAGAAATACAAAGTCAATAAAATGTTCACACCTGAGTTTGGGTAAACCAGACTGGCACTCCAAGAATAAGGGGGTGCAAAGACACCCTGAGAATATAGAGGCACAAAGGTGCCAGGAATAGGGAGGTGCAAAACATCCCAAAATAGGGAGGGGGTGCTGAGCCCCCCAAAATAGAGAGAGGCAAAAACCTGAAATATAAATGGTGCAAAGGTACCCAATACATAGGAATAACAAGATTAGATATTCAGGGTGAAAGCACCCCAAATTTAGTACTATAGCAGAAAGCTGCTTTCATAGAAGAATAGGGCCAGGTTAGGTAAATTGGTGAATTGGACTTTGGACCACTGCGCTCCAGGCAAAGCAGCCCTGAGTGGAGATGGTTAACAAAAGAAAAGGTGCCTTATTAACCCTGCAGTTATTCCCCCTATCTGTCTCATCTAGGCTGGCAAAGATAAACAGGCACTGGGCCTCCTGTCTGCTGTTAACAACCATCTACCCATCTGCCACTGCCTGGATTTTGTTTTATATTGACCCAAACCCCAAACACTGTATATCTTCAAAATCCTCTTTTCCCCTTCACATCCACAAGTTAATGTTCCTAGTTTCTTTATGTCTTTGTACATACCCATCACCTTTGCAAGCCTTCTGATATGAATAAATACGGGGCAAGGACCCTTATTCAGGGCTCTAGTCTTTTTTCCGGACATTAGCCATCTCTCTTTTTAATCCTGTGTCCGCTCTTCTGCTAGACAAAAGAGAACTTTAGACAGAGTCTATGACACTCAGCAAATGTAGTTTCTCAGTTATTTACCAATATTAAATAGACATTCCATAATAATCAGGACAAAATAGAATGTCCATTTAGCATTTAAAAAATTTTTTTAATGTTTAATTATTTTTGAGAGAGACAGAGACATAATGTAGTGGGTTAGGGGCAGAGAGAGAGGGAGACACAGAATCCAAAGCAGGCTCCAGGCTCCAAGCTGTCAGCACAGAGCCCGAGGCAGGGCTCGAACTCACCAGCTGTGAGATCATGACTTGAGTGGAAGTCAGATGCCCAACCAACTGAGCCACCCAGGCGCCCCTGCCCACTTAATATTTTAAAGGCTTTTGTTTTCCTTAAATAATCAAAAAATAAATGTCTTACATTTTTATTAATATAGCACTGTCTTGAAACAAAATAATCATCCAGGGGCTCCTGGATGGCTCACTCAGTTGAGCGTCTGACTTCGGCTCAGATCATCATCCAATGGTTCTTGAGTTCAAGCCTGCTTCAGGCTGTCAGCGCACAACCCACTTTGAATCCTCTTCCCCCTTCTCTCCCTGTCCCTCCCTCGCTTGTGCTCTATCTTTCTCCCAAAAAACAAACAAAAAAAACTTAAAAAAAAAAAAGAAAAGAAAAGAATCCTCCATATTGCTTGCCTTTTTATTTAAAGTTATCTTAGGCCACAGAGAAGCTATAGAGTAAATATATACAATTTTATGATTTATAAAACATTCTTTTCCACTTATTTATTGAGTAAAATCAGTGAATTGGGTGAAGTTTCATTAAAGAGTATGGAAAAACAATGCTCATTTCAGCAGTATACAGTTTGCCTCAGTTCACACAACACATAGACTGTGATATGTAACAGATGGTGGTATAAAAGCGAAGTAGTGTTTCCCTTTTGGTACTTTTATATTTATGTGCCTATTTATTGGGGGAAGAAAACGGCTAATCTGCAAATTTTTTTAAGAGAAATGGAGTTTTAAGAGAAAATTTCTACAGACAGGACTGCTATTTTGCATGTTATATTGAAGCTACTAAAAACCTATAGAAATAAAAATAAAATTTCTTAAATTCACAGTCTGCAGGGTATAGCAACGGAAGAAATGGCAAGGGCATTTGTAAAGTTTTGACTGTGTTTGCAAACCATGCTTAAATTCCACACTTCCTCAGTCTTTCCACTGAAGCTTGGTATATAACGAATTAACTGGCTTATCT
This sequence comes from Lynx canadensis, assembly GCF_007474595.2. Classification (NCBI taxonomy): domain Eukaryota; kingdom Metazoa; phylum Chordata; class Mammalia; order Carnivora; family Felidae; genus Lynx; species Lynx canadensis. The sequence goes on from NC_044303.2 coordinate 43,220,630, forward strand.
TTGTTTTTTAAAAATTTTTAAAATGTTTTATTTATTTTTGAGACAGAGAGAAACAGGGCATGAACAGGGGAGGGGCAGAGAGAGAGGGAGACACAGAATCCAAAGCAGGTTCCAGGCTCTGAGCTGTCAGCACAGAGCCCGATGAGGGGCCTGAACTCACAAACTGACAAACTGTGAGATCATGACCTGAGCCAAAGTCAGATGCTTAACTGACTGAGCCACCCAGGCATCCCTGGCTTAAATTGTGTTTAACAAAGAACAGTATTATGTCAAATTAACTGTGTGTGTGTGTGTGTGTGTGTGTGTGTGTGTGTAAAGGGGCTCCTTAACCCTGAAACAAATGAACTCAAATACACAATTAGAGAATACCACTGATTCTCTATCTTGTGTACAATCTAATGCACTTACATTTATATTTTTTCTTACAATTTTCACAACTTTAATTTTATTATCTTAAATAAAGAAATTGAAGTTTAAAAAGGAATTTATCTAAATTTACAGAGCAGGTATGTGGTGGTCCTGGGGTTATTATGCTTTACTGTATAATTTTTAGAAATATGGCACAAAAATCAAATTTCAGTAGTCAACTTTGACTTTATATTTTGAGGTCTTGTTATTTTTTTAAAAATTTGGAATGAATTAATTACTCAAGCATGAACAGATGTAGATTGTTACCACATTAATAAAGTTTTGGCTTTAGGATCTCTATACTCGCTTACTTAAAACCTTCTAAACTGGGCACATTTTTCCATATGACCCACTAGATTCTAATTCTATTATATTTCAGAACCCCTGCTTTTAGGTTCTCCATGTTATCATGTGGAGATATAATAATCTACTGTCTTCATGCTTTAAAAGAATCTGTAGCCTGAAGAAGATTTAAAGAAATGGAAAGACATTCCCTGCTCATGGATTGGAAAAATAAATATTGTCAAAATGTCAATACTACCCAAACCTATCTACACATTCAATGCAATCCCAATCAAAATTGCACCAGCATTCTTCTCGAAATTAGAACAAGCAATCCTAAAATTCATATGGAACCACAAAAGGCCCCGAATAGCCAAAGGAATTTTGAAGAAGACCAAAGCAGGAGGCATCACAATCCCAGACTTTAGCCTCTACTACAAAGCTGTAGTCATCAAGACAGCATGGTATTGGCAAAAAAACAGACACACAGACCAATGGAATAGAATAGAAACCCCAGAACTAGACCCACAAACGTATGGCCAACTCATCTTTGACAAAGCAGGAAAGAACATCCAATGGAAAAAAGACAGCCTCTTTAACAAATGGTGCTGGGAGAACTGGACAGCAACATGCAGAAGGTTGAAACTAGACCACTTTCTCACACCATTTACAAAAATAAACTCAAAATGGATAAAGGACCTAAATGTGAGACAGGAAACCATCAAAACCTTAGAGGAGAAAGCAGGAAAAGACCTCTCTGACCTCAGCCGTAGCAATCTCTTACTCGACACATCCCCAAAGGCAAGGAAATTAAAAGCAAAAGTGAATTACTGGGACCTTAAGAAGATAAAAAGCTTCTGCACAGCAAAGGAAACAACCAACAAAACTAAAAGGCAACCAACGGAATGGGAAAAGATATTTGCAAATGACATATCGGACAAAGGGCTAGTATCTAAAATCTATAAAGAGCTCACCAAACTCCACACCCGAAAAACAAATAACCCAGTGAAGAAATGGGCAGAAAACATGAATAGACACTTCCCTAAAGAAGACATCCAGATGGCCAACAGGCACATGAAAAGATGTTCAGCGTCGCTCCTTATCAGGGAAATACAAATCAAAACCACACTCAGGTATCACCTCACGCCAGTCAGAGTGGCCAAAATGAACAAATCAGGAGACTATAGATGCTGGAGACGATGTGGAGAAACGGGAACCCTCTTGCACTGTTGGTGGGAATGCAAATTGGTGCAGCCGCTCTGGAAAGCAGTGTGGAGGTTCCTCAGAAAATTAAAAATAGACCTACCCTATGACCCAGCAATAGCACTGCTAGGAATTTATCCAAGGGATACAGGAGTACTGATGCATAGGGGCACTTGTACCCCAATGTTCATAGCAGCACTCTCAACAATAGCCAAATTATGGAAAGAGCCTAAATGTCCATCAACTGATGAATGGATAAAGAAATTGTGGTATATATACACAATGGAATACTATGTGGCAATGAGAAAAAATGAAATATGGCCTTTTGTAGCAATGTGGATGGAACTGGAGAGTGTAATGCTAAGTGAAATAAGCCATACAGAGAAAGACAGATACCATATGGTTTCACTCTTATGTGGATCCTGAGAAACTTAACAGGAACCCATGGGGGAGGGGAAGGAAAAAAAAAAAAAAAAGAGGTTAGAGTGGGAGAGAGCCAAAGCATAAGAGACTGTTAAAAACTGAGAACAAACTGAGGGTTGATGGGGGGTGGGAGGGAGGGGGGGGTGGGTGATGGGTATTGAGGAGGGCACCTTTTGGGATGAGCACTGGGTGTTGTATGGAAACCAATTTGTCAATAAATTTCATATATATATGTATATAAAAAAAATAAAACCAAAAGGGAAAAAAAATAAAAGAATCTGTAGCCATCTTGAAAAAAAAAAGAGAGAGCAATGTGGTGATAACTATGGATTCTGTCCCTCAGGATAATATACTTTAAATTATTTTTCAAGTGGTTCTCAGACTTCAGCTCTATAGAACATTTCCAAACTCTGACCTTGCATGTAAGAGACTTGAGAGCCAGGATTGTGTGTTATTCATCATTTCACTCTGAGTATCTAGAACAGTGTTCACCAATAAATACCTTGATAAGCTGAAATGTCCCTCGTTTATTTCAGACAAGAAAAAAAAGGTTAGTGTACTGAAGGCTCTACAGCTTTATGAGTGAATAAGAACTCTTCAGAAACAGTAATTATTTCCACCAGTAATCACCTAAGAATGAAAGCTGTGCATCTTTTCATATATTGGATAGGGGATCAATATGGGTGGATTTAAATAAGAGGGAAATAAATTTTATACTTACCTTGATCACAACATAAATTACATTTTTTACATTTATTTATTTAGTTATTGAGAGACAGAGAGAGAGACAGAGAGAGAGAGAGAGAGAGAGAGAGAAAGAGAGAGAGAGATTGAGAATGAGCAGGGGAGGGATAGAGAGAGGGGGAGAGAGAGAATCCGAAGCAAGCTCCACATTGTCGAGTTTGATACAGGGCTCTATCTCATGAACTGTGAGATAATGACCTGAGCTGAAATCAAGAGTTGGATGCTTAACTGACTGAGCCATCCAGGATTCCCCATAAAATAAATTTCAAATTGAATATATGTCTACTTTATAGATGCTGACTGGGAATGAGAAAAGTAAGACCTGAAGAGTACACTACAATCTGTAGATATAATTAATAGGCCAAATTATATGATGTCATGTTATTTTCTGTATAAATTTCTATGGATCTGGATATATGCATGTGGCTTCCATGCTTAGGTTTTACTGCACCATAAAATAGTACATGTTTCTTCCCTTATTTCTTTGTTTACTAATATGCAATACTTTTACTACTAACAAACATGCACAAACACACCCACACCTATAACATGCACATACACACTTTTTTTTTCATTTTTGCACTAGGCTTTTCATCTGTTGGGATCTTTATGTCTCCTAATTTGAGATTTTAGCATTATTAGAGCTTCAGTAAAATAGCATTAATAATCTGATTAAATTTGTACATTCAATTCAAAGAGCAAAAAAATCTTAATGGAAAAATCTCAAATATATTACTTTTAAAAATCCCTAGTTCATCAACTTCTTAAAAAGACAATTCAGAGAAGAACCCAGTCAACCATGCAAAAATTGATGAGCACAGGGCAGGGAGAGTCAGAAGAATTAGAGACTTAGTACAAAATCTAATGTCATATACACACAAAATGGTTCTTATATTTTAAGGATCTAAAACATGTTGAATTACTTTGGTGAGGTTGACAGGAATAATAGTGCTGAAGCCAGAATTTTATTACTAAATATATTAAAACATAAAACATTATGTAACAAAGCAATGGTAATTCTTACAGCACTATTTAAAAATTATTCTATTGGATACAGTGTAGCAGATGCCATCTTATCTTGATGTTGTTCCCTGCTACTAATAAAATAAAGGTTAAAGAATACAAAGTACCCTGAGCTGACCCTGACCAACCACATCCTTAGACTCAATACCTAAGCAAAACAAACCACATGCTTTCTCATCCCTGTGACTGTACAAGATGTTCGCTCCATAGCAAATCACCCCCTAATCTCAATCTGTTTTGCTCACTCATCATCCACATGATAAAACTTCAGCATCAATATCTCTGGGTAAACCTTTTTTATGAGACCCATGGTGAACTAAACACTTCCCAATTTCCCCTACTAGACTATGAGCTCCGTGATGTCATAGGTTATTTTTTTCTTCCACTAACCTGGCATAAGGTAAAAAGAGAAGCATCTCTCCCTACCTACTAATTTTAACATGTTTCCTTCTGTGTTTAGGACCAACTTCTTACAAAGATGAATATTCATCCCAACAGGGAGAAAATACCTCTTCTTGTGATTTTGCAGGCACAGCATAGGGTATATATAATAAAGGATTAGTTATTATATAAATAAATTGCATTTTTTTCCTTATTCAATAAGAGATAAAGAAAATTACATTGTAATAAATTTTTAATAATTCTGACAAATAATTTAAAATAATACTTTATATCATAAATAAACCATGAATTAACCAAATAAGTTAAATACAAATTATTCATGTTTTAGGGATACAGAGTATTTATTGAGTCTATTTGTTTTTATTTCCTTCTCTCAGTAGCTATTTTACCAAATCTAACAACTATATTTGAATTTTAGAATTTTGATTCAAGAATTCTGCTCTTTCTTTACCTTTTTTAAACTACTGGTGGGTAAACACATTGCTAGATCAACTTATGAAAAACATTAAATTATATGGTTTTGGTAGAATTATACAGAATTAACATAGTAAAGTTAAGCAGTGAAAAGAAGTGGTAGGTGAAACAAGGTCTAAAACCAGATTCTTGTGCAAATCTCATTTCTGATGTCTATTAACTTGTGACTTTGGACAACATCATACTGAATTTTCCCATCCATAAATAAATGGATAGGGGCGCCTGGGTGGCTCAGTCGGTTAAGCGGCCGACTTCGGCTCAGGTCACGATCTTGCCGTCCGTGAGTTCGAGCCCCGCGTCGGGCTCTGTGCTGCCAGCTCAGAGCCTGGAGCCTGTTTCAGATTCTGTGTCTCCCTCTCTCTCTGCTCCTCCCCTGTTCATGCTCTGTCTCTCTCTGTCTCAAAAATAAATAAAAAAAAGTTAAAAAAAAATAAAAAAAAAAATAAATGGATAATAGCAATCCCTTCAATTTAGGGTTGTTGGAGAGATCAAATGAAATAAGAATTATATAAAAAAATATTACAGTGCTTGGAACATAATAGATGTTCAATAAATATTAGCTATTATTCACTTTAATAATAAGGAGGGAACTAGCATAATTAATCATACAGAAAACAATTTGGAAAACAAAAAACAAAAAATTACCAACCCTCATATCTAGGCTCTCTAGTTGAGGATCCTAGGAAATACACAGTTATTAGGATTACAAAATGTAAGATGAAAAAAATTGTGAGATGAAAGTTTATGTGACAATTGGAGACTCAGACAGAAGGGTCCCACTAACGACCTTGGTGAGAAAAAACAATCAGCAGAACCAGTCATCCATAAAGCATGCTCCAAGGTAGCCTAAAGGAGATCTATGAAAAGAGAAAATCAGCACAGAATAAAGAAACACAGAATTACAGAAGCAATCGGGAGAAAACCATTTTGAGAAGTTTTGAATTGGTTTTTATTTTTATTTTCAAAGACATCTTGATGAAAGTTCTTTAAATGTATTCTGCAATTATTCTTTTAAAGTCTAAAAGAAATAAAACAAATGGAATAGGTGCTGACTGCAAAAGGAATTCTACCCATGAGATAGCACTAACTAAACCATAAAGAAAAGTATACTATTTTATATTGACAAAATGTACATCAAATTCTATAAATAGCAACATGTTTTGTTATTGTGTCAATGAAATATTAACAGTAACAAAGTTATCCCCCCCCCACAAGGTTGTTAATTAGTTTCATGCTTTAAAAATGCACTAACTTTTAACTGCTATTAGTTGTCTAAGGAATTTATTCAAAACACATAAATTTAAAAACAGTGGCAAAATGATAGTAGACCAAAGAACAGATGTAGGTGTATACTGCATAAAAGGAAAATATTAAGGATCTACCTTTATTACAACTGTAATTCTATTACCAATAACCCAAGTTTTCTGGAAATCTGCAACAGTGTTGAAATTTCTGTTGGGGGGGTGGTTTTCATTTTTAATGGCATGAGTAAAAGTTTCAGCTAAAGGAGGTCCAAATCATTCTTCACTAAGGTGTCTAAATATTTTCATATAGTAGAGAAGTAAGATGATCCACAGTCTAGTAGTTTCAGTGAATCAGTAAAGACCTAGCTGAAATTTTTGGTTCAACATTGTAATAGCCTCATTCTTAAATAATATCTCACTATGCCTTGGGTTTCAGGCAGTACTGGTTCCTCTCTGTCCTATGATAAATATGAAATAAGTTCTTTATAATACCCAAATGTTAGGAGTCATTTAAGAAAAAAAATATGACATAATCTCAAAAAGTAATTTTGAACCAGAAGACCAAAAACCCAAATAAGTAAATAAGTGTCCAAGTTTTCATTTTGGCTCAGGTCATGATCTCACGGTGGGTGAGTGAGTCCCACAGTCAAAGCCTATGTTGACAGTGCAAAGCCTTCTTGGGATTCCCTCTCTCTCTGTCCCTCTCCCACTCTCTTGCTCTTTCTCTCTCTTTCAAAATAAATAAACTTAAAAAAAAAGGGCTGTGATTCTTCTTAGAAATGTATTTATGTAGTCTTAACAAAGTTTTAAAAATTAGGACATTTTACAAGAAATTAAGGGACTTTTTTGTCTTTTGAAAAGCTGGAAAATCTGGCCATCCTGGGTTTATATTCCCACATGGTGACTGTCTCCTTTAGAAAAAAAGAAACTGCAATGAGTTCCCCCCCACTTATGTTGTCTTATTTCACATCACATTCTGCTTTACCTGCCTTGTTATGTAGACGTTTGATACTGTGCTCGCCAATGTGTAGTATTCTGCCACTTTGAACCTCACCCCTTCTGCCCCTATATACACTCATATATACATATATTTAGCTTGCAGAAGGATAGAAAAGGAAATACAACAGATTTAACACTTAACTTCAGAAGAAATATAATTAGAACAGGATGGTGGGAAGATTAACTTTTTTTTAAAATGTTTATTCATTTTGGGGAGAGAGACAGACAGACAGACAGACAATGTGAAGCAGGCTCCAGGCACTGAGCTGTCAGCACAGAGCCTGATGTGGGGCTGGAATTCATGAAATGCAAGATCATGACCTGAGCTGAGGTCAGACACTTAACTGACTGAGCTACCCAGGTGCCCCAAAGATTAACTTTTTATTTATATTTCTCCATATGGTTTGAATTATTAAAATGAGTACATATTACTTTGAATTCAAAAGAAAATCTCATAAAATACTATTAAAAACTGAAAAAAAAAAGACTGAAAGAAAAGGAGAAAGAAAAGGAAGCAAGTTATCACTGGGATCAAGAAGCATGAACATACACATGTACCAGGATGTAAAGAATTCCACATAAACAGGTCTAGTTTTGTCAAATCTCAGCTATATAGTCAATATTAAAAAGACAGTTAGCCAATACTAGAAAAAGGGAAAATTCTGCAGGCTGAAGAATCTAAATCTTTTCCCTTGAGAAATTTATAATCCATTGGGAGAATATGAACAACAGATTAACCAAAAAATAAAAATAAAATAAACAAAGAAATAGGTGAGAGCATAGTTTAAATAGTAAAAGAATAAGTGTAATTTTCTAAATATATATTATATGTTTAGTACTTCAAAGTTTTCAGTTTTTAAAAAATGTTTATTCATTTTTATTTTAGAGAGTGAACACATGAGTGGGGGAAGGGCGGGGGTGGAGGGACAGAGGATCTGTCAGCAAAGAGCCCAATGTGGGGGGTTCGAACTAACGAACCGTGAGATCATGACCTGAGCCGAAGTTGGACACTTAACCAACTGAGCCACCCAGGTTCCCCAAAAGTTTGCACTTTTTTCAAGTCTATTTTTCATCTGTAAGTCTATTAATTCAACTTATGTTCACAATACACTTAATAAATAAGGAGGTAGGTATCATCATTCCTGTATTTTTTTTTTTTTTTTTTTTAACGTTTTTTTTTTTTTTTTTTTTTTTTTTATTTTTGGGACAGAGAGAGACAGAGCATGCACGGGGGAGGGGCAGAGAGAGAGGGAGACACAGAATCGGAAACAGGCTCCAGGCTCCGAGCCATCAGCCCAGAGCCCGACGCGGGGCTCGAACTCACGGACCGCGAGATCGTGACCTGGCTGAAGTCGGACGCTTAACCGACTGCGCCACCCAGGCGCCCCTCATTCCTGTATTTCAAATGAAAAAAAAAAAAAAGAAGAAAAAAAAATATGCTCAGAAAAGAATTTAACTCATTGTGCTTAAACCAACTGGAAACAGAAGTAAAATTATTTGATTTCTCCCTAGACTACTGACTGTCCCTTTCACTACAGTGTTCTATCTTAGAAAGTATTTAAAAAGGTCAGATAATGGAGTATACAATTTCATCTTCATAAGATGGAGATGGATTCTGACAAAATTGAAATGTGAACATCATTGTGAGTAGAGGCCTATTAAGTTATATTCAGAACATTTTCTCCTAATAGCTGCCTGGCATTGGTCAGCACCATTAGAATCTTCTGAGGTTGATGAAAATCTCAGATTTTCAGTTGATATAATACAGATTTTTAGAACTAGTCCCATATGTGATTAATAGGTGTGGGGTTGGAATAGAAATATGTGCATTATTTTTCCAAGATTTCCAAGATTAAGAAACTGCTAATATTTATACAAATGGAAAACCCTCTGGCTTGCCAAAATGAAAAGTAGAGAGAAAAGAGTTGATGTATGTTGAAAATGTGAGAAAAAAAAGACTCTGAATGGGTTTTGTTGTAAGAGAAGAACAATGTGCAGACAAACTTGACTTGAGTGGAGCATATAGGAGTTTAATCTGGACAAGGTTAAATGAATGGATTTTAAAGTTGCTGTCAACTGGGCTCCATCTGGCCATGATTTTGCTATTCTGAGAGTAGAGTCTCTTTCAACTCAAGGTCAGCATCAATGTAGTCTTAAAACATCAACTGGAGTAAATTTGATTCTGCAGGAGCCTGGGGCTATTGCTTGTATTTTCTCTGGTTCTATGCCTGTATCTGTTCCCAAATGCCCATTCAAATAATCATTCACATCATATATTAATAACAGAACTTACAAGGTTAGACACAAAGTTTCCAATGAAAGTGCGCTGAGAAAAATGAATCTTAAATTTATTCTGCAAACTTTGGAATAAATAGAAGCTTTTTAATCGGTGCTTAATATTTATATTCCATTGTTTAGGTCAAATATTTTTGCAAAGTGAAGGGTTAGTTGAAGGAAGGAGTGATCAAAGGCTGGCTGAATGGTAAGAAAATTTAATAATCTCCATAAAATATGATATAGATGTGAACTAACTGAATGGGAATGGAAGAAAAAGGGCAGTTAACGAAGGTATTTTAAGAAGGAAGATTTGAAAATACTTGATGATGGGATGAATATGGAGGTAATTAGATAAATGTCAAGAATTTCAGTGAGTTTAGTTTCCTGACAAAATCATGATACTTTTTTTTAATTAAAAAAAATTTTAGTGTTTATTTTTGAGAGAGAGAGAGAGAGAGAGAGAGAGAGAGAGTGACACAGCATGAGTGGGGGAGGGGCAGAGAGAGAGGGAGACACAGAATCCGAAGCAGGCTCCAGGCTCTGATCGGTCAGCACAGAGCCCCACGTGGGGCTCAAACTCATAAACCGGGAGATAGTGATATTAACCGAAGTGGGACGTTCAACCAACTGAGCTACCCAGGTGCCCCCATGATGCTTTTTTTAAAGGAGGTCCAGAGAACAAGCCAATTTTAAGAAATATTGATGAGTTTACTTTTCAACATGTTGAGGAGTTTAAGGTGAAAGGAATGCTAAATGGAGATTAAAATGATCTATAAACTTGAATGTTCAAAATTGACTGCAAACAGAAGTAGCAATTATGCATAAATTCAGATATAGGAAGGACAATAGTGGTTTTTTTTTTAATTTTTTTTTTCAACGTTTATTTATTTTTGGGACAGAGAGAGACAGAGCATGAACGGGGGAGGGGCAGAGAGAGAGGGAGACACAGAATCGGAAACAGGCTCCAGGCTCCGAGCCATCAGCCCAGAGCCTGACGCGGGGCTCGAACTCACGGACCGTGAGATCGTGACCTGGCTGAAGTCGGACACTTAACCGACTGCGCCACCCAGGCGCCCCAACAATAGTGGTTTTTAAAACATTTTTAATGTTTATTTATTCTGTGAGAGAGAGAGAGAAAGTGAGCAGGGGAGGAGCAGAGAGGGAGGGAGAGAGAAAATCCCAAGCAGTCTCCATGCTGTCAGTGCAAAGCCTGATGTGGGGTTTGATCTCAGGAATGTGAGATCAAGACCTGAGCTGAGATCAAGAATAGAATGCTCAACTGACTGAGCCCTACCAAGGTGCCTCTACCCCTCATATTTTAACATCCTCCTATTGAAAGGTGGAGCATATGGCCAGACCCTTGAATCTGGGCTGTTTTGTGAAAGCCTGGAGTAAAAAGTGCAACAGAATTGACATTATGTGCCTGCCAAGGCCACCTGGTTCTCTCAGGATGCTCTCTCCATAAATCCCCTCTCATACTGTCTTGCTAGAACATGGCCACCATGATGTGATAAATATAAGCCAATGAAGAAGCCACACGTGGACTCTCTGGTTCTTAGTCCCAGTGGAGCCCATCCTACAGCCATTATCCAAGGTTCTGACCATATGAGTGACAAAGATATCTTGGAGATGGATCCTCCAGTCCTTTGAATCTTTCCAGCTGTTGTTCCCTTTCTAAATCCTGGGTATACAGAAACTATGAGCTTAATGAAAACAAAAACAAAACAAACAACTGTGGTTCTTTACACATTAAGATTAGGATGCTGTGTTACACAGTGATAGTAACCAAACCAACCTCTGTTAGTAATCCCTAGTCAGCTAGATCTTCTCAACTGAGATCCAGGCATTATGGCACAGACACAGCCATACCTGCTATGCCTTGTAGAATTCCTTATCCACAGAATCCATAAACATTATAAAACCTTTTTATACCACTAAATTGGGGTAGTTTGTTATCTGGCAATAATAACTAAAACAACCTTTTGAAAACATGATGAAATTCATTGATATATTCCCTGCATTGCACTACACCAAAAATACTGTTTACAACATAAGGCGTTCTCAAACCCCCTTGTTTTTATCACACTAACAAAAATAATTAATTGAACAAATGCTTATGGGAACACACCGTAAAGAACAATTTATCTGAACAAACTGATATCTCTCTTAACTATGGAGGTAAATCCTCCCCTTATCCTTATTTAACATATACACACCACTGCCTAAAACTCTGTAAGATAGAATATTGTTATTTTACTTCAATATTATATATAAAGAAACTGAAGCTCAAAGGGAGCAAGTAACTTTTCAAATTATTTGATTATTTAGTTATGGAGAAAGTATATAAACTCACAATCTAGCTTGATACTGTGCTTTTAGCTTCTATATTCTCATGCCTCTCAACTAATCCAAGAGAAGACAAGGACCCCAAGTAAGATGAAATACTTGGTTACAGATTGTGTTTAAACTAAATCTAATTTTATTAACTCCAATTCCATGCATTTTCATTTAGTCTGCCTCAACAAATGATTAGTTAATAATTCTTCTACTTTTCTATGTGAATTGAACAGTAATTAAGTTAATTAAGATGTGTTTTTCTAAAAATATAAGACTGAAAACTTACACAAGAAGTATTTACATTGGGCATAGCAGGATACCAATCAGGGGTCATTAAATAAAAGTAAGCTAATTAAACTGTTTCTAGGCATGGTGATCTGACCTAAAAATATACAGCCTTTTCCTGCTCTATTAAATTTGAATTGTGCCCTTACAGATCTCTTCCTTTTGGAAAAAGCTAAAATATACTTGGAAGTAGAAAACTGGAACATCAGAGGGTATTTACAATCTCATAGGAATGTCTTATTATTGAACTTGCCTCAAAGTCTTTTTATTATGGATGCTTTAACAAGAGAGAAGTGCTTATCATGAAGGATGAGTAATTTTTTTTTCCAAGGTTGATATTCCTTTAACTGGGAGCAGGAGGGATACTTGTGAACTGGGGAATGACAGAAAGGAACGAGCCATGTCAGCTAAATCAACTGATTCACATTCTGTTAATAGAGGGACAGCTGTTCATCTTAATCACTCCCATGCCCTCTTTTGCTGTGCTGTGTTTCACATTGTCATTCCCACAGTTCCCTTGGGCATGTGCTATCTCTTCTGCATCAGAATGTTATATCTGAGCTAACAGTGGTTGCTTTATAAGGCAATGCATATGACATTTGCTGTGTCCCAGTTCTTTTTCAAGCATCTTTAATATAATGTTGATTCTATTATTTGTGGTCCTGTTTATTTTAATCATATAGATACAGAAAACCTTTGGAAAAATGACATAATTCTTCTTTATTTAATGTCTTTTGTTGTCACTCCTCTAATCAGCTTGTTTTGTGATACAGTCTTCAATGTAATCAATCCTTTATGTCTACGGTTAAACTTTGAAGTTTTTTCCAACATTCTTCTAATTAATGGCTTCTTTCTTGTTACCTTATTTATTCTGTAAATTGATTCAATATTATGCATTTCTTGCCTCCTTAAAGGAACTTATACAGAAAAGACTGACTCCTGACTGTTTCTTAATTGTTTCAGAAATGTATTTTCTTTTTGATCAAATTACACATAAAGTCATATACAAGAAAATTGGCAAACCTATTTCTAGTAAGTTTCTAAGTTTCTTCCTACTTCCACATTTTAGTTTTACTCTCTTCATATTTATATTAAATTGGTATTATTGGTTTTTATTTTGCTACAAAGTGTACAGTGAGAATTCTCCATGACCTAGTCTTTACTTTTAAAACTTGGGTAGCATGCATATCTAACACCATTTAGTTTTAATTCCAGTATAGTTACCATGCAGTTTTATATTAGTTTCAGGTGTACAATACAGCGATTCAAAAATTCTATACATTACTCAGGGCTCATCATGATAAGTGTACTCTTTTTGTAAAATGTTTGTTTGTTTGTTTGTTTGTTTGTTTGTTTAGAGAGAGAGAGAATGTGCACCAGGGAGGGGCAGAGAGAGAGGGACAGAGACAACTCCAAGCAGGCTCTGTGCTGTCAGCCAGAGCTTGACATTGGGTTTGATCTCATGACAGTGAGATCATGATCTGAGCCCAAATCAGCAGTCAGACACTTAACTAACTGAACCACTCAGGTGCCCTGATAACTGGACTCTTTTTTTTTTTCATTTTTTTCAAGTTTATTTATTTTGAGAGAGGAAAAGAGAGAGAGAGCGCATGTGCAAGTGGGGGAGGGGCAGAGACAGAGAATCCCAAGCAGGCTTCACAGTGTCAATGCAGAGCCTGAAGCAGGGCTTGAACTCACAAACTTCGAGACCGTGACCCAAGCTGAAATCAAGGGTGGGACACTTAACTGAATCAGCCACCTGGGTACCCCTATAAGTGTACTCTTAATCTTATTAACCTGTTTTACCTATCTCCCTGCCCACCACCCTTCTGGTAACCATCAGTTTGTTCTTTATAGTTAAGAGTCTGTTTTTCAGTTTGTCTCTGTTTTTGTTTGTTTTGTTTCTTAAATGCCACATGAGTAAAATAATATGGTATTGGTCTTCCTCTGACTCATTTCACTTAGCATTATACTCTTTAGATCCATTCATATTGTTGCAAATAGCAAGAGTTAATTCTTTTTTATGGCTAATTCCACAGGGTGTGTATGTGTGTGTGTGTGTGTGACCCCTTCTTTATCCATTCATTTATTGGACAGTTGGGCTGCTTCCATAATTTGACCATTGTAAATAACACAGCAATAAACATAGGGGTGCGTAAATCTTTTCAAATTCGTGTTTTTCTATTCTTTGGGTAAATGCCCAGTAGTGGAATTACTGCATCTAAGCATCTAAGGTAGTTCTATTTTTAATTTTTTGGTAACTCTCCATACTGTTTTTCACAGTGGCTGGACAGTTTGCATTCCCACCAACAGTGCATGAGGGTTCCTTTTCTTTTATATATATATATATATATATATATATACATATATATATATATGAAATTTATTGACAAATTGGTTTCCATACAACACCCAGTGCTCATCCCAAAAGGTGCCCTCCTCAATACCCATCACCCACCCTCCCCTCCCTCCCACCCCCCATCAACCCTCAGTTTGTTCTCAGTTTTTAACAGTCTCTTATGCTTTGGCTCTCTCCCACTCTAACCTCTTTTTTTTTTTTTCCTTCCCCTCCCCCATGGGTTCCTGTTCCTTTTCCATTACATCCTTGCCAATACTTGTTTCCTGTGTTTTTGATTTTAACCATTCTGACTGATGTGAGGCAATATCTCATTGTGTTTCTCATTTGCATTTCCCTGATGGTAAGTGATGAGGTATATATATTCATGTGTTTTTTGGCCATCTGTAGGTCTTCTTTGGAGAAATGTCTGTTCATGTCTTCTGCCCATTTTTACCTTTTTAAAAATTTTTAATGTTCATTTATTTCTGAGAGAGAGAGAGAGAGCAAGAGGGAGGGGGGCAGAGAGAGAAAGGGAGACACAGAACTTGAAGCAGGCTCCAGCCTCCAAGCTGTCAGCACAGAGCCCGACGTGGGGCTCAAACCCACAAACGGTGAGATCATGACCTGAGCCGAAGTTGGACGCTTAACTGACTGGGCCACCCAGGCACCCCATTCCCATTTTTAATGAAAGTTTTATTTATTTTTGTTAAGTTTTTATTTAAATTCCAGTTACTTAACATACAGTGTAATATTAGTTTCAGGTGTAGAATGTAGTGATTCATCACTTACATACAACACCCAGTGCTCATTTCAAGTGCCCTCCTTAATACCCATCACCCATCTAGCCCATTCCCCCATCCACCTCCACTCCAACAACCTTCAGTGTGTTCTCTATAGTTGAGAGTCTGTTTTCTGGTTTGCCTCTTATGCCCATTTTTAATTGGGTTATTTGTTTCTGCTGTTGAGTTGTATAAGTTCTTTACCCTTTATTGGATGTGTCATTTGCAAATATCTCAATCCATTTAGTAGGTTGTCTTTTTGTTGACTGTTCTGTTTTCTCTGCTGTGAAGAAGCTTTTTATTTTGATGCAGTCCCAATGTTTATTTTTCTTTTGTTTCCCTTGCCTGAGGAGACATATCTAGAAAAATGTTTTCATGGCCAATGTCAGATGAATTACTGCCTGTGCTCTCTTCTAGGATTTTTGCAGTTTCAGGTCTATTTAAGTCCTTAATCCATTTGAGTTTATTTTTGTGCATGGTATAAGAAAGTAATCGAGCTTCACTCTTTTACATGCAGCTGTCCAGTTTTCCCAACACCATTTGTTGAAGAGACTGTCTTTTTCCCACTGCATATTCTTGCCTCTTTTGTTGAAGATCAATTGGCCATATAATCATGAGTTTATTTCTGGGCTCTCTATTCTGTTCCACTGATCTATGTGCCTATCTTTGTGCCAGTATCATACTGTTTTGATTACTACAGCTTTGTTGTATATATTGAAATCTAGGATTATGATACCTCCAGTTTTTTCTTTTTCAAAATTGCTTTGACTATTCAGGGGTCTTTTGTGGTTCTATACAATTTTAGGATTATTTATTCTAGTTCTGTGAAAAATGCTGTTGGTATTTTGATAGTCTCTAACATTATTTAATAAATAAAGCCTGACATTTCCATTTGAACTTTTATCTTCCCAATTCTAACAATTATATATATTATATTCTACATATTTATATGCATAACGTTATACTATTTATAATAATGTACTAATTAGATTTATATTATATATTATAATATACACCTATATTAAACTGTTTTATTTAATTAAATAATTGCATTTATTCCTACTATGCTAGCATACATTCAAAGTGCATATCTCTTTTTGGTTCTTAAATACCTATTAATTCTGATATTTTTTCTTATGTTCAAGGGTACATTATCCATGGAAGTAATAAGACCTATATCAAGACCTTTTCATCTTATTTAAGACCATTCATTATAAAGTTCTTGCTCATCTATCCCGTCCCAGCATACACCCTTTACTGTGTATGCTATAGCAACAATGAACTATTTGCAATTTCTGAAATGTTACAATTATACCACAGAATTGCAATTATTGGCACCAAAGGCAGAGATTGTGTTTTTCCCATTGTTGTTTCCCCAACAACTAGCGGCATGGGGGCATAAATATTTGTTCAAGAAATTAATAAACAGATTGTCATTCATAGTATTTACTAAATATTTATTGAATAAATTAATAAGTGGCTTATCTTTTACACATGTTTTGTGCCTAAAATGCTTTCATCTGATCTTTATTTTCTGCATGCTTTCTCTTAACTATGGGTTATTTACTTACTGATCTGAGTTTTATTTAGCTCCACAGTCTTGGAACATTCAGCTCAGCAAGATATTTTGAATTGCGTGAATGACACAGTCAGGTCTATGAGACAGGTTTGCTAAATCCTACTCTTCTAAAATTTCTAGGAGTCCTAGGACAATATTTTGGAATATTAATTGTAATAACATTATTTCAATGTGTCAATGTATTTAATTAATACATTAATTAATTGGTTGATTTAAAAATTCTGAGAAAATGTTGATTTTTATGGGAAACTTTTCTTAAGTGAAAAATAGTGGCTTTACAATCCTTGTTGATAAAGCAAGTATTGACAATTTTACTTAGTAATTTTAATGAAGGAATTGTAGCACCGAGTCTGTTACGAAGTTCTTGATAAAAGTGCTGCTCTTTGTGATAGGAATAATTATCACTGTAGAATAGGCATAAAATATATACCCCACGATAGTCAAATACCCACAAATATAAATGCAAATTACAAAAATTCATTGAAACACGATTGAATGTACATAAATTGACCTAATCTAGTCCCAATAACTCATATTCTAATATCATTTACAATTCAATCAACATATTGGTCTCAAATGCTTTTTACATATTGAGTCAGTGCAGTGAGACACAACATTGTTGCACATTAGTACAGATAACTTCATTAATCAACCCTGGATCTTCAAAGATCAATCCTGGAGACTTTCCTGTCTCCCTTCAGTCCTTTGAATAAATGGCATCCTGTTCTTTCCTAAAATTTTGCCAAGTGTGACTGAGGAGAACTCAACAGAGCTTATATGATACGTTTGGGCACCAGTTATGAAAAAAATACACCAATAAGTGTAGTCCCATGTGTTCTTGTCTGATAAGTATAATACCCATGTTCCTTTTTCTAATTTTCCCTATTCTCTTTATTTTTACATTAAATTTCATCTCTTAATTAGAATATAGGTTATTAATACTTGGTAACATATAGTAAGAAAAGTATGTGTGCACATGATGAACAGTCTTTTTGGTTTTACATAAACCCAACTAATAAGATAGATTTTATTTTATTATTTATTTTAGAATATTTATTAAGTAAATACCTTCTAAATTTTTATGGTAATATCAGAAATGCAGTCCTTATTTTAACAAATGATGTGAAGAAAACCATATTTTTATTATGCTTCATCTAGCAAACATGAACAGAAAGGACTTGTCAGAAGAAAGACTAAATGCAAAGATTTAGAGGGATGTAGGAACTTACTCCTTATAATTTTGCAGATAGTATCTGAATCTTGGGCTCCATTCTTTTGCACTTAATCACTGGATTTTGCTTTCATTCAGTCCAAAGAAACTATTTCATATCTTTCCCAGGCACCTGTTCTTAAGTAAGGAATCTCATCAACATCCCCTACTCACAGTAGACTACCCCTACTCACAGCAGACTATTGTCTTGGAAAAAATAGGGATGCCTGGGTGGCTTAGTCAGCTAAGCATCTGACTCTTGGTTTCGGCTCAGGTCATGATCTCATAGTTCCTGAGATTCATGAGATTCATGAGATCAAGCCCTGCATCAGGCTCTGCACTGACAGCATGGAGACTGTTTTGGATTCTTTCTCTCTCTCTCTCTCTCTCTCAAAATAAATAAATATTTTTTTTTAAAAAAGGAAACAAAAAGAAAAAGAAAATAGAGGCCATCTCTTGAAACTTTTCTCAATTGTTTTTTTCTTTTCTACCTTTAAACTTTCCTCAAGGGGAGAGTATCCCCTTCTGTGCATTTGATTATACCTTCTTGCCTCATTTTGGCAACCTTGTTCTTTTAGTTGTAAGTTCATTATATTTTCAATCCCCTCCCACCAAGAGTCCCGTTTCCTCCCATAAATGTACATTTTAAAAGAAATGAAAAGAAATAAAAAAACAAAAATTGTTCACATTTCCAACTTCAAACCACATTACATGTTATTTTCCTTTAAACATCAAAACTTCCCCAAATCACTCATTAGCTCTCTCTCTACTTTATTCTTTCCTTGGTTCTTTCTTAAATTACGCCCTTTCATTATCACTTATTAAGTAAAAACTATGTAATAAATACTTAACATTCACAGGACTTCCTGCTAAATGCTGACAGTGTATAGCGAAAGGAAATTGCCATCTTTCTTGTACATCAGGAGTTATAGAAGTCTGACCAATAACAAACTATTACAATACACTGTGTTCAGTCCAATGAAAAGAATGAGAAATAAATGAAAACAAAAGGACCAATATTTCATAAGTTAGAGATTCTTCAAAAATCAACTAGAAAAAAAACATCCAACAGATATTCAGGAGTTACCCATTTATTAATTTCTTTCACTTAATAAACACTTACTGAGAACTATATGCTGGGCACTGTATTAAGCAGTGAATACAGCTAATAGAATAAAATAATGAACACAGCTCTTAGGTAAGTAAATATTAGGTGAAGGTGATATAGGAACTATGGAGGCAAAGGAGAGGTGACTCTTCCATCATGGGGATAGCATAGGAAGATTCTAGAGAAAAGATTATTTGTGACTTGAGCATGCAAATACTGACAGTTAACCAGGTGAGTCTAAGGAGAGGTGGAGGAAAGTGTGATAACCACAGAGGATGCCCTGTGCACAGGCTTCTCACATTCTTTCATGGAGGTACATTTAACTACAAAGAATAATGCCTCATATGCTCAGGAGCTCAAAGTGGTTTTGTACCAGGAACCAAATTTCTCCATTTGACTTTAAAAATACATACAAATTGTACATATTCATGAGAAAGAGCTCAGTTTTTTTTCTTCTAAATTTGATAGGGAGGTAGCAAAGGATATTCAGATGGAAAGTGGTATGATTATAGCTGATATTCAGATACATCATTTTGTCAGCCTTGTTAAGATTAAATGTAAGTCAAAGGGGATACATATTGATGTTAAGAAGCTATTTAAACAACCAAGGTAAAAATGGTAAGAATGTGAATGAAGGTTGTGGCAGTAGTAATGTAGAGAAAGGTAGAGATTTAAAGATTAAAAAAATACAATGCGTTGTGTTTGAGGACTACTTGGGCAAAGATTTTAAGGCAGAAGGAAGAATCCCTGAAAACTCACAGGGTTCTTAACTGCACTTTTGAATGAAAGAAGTTACTCTTTATTGAACTAAGTAACATAAAAGAAGTTTTGGAGAAAGGGAAAGATCATAGCTTAAATACTTCAAGAAATCCCATCATGTATGTAATGGCGTTTTTATTACTGTGTAACAAATAGCCACAAACTTAGCAACTTAAAACAACATACATTAGCTCACAGTCAGAGATCAGAAGTCAGGCATGGTTTGATTGGATTCTCTGCTCAAGTCTCATGAGGCTGAAACCAAAGTGCTGGCTGGGACTGCAGCTTCTCCCTGGGCCTCAGGCTCTTCTAAACTCACTAGCTGTGGTAAGTTAGCCACATCCTAATCACTGAAATCTTGGGATGTTACCTTACCTGGTAAAGTCTTTGCAAATGTGATTATGTATCTTCAGGTTATTCAGGCGGTCCCTACTGCAATCAAGAAGGAGGCACAGGGAGATAAAAATCACTCACAGAGAGGAGAAGGCCATGTAAAGATGGACAAGAATGAAAGTTCAAGATTCTGGCCTTGGACATTGGAGTGGTGTGGCTACTAGCCAAAGAATTCTGGCTGCCACCAGAATCTGGAAGAGGCAAAGAACAAATTATCCCCTATAGATGTTGGAAAATGTTAGCCTCTGGTGAAAACTTAATTTGACCCAGTGATACTGATTTTAAACTACTGGCTTCTAGAACTTTGAAATAACAAATTTTTGATGTTTTAAGCCACCTAGTTTATAATTATTTATTTAGCAGTCACAGGTTGTTGGCAGAATTCATAATGTTGTAGTTATAGGAGTGAAGTCACCATTTTCCTAATAGCTCTTGATGTGGACCATTCAGCTTCTAGAGGTTAGTCGCATTCCCTCTCCATGTGATCTTCATAGCAGTTCACAACATGGAAGTTTGTTTTCTTTCAGACCATACAGAATGGCTTTTTGACTACAACCTACAGTTTTCTACAACCAGTTGGAGAAAACTATCTGAATCTAAGGACTCACACAATTAGGTCAGGCCCACCAGAATTATCTCCTTAGCTTATGGTCAACTGATTTGGAACCTTAATTATTCTGCAAAATCCCTTCACAAGAGTTTCCAGTGTTTGGCTGCATGAGAAAGAAGTTGTGTGTACAACTCAGTTTGCCATCTTAGAATTCTGCCTACCACTGTCTTCTTATTATCCATACAGTGTGTCCTAAATTAATATAAGAATCAACCGAGCACTTGCTAAAACTAATGATTCTCCAACCTCAACTCAGACTTACAGAAACAAATACCCAGAATTAGAACCTGGAAACCAGCTTTTCTTACAGTTTCCCTGTGAGAGGAGGAGGAGGAGGAGGAGGAGGAGGAGGAGTCTTCTTCTTCTTCTTCTTCTTCTTCTTCTTCTTCTTCTTCTTCTTCTTTCTTTTAGATTAAGAGAGAGAACGCATGAGCAGGGGTGGGAGGCAGAGGGAGACAGAGACAGAATCCCAAGTAGGTTCTATGCCCAGCATGGAGCCCAACAGAGGGCTCTATTCTACAACCCTGGGATCATGACCTGAGCTGAAATCAAGAGTCCGATGCTCAACTGACTAAGTCACCCAGGCGCCGCTCCCTGAGATTAGCATCAGTTTACTGTACACTGCAAACTGTCTGCAAGAATACAAGAATCAGTCTAAACTTCTAAAACTGGCCACACCAACACCCTCAGAAATTGTTGGAGCCTCCAAAGGAAAGGCTGGGTTTTTATTCAATAATTGGAAAAGTTGCTTAAAAGTCTTTAAAAAAAAACTAAAACTTGACTAGTTATGTGAATAAGAAATAAACTACTTTTGTGTTTGAGCTATTATACTTTCAAGTCTTACAGCAGTTTAGCTTACCCTAATGAATATGGTGAGGATTTGCTGTGTATGCTTCTCTGAAAACAAAACTAAGTTAAATGTTAGACATTTTTAGAGAAAACATTACATATTAATCCAAAATAATATTGATGGCATAATTATTAGCTTATTTACCAAATTCATAATATCTATCAAGATACAGATGTAGCTAAGTCTAGACACTAAATATTAACAGAAAGAAATTTTGTTAATGAAGATGTAGTATCACACTAGTTATGATAATAAAACTTCATGATCAAATTATTGTATCATGATTGTATACATAAGTTTTTCTTATAAAATTAAAAATATAAAGTTCATGCTCATAGCACGCAATCTATTGAGTTTTAGTAAAAAAAATTCCATTAGTTAAGGCATAATAATAGCTTATATGACATTTATTTTGTATCTTTTCCTTTGATCAAAATATTTTATTGAACACATAATATAAGCAAATAACTGATTGTTCATCATACAGTCTGTTAGGAAAAAAAGAAATGAATAGGCAATTATAATACAAAGGGTTTAGTGCTACACAGGACTACATACAAGTTACCAAGACCTCAGCAATTAAAGAAATTTGGAACTTGGTGGGATAAGTTTAATTATGTTCCAAGAAATGAGTGTACAGAATATTTGGGCATTTGAGTGATACATGAGTGTATACACAAATAGGTGCACATGCACACAATGATAATAAAAAAACATTTGGGTATTAATTTTCACTAGATCCTCAAAACAATAGATGCTAAAATACAAAATGAATGTAAAACTAACTCAGAAATATCTCAGGTTTGGTTTTCTGACAGTACATGCTCTGATAAAGTTTAGTTTACGAGACGTATATTAGGGATATCTCTTATAGAAAACAAAGGGAAAGGAAGCAGGATTGGGTAGAAGTCATCCTGCTATGTAGGTCCTGTAAAACCTGTCAACCCCATCAGGAACTCTTTATAATAATATAGATTGTCAGAGTTGTCCTGCAGTGGCTTAAAATGGTTGTATCTGTACACTTAGGGCTTATGCAGGCAAGGGGTATCCCCTTGGTAAAAGTGGTACTATGAAGTAGAGGCAAACCCTGAAATATGCAACAGCTGGAAATTGTGTAATGACCACTGGGGCAAGAAGTCTGCCCTTTGACAGGGAGCTAAGAGGCACATCTCCATGTCCCCTGGAACCTGGAACTAGGACTTCCGCTGACTTAATACATATAAATAATGTGAAAGCTTTATAAATGAGCTGGCTATGGAAGGAGGAGAGGTAGGTAGGTTAGGGTTGGTCCCATATCTAATAGTTTGCCAGAGCATAGTATCCTTGGAACATGTACTCCATGTACCAGAACAGTAACTATGAACAAGAAGGAGCTAGCATGGGTTGTTATAGAACTCTTCAATACAGTTTGCTAAGGAGATAAGAAGACCTCAATAGAAAACACCTAGAGCTGTATACCTCCTGATAACTAGACATCAACAAAAGAGTTGAAAACAACAAAATAGGATAAATATTCATGTTAATTACTGAACTGAAGTTGTTCTTATGATGAGAAGTATCTAAATAATCTTTTATTAGGTGAAAATCATCAGAATATTGGATCTATTCTAGTTTTACTCTAGAAAGACAGGGAAAAATTAGTCTTGTAGAATAAGATAAATGGAGAATGACAGAATGGTTAATAGACTGTTTTCTGATTATTTTCTGTGGATTCTACTTGTTCACTCTACAGAATGAATACTCACATTAAACTTCATATTTTTTATCCTGCTTCCATCATTTTTGCTTAAAATATGTTAAAAAATTATATTTTCCAAAACATGAACTGAAGTTAAATTTATCATATTAAGTTATCATGATTCAGTTCTCCTTTATGTATCCTGAACATCTCTTCTATACTTTAAAAAAGCATATTAAAATATATGGTGTAAAATATATTTTAATAATTTAATAGAAAAATAGTTCATAAAAATCCTGGTAACCAAAGCTTATACAAAGTTTGCACTTTAAAATCACTGTAAATATCAAAATTAATAGGATTCAAAACATCAAATTAATAAATTTCAAGTGGAAGAAACTGGACTGTTCTGAGTACCTATGTTTATTCTCTTATCACTTGAAATCATTTGCCATCATCCTCAGAGAGTATAACAGGGAACCTTGTATTTGATAATGATATAGCTTTGTTTGGACTAAATTAGGAGAGACTTTAATAAATAATAGGTTTTAATATATAGTAATTACCTGCAAGAATGGCTCTGTAATAGTCTTCTTTCCTCTTTCACACATAATTTTGCCTATCAGAGCAGGTGCTGGTCACTTAATCCTTACTTGACTGAACTGCCTTACTCTACAATCAGTAAAACAACTCAGTTGTAGCTTTAACTTGAAGTGTTTTCACTGACAAATTATAAAGAAGTGTAATCAGAAACTTAAAAAGGAAATCACTGTATATTGTTTTTTTTTCACTCCCTTATGTAAGTTACCACACTTCACAGTTAGTGAATGACATTATTGTTGAGAATATTCACCTTGTGTAAAAATAGAAATTAATCATGGCCATAATCACATCCTCAGGGAATAATAACACAATAGAACTGGAAGGATTTTAGTAATTATCTAATCCGGTGGTTTTATAACTGGATCTATGAGCATTAGGTTCTCAGAGATGCCACAAGGACTGCTCTGGGAAAAGAAGACCAATTTGGGGGTTTCACTCTATCATCTCAACGAAAATTCAACTTTTTATCCATTCAATAGATTTTAAGGGAAATCAATTTGATTTGCTAGAAAAATATTCATAATCACTGAGTTCAAAACACTTCATTGTGCATATAAGAAAACCAAAACTAGGGAGAAGCAGGTTCTTTAAACATGGATAAAAGTTAAGTTATTCTGTACAACTGACTCCTAGTATAATATCTTTATCACTTTTCTTTGGGACAATTGGAATAGCTTCCTTTTTTAAAATTTTTTATGTTTATTTTTGAGAGACAGAGAGAGGGAGAGAGAGCAGGGGAGGGGCCAAGAGAGGAGGAGACACAGGATCTGAAACAGTCTCCAGGCTCTGAGCTGTTAGCATAGAGCCTGATGTGGGGCTCAAACTCATGAACAGTGAGATCATGACCTGAGCTGAAGTCAGGGGTTTAACTGACTGAGCCACCCAGGTGTGCTGGAATAGCTTCTTAACTTGCCTCATTGCCTGCACCATCTCCATTTGTAGCCAATTTATACCACCTCTTCTACTAAAATGCCTTCATTGGCTCCTGTCAGCTGCAAGATACAATTTAAACTCCAAAGTACAGTTGACCAATTATTTTATGAACTAGAACCTATTATTCCTTCCAATCTCAGCTTTAACCATTCAGTTCTAAACAATTCATACTATAATTCCATTGTTCCCTGTTCATACAATGGTTTTCCACCTAATATCTGGACATGTTATTTTAATTTTCTGGAATAAAATTGAGATATCTCTGCCTATTTAAAAACAATACAAAACAAAACAAAACAACTTTCAGAATCGAGTGTAAACTCCTCTATGAGACTCTATTTCAGGCAGGTTTAGCTACTACTACTTCTATGCCTTCACAGATAATTTCCACATATCCATTGTTATGTCGATTGTACTGTTTAACCAAAGTATACATATGCATTAACTCATTTGTGAAAGAGATACAAGCCTCCAAGAATAGGAGATTCCTCATCTGATCATCTGCCAACTTATCAGCACATTGCCTTCCATTTGACTATTTTTCTAAGTACTGTTCTTTTCCATCCTATTACATAGACAAAAAGACATTTTTATTTTTAGGAAGAAATCCTAATATAAACCACTAACCATGGTTTGTAGAGGCAGTCCATTTTTCCTGGCTATGATACTAATGAGGTGCTTCCCTGGGCAGGCTTGGCACTCATCTCCTGTTCTTTAATTCCTAATGTCCTCTTGGTGTATTTGATACAATTTGTCTATGACAAATTGCAACTATTGAAGAATACCTTTACCTTATCCCAATCTCTCTTCTCTTTTATTATTTATAGCTCTGTTTTTGAACACTCCATGGTCTCAAGCAACCAGGTCAGATGCATTTTTGTAACTGACACTACCTCTGGTGTTCACCAGTGGCAAATTTCCCAACTCATAATCAAGTAAGGAGGGATACTGCTGAAGAGATAGTGAGCTTTTTGATTTGAGTGTAAAAAGGACACTTGATAGAACTAAAGGGTCAGGGATATCTGATGAACCAAAATCCTGACAAAATGAATCAAGGATACTTAGTCAACTATGGACTTATTCAGGGTTGAAAACCTTTTGAATTGAGAGTGGCTAGTGGAATTCTTGTAAGAAGATCCTTAAACTAGAGAAACATACTCACCCATCATCATCACAGACTTATATTGATTTGATCTTGCAATATATAACTTATGTTTAATCTAATCTAATTATTTTAGTCTAGAAAGGAAACATGGTAGTATTATGCTGATTGTCAGAAATCTCTAAGGTACATTTGTGAACATGTATCTGGCAGAAAAGATAAGTATCTTGGAGAACTAAGCTGTGATCCCTCCACCCTGGCAAAATTGAGCCAGTCATTATTAGAACATGTGTCCTTCAGAGATTTCCTATTTAGCTTCCTTCATAAGCTGAGGAGATCAGTGAGAATTTGATATCTCAGCCTTCACAAAGAGCATACATTTTTGTTGCTGCTGTTCCAAACTCTCACAGATGGAGTATTTTAATTTAGAAACTTTATAAATTAAGATAAAGTAATAAACATCCTTTTTGATAAAGGATCATTATCATTAAAATTTCTTCCATATATAAGATTCTATGATAAAATTTTATCAGTCACTTTAGTTAATAAACATCAAACAAAATTAAAATGTAATAGTACTGCACAAATAATACCAAAAATCAGAGTTAAGTCTTATTTATTTACTTAAACTAAAAAAATAAAGAAAATTAAAGAAAGAGATCACAAGCAGGGGAGAGGGGCAGAAAAGAGAGAGAGAATCTCCACAATGAGTGTGGAGCCTGGCACGGGCCTCTACCCTATGACCCTGGTAATCATGACCTGAGGTAAAATCACGAGTCAGACACTCAACTGACTGAGCCACCCAGGTTCCCCTAGAGTTAAATTTTAAAAGAAATTTCTACTTTTATTTTTGCCTGTCGTCTTCTCTAAATTCCCTAAGAATTATCTCTGGTGGACTTAAATACTATGAATCTTATAGTTGAAGCAAAGTTTATAAGAGTTTTATAAATTATATAATAAAAAAATTCAGTGCCTTCTGGAAAATTGTATAAAGAAGATGTTCTAATTATTTTATTTTTAAGATAATGTCTTTATGTACTTTATGTATTTTTATGTACATCTAGCATTGACTATTTGTTTTTTTTTAATTTTTGACACAGAGACAGAGCATGAGCAGGGGAGGGGCAGAGAGAGGGGGAGACACAGAATCTGAAGCAGGCTCCAGGCTCTGAGCTGTCACCACAGAGCCCGACACGGGACTCAAACTCACAGAGTGTGAGATCATGACCTGAGCTGAAGTTGGACGCTCCACTGATTGAGCCACCCAGGCGCCCCTAGCATTGTCTGTTTTAACAAGAAAAAAGATATATCTTCAGCCAACATTGACTAATGTTCACAAGCTGGTGTAACCATATCAACTATATCATGAATAAAAATAACAATACATAATTACATGTATTAATTAAATTATTAATTAACAATACATAATTAAATAACACATAATTAAATTTAATGAATTAAATTAATTATTATGAGTGGGGTAGGGTCAGAGAGAGACAAAGACACAGAATCTGAAGCAGGTTCCAGGCTCTGAGCTGTCAGCACAGAGCCTGACCAGGGTCTCGAACTCACGAATCATGAGATCATGACCTGAGCCAGACGCTTAACCAACTGAGCCACCCAGGTGCCTCAATAGCCATCATCTTGTGGGCCCTACAAAGGGAGGCTCAGTTAGTTAAGCGGCTAATTCTTGGTTTTGGCTCATGTCATGATCTCACGGTTTGTGAGTTCGAGCCCTGCATTGGGCTCTATGTTGACAGTGAAGAGCCTGCTTGGGATTCTGTCTCTCTCTCAAAATAAACTTAAAATAAAAGCTATCATCTTGTTATTGAAGACAAGTTTCTTTCAACAGAAATAAATTTTTGCAACTTTTCAGCCACCTGGTTGTGTGCTATTTGGATTTTTAAATCTCCAAATATATGTAGATACATTCCCAAATTATTTATTTGCATATCCTCACAACCTAATAGGTAATATATACCTCTTGGATTTAGAGGGATGATAATCATAAATGATAAAAACAAAAACAAAAACAGAACTGAGACGCTGGATAAGTTTTCGGGGGGAACACAAAATATAACTTCTATTGAGGCCAATGAGAAGACTCAAAACAGGTGTATGGTTACATATCAGTGACATCCAATAGAAAAACAAAATGTTGCTAAAGACAGTTTCAGACAATTATATAAATATAAGCAAACATTATTCTGTTTATAGATACTGAGGATACAAAATAAAACTTTATTCACAAGGAATATTAGGGTATAAAGTAGAGCTCTAGAGTTGGAAAAACAGGAATATTAAACAAGTTACAAGGAAGAAACTTTTGATATGTATTAAAAAAGACAGTCATCCAACTATTAGAACTAAATTATAAGGCAAGGGTTCAGCTATAGAAGATAGCTTTCATTAATTAACTCATTCATCCAATTTAAAGTATTATTGAGAAACTGCCAGTAATAATTTTAGGTATGGGCATACAAAAATAAACAAGACATACTTCTTCTCTCAAGAAACAATAATCATTTGGAGACAGACAAAAATGTAGTGGAGTGTGACATATTATAATTGAAGTCTTCTCAAAGTATAAGATGACACAAAGAGAGAATGTTGAGTTTGTTAACAAGCAACACAGAGAGAGCTTCAGAGATGTGTTCAATCTTTAGTCTTATATGAGTTGCAAGGCTTCTCTTAAAATGGTTGTGGTAAGTAATTTGGGAAGAACATTAATGAGTGAAAACAGCAATATATTTGAAGAAATAAAAGCATGGAAATTCTTGGTATGTTCTGGGAAAGGCATAACTGGTTATGACTAAAGAAAACTATCTGAGGGATAAAGTGACAGGGGCTGAGTTTGGGGAGATAAGGCCAAGACCAGACTGAGAAGTACTCACACAGAAATAAAGCTGCAGTCTCCATCTGTGACATGGAAGATCCTGAAAGTTTCCACAGTGGTGGTAACAAGGGACTAATGTCACATTTTTAGAAAATTAGTTTATAAGCTGAAAGACTAGTCTGGTAGAAAGAATACAGATAGTAAGACAAGTTAAGAAACTGTTGAAAACTTCAAAGGCAGAGATGAGGAGGAACTGAATAAATGTGTTGGCTGACTAGATGGAGAGTAATGAATGTATTAGTAATCTCTTTGAAACACTGAATATAAAACTTCATTGAGTATCATGGGTGAGAGAAAAAAATAGTGACCACACCTAGATTTCTGGGTCTTATGATTTGCAGGTGGCAGCATCATTCACTATTTTCGCACTTTGCACTTAGGTGGAAGAAAAGATTTCAGAGAGAAATAATGACTCAATTAAGAGTTTCTGTTGCTGTTATAGCTGCACCTGTGGAACGTACTGGATTATATTAGCCTCAAGTTGGTTTGAAATTACTATGACATGTCCATGAAGAATGTGAGCCTGGAAATGAAAAGTTAAGATGTATAAGGCTAGAGGAAGCAATAAAAATAAAGGTTACTATGTAGTTTCAATGCTTTGCAATTAGAATTAAGAAAAATTTGTGTATGTAGGCTTAAAAACACAATTACTTGTCTGTCAGTGTTCTGATTGTCATCCTAAAACCTTTTAGGATGGTCTGATTTTTTACTTTTAGTAAGAATTAAAATATAATGATTAGCCTATGAGTCATCTTGTTTACCTCTCAACGTGATTTTAGTGCTACCCAGAACTGATTAATTGTGAAAGGTCAGTAGTAAGTAGAAATTGGCATGCTTATTTGCTCTCCTGGAAGTGAAGCCCAGACTATGAAGGACAGATTTCTGGAAATGGCTTTTTAAGAAAGTCACAATCTTTACAGAAAATTAGCTAATAACCATGACTTTAGTCTCTAATACACAACTCTTTGCCATCCTCCCTTTGTGGTTCTGTTTTACTAATAACACTATAAATATGTTCAGTCATATGAAATAATTAGAATATTCAAGATAATGGGGTGACAAAGCTTTCCAAGCATATGTGATCAATTTATGTGAGATTAATGCCAAAAATGATTATATTTTGTTATTCTGTAAAATTATCAAACCACAGATAATAATAGTCAATACTGCTGGGTCATAAACATCAGTGATGGTATGAAGAGCAACTAACTACCACCCCCTAAATGTGGAGATTCTTGCCAAAGATTACTATTGCCATTGTATGTTGAATATAAACACGGGTATTTATAAATGCTAATTTTGAGTGATCTGGGAATTGTTTTACAAAAAAAAAAAAACAACAAAGTTTATTGGAAAAACTAGGAGTTGAAACAGTAGGAAAATGTTTGATTAAGAAATACTGGCGGAAAAAAAAGACATCTAAGAAAGCAAAACTGAAACTACTAAGAGGTGATTCAAAGGAATTAGGAAGAACTTTTGAGGGGGCTCTATTTTAATGAGAACAGCAATTCCCTTTTATGGAAACTAGATGGGAAAGAATGTTCTGTTCCTGCTGTCACAGACCTTCTGGACAATTTCAGTGAAAACATAAGTTCTTTCTCTGAGAAACCAGGAATAGCAAAACAAAACAAAATAAATTAGTGAATACACAAAATATTCTATCTTGTTAGTAGTAAAGAATATTACAGAGAACCTTTGTTATTTTTAAAGCATAAGCAGGGGGAAACTAATTCAATAAATCAAGCTTTTCATTTGCACATTGTAAAGCAATCTCAACTGAAGTTTGACGATATTTGAAATCATTCAGAAGAAGAAATAAACCTGCACACCAAATGACTAAAGTATCTCAAACAGCACTATAGCTTCTAGTGAGTACCATTTTGTTTCTGCTTATTTGCACCTGTTGCAATATTGATATTGTTGCAAGTTCCTCAAATTGAACTTGATTTGTCTATTTTATTTCCTGCTCTTAGATTAAGTCTTTACCTTTAGTCATTCCTGACTTGAACCACTTTTATTTTTTAAATTCATCCTTCTTCTAGAGACCTTAATTGATATCTGAACAATTTCAGCTTCTGTGTTCCTATCACTTATCCTCATTCTGCATTAGATCTAAGCTTGAGAAATCTCCAGTTGTACTCAACTTTACCACAAATAGCAAGTCCCCATTTATGGTACATGTTACAGAAGTTGTTGGCATTTCATCTGGGCACAAGGTAGGGTAACTTACCTAAAGAATTCAGGACACATCACTGTTAGTTGCTTTTGTACTATCTCCTAACTGCTCTGAAGCCAGAAAAACTAAAAAAAGGTCTTAAGAAAGTCTCTAGGTAAACTCTTTGAATTCATATTCTACATGATGTGGTAAAAACTGTTAAGAGATAAGGCAACACTTCATATAATTCTGAGACTGACACTGACATATTTTAGTAAGCCAGCTGACAAGCAGACAAAGAAGTGGGTTAGGCCATACAAAGGACTAAAAAACTAAAGTTTCCTTTGATCAGTATGAAACAGTCATGACAGAAATAAGACAAGGTTTTAGAAACGCCTACATTATATGAGACGTAAAATCACAAGTACCACAATTATATCATGGGGGGCCAGGAATCAATCTAATAAGAGGCAGCATCATCTTCCTATCATTTCTGAATATAGTGATTTGAGAAAGTGCTGTTTCACCATTTTACAGACAGTAAAATCTGTTTATTTAGGAAAATTTAATTAAAAAATTAAATCTTATTTTAGACCATCATTTTCATTGAAAGTGAAAAAAAAAATCCCTGAAAAAAAAAAACATACATTTCTCTCTAATGACAGAGGAAAGTTTCCTTCTTTCTATGTTACTATATAATAATCTTGAATTTACTATACATGTACATATGTATAGATTTTTATCTTAGAAATGTTAAAAAATAGGTTGTAAAAGTGTTACACATTTCCAAAATGTATTTTGTATAATTATTCTGTTCTATAAAACAGAAATGATGTAAGAATATACAGTATTTAAGAAATTATATTCAATCTAGTTTATGAATATTTATAAATGTTATGCATACATCCAAAACCAACTTTAAGAGAACTGAACTTTTCCTGTGAAACAGAGATTTCTGAGCAGTAACTTGCAGATCATGTGTCATCTATCATCTTCTTGAAGGATATTTTGACATGAAGTTTAATTTGAGTCATCAGTTACCATCTTTAAAAAATCCCACAGTGCTTGTTTTCTACCATCCCTTTTTATCAATTGTCAGAAATGAAACTAAGCCAAAGCGCCTTTATGACCTGCAATTTCAAAAATAATGCTCATCTACCAAACTCAAATATGCATAAGGAGCTCTCTGACTTGCTTAAGAAAGAATTTTCATTACTAAATTAAAAGGTAGGTCAACATTTCTTTCTCAGTTAAACTATAAGAATAAACACAATAGCCCTTAGCTATTTCAGACAATGTGGAGAATGTGATGGATAATGTTTTCTAGAGCATGACTAGACAGGGAAGATGAAAAAAGCTTATATTAAAGGCCAAGAATGATAGTTAAAAGCATTGAGGACAGGCCATAATTTTTGCCTTTGAAAATTAAAGTTTAATTCCAATAAAAGTGACATTGTATTATATTACATGATAAATTAGAATTTATGGATTGTATGTATATAAAAATGGATATATCAAGGAAACACATATTGTTTCAAAAACTCAACCTGGGATGCTTGGGTGGCTCAGTTGGTTAAGCATCCGACTTCAGCTAAGTCACAATCTCCCAGTTCCTGAGTTTGAGCCCTGCATCAGACTCTCTGCTGTCAGCACAGAGCCCACATTGGATCCTCTGTTTCCCTCTCTCTCTGCCTCTTGCTCCCACCTCAAAAATAAACATTTAAAAAAATCAACTTTTATTTGGAATTTTAATTAGGAGTAAGGGAACTCTAGATTTGTCAAACAACACACACTATTTCGTAGATGGGGTTTGAATAACCTAATTTTGAAAGGAGGGGGAAACATATCTTAAACTCAGACATGTTTTATGTTTCTCCAAGTGAGGCTGATATTAGGACATTGCACGAAAGTTTTTATTCTGAACACATACATAAATGATAATGATCTCATATTAATTTCTGGGAATTTTCTAATAGTTTGGGAATCACTGTATTCCTAAAATAATAAGTTATATAATATCCAACTACACAGTTTCTTGATTTATATTAATATAAAAGATTAATGGTCACCATGCCAAGGTAATCAAAATTGTTCTCTTATTTCCATAGTGATGCCACATTTTTTGAGCATATCAATATAATCCATTCAAGTGGAAAATAAGCCATCAGCAGCAGTAATTTATATTCAGAATTTCTCTAAATTCCAACAGTGAGATACAGACTTCGAAGAAACAAATTAGAGAACACATGAAACATTAAGTTTATCATTTCTTCATCACCACAAACATTATTAAATACCTAGTAACACATGTGGGAATAGGATTTTGAATTTCTATTGCTTGATACAGTAATAGCAACATCATAGAAAACAAAAACAAAAACAAAAACAAAACAAAATCTTTGGATTATAACATGAGACCCACTATCTATCAATGATTGTACTAACCAGCACTATAGTTTATAGTTTATGGTAAATCACTTAATGCCTTGTGATAGACTATAAATGAACTGGCTCATTTAAAAAAAATCTTTATTTTATAGAGAAACTAGGTTTGAATCCCAGCTCTGATACTTATGAGTGCTATTATCTTGAGAAATTTATTTAATCTATATTCTTAGAGTTTTCTCACCTGTGAAACAGAAATAATAAGAGTATTTAACTCATAGCATTGATGTAAATAGTAAATAATACAGCCTACTGGGGTTTCTTTTAAGTGTTGTTTCTATTATTACATGCATTTTCCCCACATTCTTAAGGGTTACTTAAAAAACATTTTTGGTATAAATAATCATGCATTTAAGGCAATTTTCAATGTGCTTGCATAGAAGTAGAACAATGTGTACTTAGTGTTTTTTTTTTTCTATGTCAGAAAGCCTAGATTGTGGAATTGTATAAGTGAACTTTAGAATGTCTAATTAATGTAAGTTCCATTTATTTTTACTTTTTTTGCCCTCCATGACATCCACAGAATGCTGTGCAAATAGTATTCACACTGTGAATAGTTATTACTGCTTATTGTATTGCATTGATTTCAGTTGAATTAAAATTTCTATATAAAGTAGCTGAGGATTAGATTTATGCATTTGGACAAAGGTATACAGGGGTTCTGAAGGTGTTTCTAAGCTAGATAGATAAATTGGATAATATGTAATAAAATTATCTAATACTTGCCTAACTCACTCACCAACCAGATACAAAAGGCAGACGCCTATTTCAATGGTGTTGACAAAGAGGAATGTAGTGGAAATGGCTGCCATTCTTTGTCTTGCAGATTTTGGATAAGATTTTCTTAATCTTAATTCTTTGACTATATTTAGCTGGCGATAGATGAGGTGGCAATGACTTATTTTGGACCATGGCTTAACTTTAGTATTGTGGCTGACGCGCTTTAGCTATTTGTTCAAGGGAGACACCGAGTGAATGATCTGGATCTCAAAGCATTATATAATAAAGCCTTACCTATGTCACAGCAGCCTCTTGTTTCCTATGTCCTTTTTAAGAATGTGAACCATAGTGCACCATTATTACTGATTAAAAGTTTTCCACTTTTATATATGCCCTAAAAAGCAGAGGCTAACAATAGTGACTACTGTTTTATAAATCCTAAAATGATTATTTAACTAATGGAAGAAGAATAGGTAAAAATAAAATGTTAAATATTGAATTGCCCGAATAGATCCCTTTTTCTGTACCTGGAGATCAGGACATAGCTTCACCAAATTTCATTTGGAAATGCAAACTACTTAAGATACCAAAACTTGATATATAAGGAGTATGTCAGAACTGATTTTGTAGGTTACCCATGTTTTAACATCAATCTGAATATATTTAGCTATGCTCAAGACATAGTCTTGTTGAGTATGGACACACTCTGTCTTTAGAATTTCACTAAACACTTTTATTTTAAGGGTAATCATTTCCTTGATCATCCATTTCCTGGGAGAGTTCTCCAAATGAGAACATGTGAGATTATTTTAGGTTGACAGTTCTCCAGTGGCAGCTTACTTAAACCAGTAATAAGCTCATTAAATCTAAAGATTTCACAGAAACTGTGATAAGAGACACAATCAACTTAAGGGCTTTTCAGGGAAAAAAATCATAAAAGTATACTCTAAAACAACTGAGTAAGAGCTATTTGATTGCCACCTTTCCAAGTACTACCAAGTCAGTCTCAGATTGATGGATAATGAATAGCAGAAATTCACCAGCCTCACTGCTCATTTCAACAATGTACACCTTGCCTGGAATGCTCTTCATTTCTCTCATCTATCAAAATCCTGTCCACTTATCAAGGCTGAGCTCAATATTTCTTTTCCATAAAAATCTCTCTGAATATGACACCCTTCAATAATTTTCTGCTTTTCTGAATTTCTATGGTGAATTTAGTCTACATGACCTTGTTTAACATTTCATCACAGGGTTTTCTTTTGAAATTTTATTTTTAGTGCCACAATCCTATTTGACATAATTATTGACTAAATACTTCTATTTAGCAGACTATATCAAATTATAGGAGCTTCTCAAGTCTGAAAACATTTTGATCTTTTGTAGGTTGAACTTCCTAGAAAACAAACTCAGAGACTGAGATTATTATGCAGGCGGGACATTTATTAGGAATATATTTGTTTTGGGATAAACATCTGTGGGAAATGGGGAGGAGGGTTTGGGGTAAAAAGACAAGTAGTGTTGTGATTTAGTTTCACAAAGACCTCATATGACTCCACAGGGAGCTCTGAAACTGGGATGGCTCTTCAGAGATGTTCTACATTGGAACAAAGAAGGCAAGTCTTCAGATGTTCTCACTAAACAGTCATTAGGGATACGACATACAGGGAAGGTGGGTGAGACAACTCTTTCTAATTAAAAACAATTTATAAAAAGGAATAAAATCTGAGAGTTGCCTGCTGACAGTCTCAGCAACTGGGGAATTAAGTCAGTGTTGAATAGAGATTTAGGTGGCATGTAACAGTATCCATTATAATAGCCTTAAATGAAAACTGGAAAATGAAAAAGGAAAAATTAGAAAAGCAACTCAACTGGATGTATCAATTAACAAAAGATGCAGTATCAGGTTAGAGAAAACTACACCAAAGCAAACAAAGGGTATAAAATGGACCTATATTTGTCCCTTTCTGCAAAACAGAACAATGTGGCAGGGTTATTTTGTTAGAATTCCCCATGGGATTATGTGAGTTCATTATCTAGACTGTTTTCCAGCCCAACTTCATCTGCCCAGATCTGCCTCTTTTTTTTTTTCTCTTACTCTTTTTCTCCTAAAGGTACACTAATAAAATTCCTGCTAGCAAATTTGCATTTCAAAATTTAATAGTATACACATGGTTTTCTTAGATCAGAAAATGGAAATATGGCTTTGTTACTTCTTTTGAACTTTCTGGAGCACTTGCATATCTAAAGTACCACTCCAAAATAGCAAAGAAGTTTTAGTATACAATTACTGCAATGGAGACATAAGATGAAAGGATCTATACTACACCATATATTGCATATCATATTTAGTAGGAAAGTGAACTTTGGACTATGAAGTTATTCCTTAATGCAGTGTCAGCTCCTAATGATAGGGCAATAGAAGGCTACAACCACATGGTACCTGTTTCTAGAGCATAAGCTAGCTGATCACTATCACTTTAATGAAATGTCAAGACTCAGTGATAGGCTGCAGGTAGGAGCCTTAGTGGAGATCTGAGATATTGAGGTGGTGCAATAATGAGCAATGAATCATGAGAGGAGGGTATTGGAAATGGTAGGTATAAGGAGTAGAAGTAGGTTACAAGTCATCTGAAGAATTTAGAAGGGGAGATGAACACTTAAAAGAGATTTAGCAGCAGAGAGGTCATATTAAAACTTCGAGGGACAGTGTATCAATGGAAGAGAAAGAATTTGATAAAGGGACTAGGAACAGAAAGGATATGAAAAGTTAGTTTTCAGGCATCATGGATACTAAATGATCAGTTACTAAATACATTAACATAGATATTAGGATCATAGTCTCAACTTAGTTTTAAAATTGTGTAGGGGTGCCTGGGTGGCTCAATTGGTTGAGCATCCGACTTCAGCTCAAGTCATGATCTCACAGCTTGAGTTTGAGCCCCACATGGGGCTCTGTGTTGACAGCTAGGAGCCTGGCGCCTTCTTTGGATTCTGTGTCTCCCTCTCTCTCTGCCCTCCCCCGCTCACACTCTGTCTCTCTCTCTCTCAAAAATAAATAAACATTAAAAAAAATTTTAAATTGTGTGTATGTGTTATGTATGTGTATATTTGCTATGTATTATGAGAAAGTAAAAATCTGGTAAAAAGTAGCAATACTAAATATTTAGTTAGTGTGTACCATATAATTTACTAGACATTAGGTATTCAACAAATAAGCACTAGTTCAACATATATTTATTGAGTGTCTACTATGAGTTAGTGTTCTTAAGGATGAAGATATGGAATGAGCAAAACGGGCCTTCCTGCCCTTATGATATTTACATTTCAGTGGGTAAGAAATAACATTTTGTAGATATGCAATAATTTTCTAAAGTGGCCT
This sequence comes from Lynx canadensis, assembly GCF_007474595.2. Classification (NCBI taxonomy): domain Eukaryota; kingdom Metazoa; phylum Chordata; class Mammalia; order Carnivora; family Felidae; genus Lynx; species Lynx canadensis. The sequence goes on from NC_044303.2 coordinate 43,258,271, forward strand.
GACATAGGAGTGCCTGGGTGGCTCAGCTGTTGAAGTGTCCAACATTGGCTCAGGTCATAATTTCACTGTTCGTGAGTTCGAGTCCAGTGTTGGGCTTTGGGCTGACAGCTCAGAGCTTAGAGCCTACTTTGGGTTCTGTGTCTCCCTCTTTCTCTGTCCCTCCCCCACTCACACTGTGTGTCTGTCTCTCTCCAAAATAAATAAATAATCATAAAAAAAGTGGCTTCACATACCACAAAGGCTATTAAACCTAACTCCATAACTAACATTCCAGGTAAAAATCAATGTGTACCCCTTAGATGAACTCTCATAAGATTTGGAACAAACAATGAAACAGAAGCTATCTTCTGTACTTTTTCAGTTTCTTTTCTTCTGTATGCAAATTGATGGGGAAGTTTTCCTACAGAATTCCAGTTTAAAATTGGATGCTGTTGGTTGATGGGGGGTGGGAGGGAGGGGAGGGTGGGTGATGGGTATTGAGGAGGGCACCTTTTGGGATGAGCACTGGGTGTTGTATGGAAACCAATTTGTCAATAAATTTCATATATATAAAAAAAATAAATAAAATTGGATGCTGAGAGGCAATTGCAATAGCAACATAAGACTATATATTTTTTTGTTCTTGATCTCATGACTAGTGTCATAGGCTCATAGACAATCCAATAATAGTGGATTCCTACATGAGTCTGTTGTTCTCACTTTCCAGGACTCATCCTGGAGACTCAGTTTTGGCTGCTCTTGTAGATATTTGAACAATTTTGTTAATATCTAATTATCTGTACAAAATGTCTTCTTACTCAAAATATCTAGAGTGATTTCTGCTTCCTTTAGTGAACTTGTACTGATAATGTAAGTACATTATCTTATCACTCCAGGTTGGATATTTTCTTTTTACTTTGCTAAATTAATTAGAATCAATCTACCTGACAATAAAATTACTTCAAATACATAGAAATAATAGTCTGACTTGCTCTGTTAGGTAACTGCAAATAAACATCTTTTTCAGTTTTAACTAGACTCAATTAGTTTCAGTAACAACAAAACAACACTCAAAAATTCTTCTACTCATTATCAGTGGACTTTCTTTTCCAATGCAAACAAGGAATACAACTCTCTCATAATTCCTAAGTAAGAAGAATTCTTTCTATTTGATGTTGGCTAAGACATCACGGTAGAGAGTACTTTACATGTGAACATGCTAAAGAATCCTCCCTTCTTCTACTATATTTATGTTTCAATACTGTCTCCATCTCTAACATTATTAATCCTATCTTAATTTATTCCTGGTTCAAATGAATTTCATTTCTCTTTTAACAGTTAAATGTTAATTTGCATGTAACTAGGCTTTATCAGGCTTTTGAACCTTTGTAAATGAATGTGCTGTTTGGCCATAAAATTTTTTAAATTTCTGCATTGTCCAGGCTTCATTATTGAACCTCAGACATGACATTTGCTTATAAAAGATAGCCACAAGCAACTTTCTTATCTGTCTCTGAGTCATTTGTTTATATTCCAGGGTAAAGACCTTCCCCATCCTTCCATAGAGATGTGTTTACTTAGAGAATAAAGTCTGTTTCTCTCTGGCTAAAGACCAGCAGATGTGACAAGTTGGTCTATTTAACCTCCAAGTCTTATACTTTCATCATCTTCTGTGGTACAAGCTACACCATCAATTCAAGTACATTTGATGTATATCACATCATCCTATGGAAAACTGGGGCAAGGGGAACAAGTGAAGCTAAGATTATCTGTGAGTAATTAAAGTTCTTCTGATGGAGAGATATTATATTTCCTCTCAGAATAAATGAATAAATGTAGACATGGAAAAACTTAATCATCATGTTTTCATGAAGGCTTAAATTATGATGATTATTTCCCCCCATCAACTCATAAGAATTCAACAGCGTTCCAGAGACTTAAATACCTTTTTACTACTCTTATACTTGATTAACACTTTTTAAAAAATTAACTTCACATGTAACTTAGATGTATTTTCATTATGAAAGGAATATAATATACTAAGACTGGATCTTTAAAAACTCAAAACCACATTTTTGTTTAAACTTGTAACTCTGCCTAGCATGTGTTCTGTGCTATGTGTTATACTGAACATATAAACAAGCATCTCCTACTTGCAACACTTTCCTATAAAACTCTAAAATGATATAAATCTTTCCGGCTACTTTAATATTTATATATACTTTTATTCAATCCTCTGCTTCTCTTGTATTATCTTCTTCAACATGTAATTTGTTTTTCAACAATTTCTCTATCATGTTAATGATGATATTTATATATACTGATGGATAATCTCACTTTGTCATGTGAAATTCAGCTACCATTTATATATGAATGAATGATCTCGTTCTTCCTAAACATCCTCTAAGCCACAAATGTCTTAAAACTTTCCATACAGTTCAGAGCATGTTTTGATTAAGATGCCTCTGCTACAGATCATCCTTGTGACAAATATATGTTTCAGTTAAATACTGAATTATAGAGAGAATTTTTTCTTCTTTTCAGATGATGAAGTACAAGAAAAATAGAGGAACCTCTAGTAAACAACAGCAGAATTGAGGATGATTTCTGGTCAAGATGGTGTTTTGAGTTTTATATCTTGGCACGTCTTCTCTGATCATGAACATGTCATGATTACTATAGCTCCTTATTCTGTAGCAGAGGACTAGCTGACCTTGTGACAAGGTATAATTAGAAACAAAATGGCTGGATTAATTTTCTACATTAGTCCATCTAATACCTCTGTGTATCATCCTCTTTGGTCATTTACTCAATGCCTATTTTAGGGGTCACAAAATCTGTGGATACTACATAGCTAGTGCAGTTTGAGGGCCCAGAAGTTTTTAGGAGGAACAAAGCGTTTTGCAGAATGGATGTGTGCTTTCTTTGGTAGTACAGACTTCTCAATAGCATAATTGGTTTTCAGTTTATCTGCTTCTCACCTATTAATCATGGGGAGTGACAATGATTAGACATGAGTTTTAAGCATCTAAACTCTACCTATCTTACTCAATTTAATGAATCTACTTGGAATCTAAATGGAACTACTGGCTTTCCCTGGAAGCCTATAATCTTATTCCTGAATCTGTTAGCCATCTCTTAACCTTTTGTATGGTGCTACATAATTTTAATATACTGTTAGTGCTGCTCATACGGTGTTTCTTCTAACTAATTAATTGAGAGAATCATAAGCTGTTGGATTTTCAAGCACTTTAAGACTGTAAATTATGGTGTTCTCATTTATCTTAGTTTTTAGACCTCAGGCAGACGTTGTCATTGTAAGAAGAGATGTATTCTCTTTCATGGTGGCTTGCTTTGCACACTAGTTATCTGTCATATGAATTCATCTCTTTGGGGAGCTTTGCTAAAACTATAAAGAAGCAAACAACACATATCAATATTCTGAATATTTTCTTTTATTATTCCCCATGCTGAAAAATTTGTTGGCTTCAATTTTTGGTATTATGAGTCAGTTTTACCAAATCTTTTACTTAGCCTAACAAGAATCATTAGCTCTCTAGCCTCTCATATTGAATTTCTGATATTTAACATTTAACTACTAAGCCAACACCAATTTTTTATATGGATATGTGTGTGTGCGTATCTGTTTTAGGTTTTGTTAAACATAGCCCCTCATTTCCAGGTTAGTTAGGTCATTATACTCGGCAGCATGAAACCAATTCCCTAAGTACAGAACCTCAAGCAAGATAAAAGCTGACATAAATTACAACTGTAGTCAGTTCAGGCTTGGTATGGCAATACTCAGTCATTAAGGACTCATGATGCTTACGGCTTCCTACTAATTCATCTATAGGATATGGCAATCTTCTTCATACATCAAGATGGAGTTGCAGCTATCACATCCACATTCAAAGCAGCAGAATGAAAGAAAGGGCAGTAGAGTAGAGTCTTCAGGTATCATTAAAGGAAATATGCCAGAAAAGGCTTCCTTTGCTTATATCTCACTAGCCAGATTTTAAGGACATGGCCAGACCTAGCTTCCAGAGAGACTGGGAAATGATGTCTTTACCCTGAGTTGTCATATACCCAGGTAAAATTATATTGCTGAGGAAAAGGAAGAGAATGCATATTAGGAGACTGTTAATAGTCTCTGCTAAACCTAGAGAAGAGATCATTCCAAACTCATACAAATCCTTTTTAAAATAGAAAAGATGAAAACCTGCTCAAATTTCTCTTTTGGGCTAATAAAAATTTTTATAACCAAACCCAGATATTGACACTATAAGAAAATGAAACATAAACCAATCTAACCAAATGCAGTGCAAAAAAAAAAAAAACCTGCTAAATAAAATACTAACACAAACAGATACACACACACACACACACACACACACATGCACACCAATAATGTATTTATTTTTGTAATTCATATTGAAGATGGTTCAACAATTGAAAAGAGGAAATTCCTTAAAAAGACCATTTTAATAGGTGAAAGAAGAAAAATATACGATTATTTTAATAGATGGGAAAAACACTAAATACAATTTAAAGGATATTTAGTTAGTAAATCAATATCTATATATCATAGGTCAACTTTATATCATGAAATCACAATTTTAGGCACTATATATGGTAAACATAGAAGAGAATCTCCCTGATAACTTGGAGCTTAAATTATAGAAAAAAACTCTCAGGATAATTAGAATAAAATATAATTGCTTAATTTGCCAGATTATCAAAAAACATCTGGTAAGAGGTTAATCTCCAAAATATAAAGAACTCCTACAACTTGGTAGCACAAAACATTTAATAAGCTGATTAAAAAATGAACTAAGGACATAAATAGACATTTTTCCAAAGCAGACGTACAAATGCCCAAAAAGTATATAAAAAAATGCTCAAGGTGACTAATCATTAGGGAAATGCAAATCAAAACCACAATGAGATATCACCTTAAATTTGTCAGGATGGCTAACAACAACAACAACAACAACAACAACAGATTCCAAGTTTTGGCTAGAATGTGGAGAAACTAGAACCCCACAAATGCTACTGCTGGAATGTAAAATGGTGTGGCCACTATGAAAACCAGTATGGAGATTCCTTAAAAAATTAAAAACTTAACTAGCATATGCTTCAGCAATCCCACTTCTCATTACTCATCCAAAAGAATTAAAATCCAGTTGGGAGGGAGCCAAGATGGTGGAACAGCATGGAAGTTTTTGTGTGTCTCACCTCCACAAAATACAGCCAGACCAACACTAAACTATCCTGCACACATAGAAAACCGATCTGAGGATTAACACAACATCTCCACAACCTGAACCACAGAATTCAGCAGGTATGCAGCACAGAGAAGTGAATTTGGGGAGAGAAGCTGCAAAGGGCAGGGAGGTACTTTGGCGGGAAGAAAGAGGACGGAGATGGTGGGGAGAATACGGGAAAAGCACCCCTCCCCAAAAATAGCTGGAGAGAAAGTGGAAAATTGGAAACAGCTGCAGGGAATAAACTAAAAAGGGAGAAAGGAGAAAGGAGAAAGGAGAGGGGTTAAATTCCATTAAGACTGTAAACAGGGCAAGCACAGAGTCTGCAACTCTGCAGCTCGATACCTGGCTGTGATCTGGTGGGAAGGGTGAATTCCCAGGAGCAGAGTGGGGTCCAGGAGGTTCTCAGGCCACATGGGGAGAAGCGGTTCCGCTGCTGGAAGGACATTTGGTACAGACTGTGAGGCCAACTGGTCCCAGGAGACCCCAAAGACCAGCCACAGCCACATTCACTGGCGCTGGAACAAGGTCTTTAAGGGTGAAGACTGGTGCCAGATGTGTGTGTGGTGATTTTCCATAATCCCTGAGGTGTTGCTGCTACACTGTCTCACAAGCTTTTTCTGGGATGGGCTCACATCTGGCTGTAGTCTCTTGGCATCTGCAGCAGCATGGTCCTATGAATGTTGCTGGGTCCGGCCAGCATTTGGCCATTGCTCAGTGAGACCCTCCGCAGAGCAGAGGAACAGGTCAAAGCTGCAGTCCCTCAGAAGTAAGGGGCCAGGGAAAACATCCACATCTGAGACAAAACTCAGGAGAGGTACTACCTGGGGCTTTGTCATGGACAGTGTAAAAGTGGGGAGTGGACGAAAGCTGAAAAGGGAGGACAGGTGCGTGATTGCTGATCGAGGAGAACAGAGTTCTGATACTAGAGACTGGGTAGCTGGGTGACACCATTTTCACCACTCCTGCGCATGTGCATATGCACCTACAAGCACTACAACAATCCACCCCAGTAAGCTAAGCAGTGCCAGCTAGTGGAGAACAGAGCCATTACACTAAGCCCTGCCCAACTGGGCCAACCTCGCTCTTCAAGAACAGAAGTCTAACCACCTGCTTAGTTTATGGACTATAAAGCACTTCATAGTCTGACTTCTAGGGGAAAACGAAGTAATTTCAGTCATATTACAGTCTGTTTGCAGGTCCCTCTATTCCATTTTCTTTTTTTTTTCTTTTTTTCTTCTGTTTTTCATTTCTTTTCTTTTTCTTGAATACAGAAAGAGAAAAAATTCATTTTTAATTTCAATTTTTATTAAAAATATTTTTCTTGGGGCGCCTGGGTGGCGCAGTCGGTTAAGCGTCCGACTTCAGCCAGGTCACGATCTCGCGGTCTGTGAGTTCGAGCCCCGCGTCGGGCTCTGGGCTGATGGCTCAGAGCCTGGAGCCTGTTTCTGATACTGTGTCTCCCTCTCTCTCTGCCCTTCCCCTGTTCATGCTCTGTCTCTCTCTGTCCCAAAAATAAATACACGTTGAAAAAAAAAATAATAAATAAAAAAAAATATTTTTCTTTAATTTTTTACTATAGTTTTTACTTTTGTAAATGTTTTCAAATTCTATTTTACTTCCATCATTTTGTTTTAGACTACTTCAGTGTATTCACTTTTTCAAATTTTCAAACTATTTCTTGTTGTTTTTCTATCTTTTTAATTTCTTTTATTGTTCTTGAATACAGAAAGAGAAAATATTCATTTTTATTTTTAATTTTTATTAAAAATATTTTTCTTTAATTTTTTTCTATATATTCTTTACTTTTGTGTAAATTTTCTCAAATTATATTTTACTTCCATCATTTCATTATAGTCTACTTCAGGGTATTCATTTTTTCAAACATTCAAACAATTTCCTTTTTTTTCTTTCTTTTTCTCTCCCCTCTTTTTTCTCTATTCTATATAGCCACTTTGAACACCCAAACCAAAACACACCTAGGATCTAGCATCATTTATTCCATTTTTTTGTGTGTTTTTAATTTTAATTTTTTTAAATTTTAATTGTTTCAATTTTATTTTTTTCAACCTCATTAATTCATTTACTCCCTTCAAAATGACAAAACAAAGGAATTCACCCCAAAAGAAAGAGCAGGAAGAAAAGACAGCCAGGGACTTAACCAACACAGATACAAGCAAGATGTCTGAACCAGAATTTAGAATCACGATAATAAGAATAATAGCTGGAGTCAAAAATAGATTAGAATCCCTTTCTGCAAAGATAAAAGAAGTAAAAACTAGCCAGGATGAAAAAAAAATGGTATAACTGAGCTGCAATCATTAATGGATGCCACAGTGGCAAGGATGGATGAGGGAGAAAGGAGAATTAATGATATAGAGGACAAACTTATGGAGAATAATGAAGCAGAAAAAAAGAGGGAGATTAAGGCAAAAGAGCATGATTTAAGATTTAGAGAAATCAGTGACTCATTAAAAAGGAACAACATCAGAATCATAGGGGTCCCAGAAGAGGAAGAGAGAGGAGAGAAATAGGGGTAGAAGGGTTATGTGAGCAAATCATAGCAGAAAACTTTCCTAACCGGGAAAAAGTCACAGACATCAAAATCCAGGAAGCACAGAGGACTCCCATTAGACTCAACACAAGCAGACCATCAACAAGGCATATCATAGTCAAATTCACAAAATACCCAGGCAAAGAGAGAATCATGAAATCAGCAAGGGAAAAGAAGTCCCTAACCTACAAGGGAAGACAGATCAGGTTTATAGGAGACCTATCCACAAACTTGGCAGGCCAGAAAGGAGTGGCAGGATATATTCAGTGTGCTGAATCAGAAAAATATGCAGCCAAGAATTCTTTATCCAGCAAGGCTGTCATTCAAAATAGAAGGAGAGATAAATAGTTTCCCAGACAAACAAAAATTAAAGGAATTTGTGACCACTAAATAAGCCCTGCAAGAAATTTTAAGGGGGACTCTCCGAGGGGAGAAAAAATGAAAATATACATACATACATACATACATACCAAAAGCAACAAAAATTAGAAAGGACCAGAGAACACTACCAGAAACTCCAACTCTACAAGCAACAAAATGGCAATAAATTCAAATCTTTGAGTACTCACTATAAATGTCAATGGACTCAATGCTCCAATCAAAAGACATAGGGTAACAGAATGGAGAAGAAAACAAGATCCATCTATAAGCTGTTTACAGGACACCCACTTTAGACCTAAAGACACCATCAGATTGAAAGTAAGGGGATGGAGAACCATCTATCATGCTAATGGCCAACAAAAGAAAGCTGGAGTAGCCATACTTATATCAGACAATCTATACTTTAAAATAAAGACTGTATCAAGAGATGAAGAAGGGCATTATATCATAATTAAGGGGTCTATCCACCAAGAAGACCTAACTATTGTAAACATTTATGTGCCAAATGTGGAGCACCCAAATATATAAATCTATTAATCATAAACATAAAGAAATTCATTGATAGTAATACCATAATAGTAGGAGACTTCAACACCCCACTCACAACAATGGACAGATCACCTAATCAAAAAATCAACAAGGAAACAATGGCTTTGAATGACACATTGGACCAGATGGGCTTAACAGATATATTCAGAACATTTCATCCTAAAGCAACAGAAGATACATTCTTCTCCAGTGCACATGGAATGTTCTCCAGAATAGACTGCATACTGGGACACAAATCAGCCCTCAGCAATTACAAAAAGATGGAGATCATACCGTGCATATTTTCAGACCACAACTCTATGAAACTCAAAGTCAATCACAAGAAAAAATTTGGAAAGGTAACAAATACTTGGAGACTGAAGAACATCCTACTAAGGAATGAATGGGCTAACCAAGCAGTTAAAGAGGAAATTAAAAGTATATGGAAGTCAATGAAAATGATAACACCACAACCCAAAACCTCTGGGATGCAGCAAAGGCAGTCATAAGAGGAAAGTATATAGCAATCCAGGCCTGCCTAAAGAAGTAAGAAAGATCTCAGATACACAACCTAACGTTACGCCTTAAAGAGCTGGAAAAAGAGCAGCAAATAATACCTAAAACCAGCAGAAGATAGGAAATAACAAAGATTAGAGCAGAAATTAATGCTATTGAAACCAAGAAAATAGTAGAACAGATCAATGAAACCAGAAGCCGGTTCTTTGAAAGATATAACAAAACTGATAAACCACTAGCCAGTTTGATAAAAAAGTAAAAGGAAAGGACCCAAATAAATAAAATCAAGAATGAAAGAGGAGAGATCACAACCAACAAAACAGAAATAAAAACAATAATAAGAGAATATTATGAGCAATTATATGCCAAAAATGGGCAATCTGGAAGAAATGGACAAATGCCTAGAAACATATACACCACCAAAACTGAAACAGGAAGAAAGAGAAAATTTGAACAGATCCTTAATCAGTAAGGAAATTGAATTAGTAATCAAAAATCTCCCAAAAAACAAGAATCCAGGGCCATATGGCTTTCCAGGGGAATTCTACCAAAAATTTAAGGAAGAGTTAACACCTATTGTCTTGAAGCTGTTCCAAAAAATAGAAATGGAAGCAAAACTTCCAAACTCTTTCTATGAACCCAGCATTACCTTGATTCCAAAACCAGACAGAGACCCCACGAAAAAGGAGAACTATAGACCAATTTCCCTGATGAACATGGATGCAAAAATCCTCAACAAGATATTAGCCAACTGGATCCAACAATACATTAAAACAGTTATTTACCATGACCAAGTGGGATTGATACCTGGGATGCAGGGCTGGTTCAACATCCACAAAACAATTAATGTGATTCATCACGTCAATAAAAGGAAGGACAAGAACCGTATGATCCTTTCAATGGATGGAGAGAAAGCATTTGACAAAGTACAACATCCTTTTTTGATAAAAACCCTCAAGAAAGTAGGGATAGAAGGATCATACCTCGAGATCATAAAAGCCATATATGAACAACCCAACGCTAATACCATCCTCAATGGGGAAAAACTGAGAACTTCCCCTTAAGGTCAGGAACAAGACAGGGATGTCCACTCTTGCCACTGTTATTCAACACAGTATTGGAAGTCTTAGCCTCTGCAATCAGAACACAAAGAAATAAAAGGCATCCAAATTGGACAGGAGGAGGTGAAAGTTTCACTCTTTGCAGATGATATGATACTCTATAAGGAAAACCCAAAAGATTCCACCAAAAAACTGCTAGAACTGACTCATGAAGGGTATAAAATCAATGCACAGAAATTGGTTGCATTCTTATACACCAACAATGAAGCATCAGAAAATCAAGGAATAAATCCCATTTACAGTTACACAAAAAACCATAAAATACCTAGGAATAAATCTAACTCAAGAGGTGAAAAATCTATACACTGAAAACTATAGAAAGCTTATCAAAGAAATTGAAGAAGACACAATGAAATGGAAAAAGATTCCATGCTCCTGGATAGGAAGAACAAATATTGTTAAGATGTTGATACTACTCAAAGCAATCTACATATTCAATGCAATCCCTATCAAAATAACACCAACATTCTTCACAGAGCTAGAACAAATAACCCTAAAATTTGTATGGAACCAGAAAAGACCCCGAATAGCCAATGCAATCTTGAAAAAGAAAAGCAAAGCAGGAAGTATCACAATCCCGGACTTCAAGCTATACAACAAGGCTGTAATCATCAAGACAGTATGGTACTGGCACAAGAACAGACACTCAGATCAATGGAACAGGACAGAGAACCCAGAAATGGACCCACAAATGTATGGCCAACAAATCTCTGACAAAGCAGGAAAGAACATCCCATGGAATAAAGGCTGTGGTGCTGGGAAGACTGGACAGCGACATGCAGAGGAATGGACCTGGACCACTTTCTTACACCACACACAAAAATAAACTCAAAATGGATGAAAGACCTCAATGTAAGACAAGAAGACATCAAAATCCTTGAGGAAAAACCAGGCAAAAACCTCTTTGATCTTGGCCACAGCAACTTCTTACTCAACACTCTCTGGAGGCAAGGGAAACAAAAGCAAAAATGAATTACTGGGACCTCATCAAAATAAAAACCTTCTGCACAGCAAAGGAAACAATCAGCAAAACTAAAAGGCAACCAACAGAATGGGAGAAGATATTTGCAAATGACATATCAGATAAAGAGTTAGTATCCAAAATCTATAAAGAGTCTATCAAGCTCAACACCCCAAAAACAAATAATCCAGTGAAGAAATGGGCAAAAGACATGAACAGACACTTCTCCAAAGAAGACATCCAGATGGCCAACTGACACCTGAAAAAAATGTTCAACTTCACTCATCATCAGGGAAATACAAATCAAAACCACAATGAGATACCACCTTACACCTGTCAGAATGGCTAACATCAACAACTCAGGCAACAACAGATATTGGTGAGGGTGCGGAGAAAGGATCTCTTTTGCATTTTTGGTGGCAATGCAAGCTGGTGCAGCCACTCTGGAAAACAGTATGGAGGTTCCTCAAAAAACTAAAAATAGAATTACCCTAGACCCAGCAATTGCACTACTAGGCATTTATCCAAGGGATACAGGTGTGCTGTTTCGAAGGGACACATGTACCCCCATGTTTATAGCAGCACTATCAACAATAGCCAAAGTATGGAAAGAGCCCAAATGTCCATCAATGGATGAATGGATAAAGAAAATGTGGTATATATATACAATGGAGTATTACTCGGCAATCAAAAAGAATGAAATCTTGCCATTTGCAACTACATGGATGGAACTGGAGGGTATTATGCTAAGTGAGACTAGTCAGTCAGAGAAAGACAAAAATCATATGACTTCACTCATATGAGGACTTAAGAGACAAAACAGATAAACATAAGGGAGGGATACAAAAATAATGTAAAAACAGGGCGGGGGACAAAACATAAGAGATTCAGGAGAACAAACAGTTACGGGAGGAGTTGCGGGAGGGGGGATGGGATAAATGGGTAAGGGGTACTAAGGACTCTACTCCTGAAATCATTGTTGAACTATATGCTAACTAATTTGGATGCATATTAAAAATAAATACATAATGAATTAAAAAAAAGAATTAAAATCCAGATCTTAAAGAGATATATGTATACCTATGTTCACTGAACCACTATTCACAATAGCAACATGTGGAAACAACCTAAATGCTTATCAACAGATAAATGGCTAAATAATGTGGTATACACATAACAGAACATTATTCAGCCCTAAAAAAGAAAATCCTATAATACGTGACATCATTGAGGACATTAAAATAAACCTGTCCACAGAATAAAAAATACTGCATGATTTCACTTATATGAGATTATTAAAATAGTTAAATCCATAGAATAAAAGAGTAGAATGGTGGTTTTCCAGGGAATAAGTCAGGGGGACCTGGAAGATTACCAATGGACATAAAGTTTCAGTAAAGCAAGATAAAATAAGCCCTAGAGATCTTGAACAACATTGTACCTGTTGTCAACTATAATGTACACGTAAAAAACTGCTAATGGGGTAGGTCTTATGTGAAGTGCTCTTAGCACAGTAAGTTTTTTTTAAAAAGTAGACTAGTCATAATACTTAATGATGACACTTAATAGGCTTTCACATCAAAATAATGAAAGGTATGTATGGTTCTATTATTGCTATTTTACATATTATTAACGATGTCTAGGTGAGTAAAATGAGAAAAAAAATGACCTGAGGAATACCTTTTAGGAAGGAAAAGATCAAAGATCCTTTTCCTCTTATGAAATGGAGACAGAAGAGTTGCATGTGAAGACTAAAACATGATTGTCCCCAAATATTTTTCAACGAAGGCTACTAGAAAGCATGAGTCGATGAATATATCAAAGAGGGTCCTTTCGAATCCATGGAGGAAGACTGGATTATTTAAAATATGATAATGATTACAATCAGTTTTTTTACAGAAAGAAAAATTAGATATATGCCCTACACAATTGGAAACTGCCTTAAATATGAAGATCAAATCTTTGAAACTGATATAAATTATAGAAGACTACCTTATGTCCCCAATAAAATTATAGAGAACAACACAGCTTACTGAGGTGAGAATGGATTAACTTAAATACAATAATTTAAAATTTTCTTTACAAAATGTCATCATGAGGAAAGTAAAATTATATGCCTCAGAATGGAACAAATTATTTTGCCAAATATTAACACAAGAAAAAAAACAAAAAAAAAAAAAAAAAACTAAACAGCACAAACAAACAAGAAAAAAGAAAATGAAATTGAATAAAGGAAATGAACAAATGATTCATCCAAAAGAGAGTTTTATATGAGAAGATGCTCAGCCTCATTAAATAATTAGGAAAATGCAAATCAAAACCTTGAGAAATCATTTTATATGAGACCTTTAGCAATCTCTAACAATACTTAAACTGTAGAATAAATCTAAGTTTTTGAGATATGCTTAGATGATACTAGTGGAATTCAGAATTTGTACAAATTTTTTGGATGGGAAACTGGAAATTGATAATACTGGAAGATAATGAACCACCTTATCTACTTGAATAAAGATCCTAAAGAGAAATTCTCACACATTCATCATCAGACCATTGTTTGTTGAAACAAAATAACTTAGTACAATAGGAAAATTGACAAATAAAGTATATATTTTACAGGAAATCATATACAGAATTTAAGTGATATACAAAGTATATCAGAACAGATAAATTCCAAAAACATGATGTTGAATTGAAAATTACACTAGGGAATGATAGGTATTCTGCAAAATATAATTACTTTAAAAAAATTCAGTGGGACACCTGGGTGGCTCAGTTGGTTAAGTGTCTGACTCTTGGTTTCGGCTCAGGTCATGGATTTCTTGCTTTGTGTGAGGTTGAGCCCTGCATCAGGCTCTCTGCTGACAGCTTGGAGCCTGCGTGGGAGCCTGCTTGGGATTCTCTCTCTCTCTTTCTCTCAAAAAATAAATAAACTTAATAAAAAAATTCAGAAGTAGAAATAGTATAAAGACATGCAAAGAAATGTTAAATATCAAATTTACTCTAGTGATTAGCTAAAGAAAGAAAAAGGAGAGGATAATGCTTGACTGCTTCTATTACCTTGTATAAAAAATACTAGAAAGGAAGATACTGGATATCATGGTTATTTTTCTTCTCTTGGAGATTATTTTAATGAAGATAATTTCAGCAGAAAACAATAATTACAGTATTAAGATAGCCAATTAGTTACTATGCATTTGCTGTGATATAAAGGTCTCTAAAAGCACTAAATACTTGCTTCCAGTTAATTTTAAAGATCTTTGGTTCATTGTTACAATTTAATTTCTAAAGTAATTTCCATGCTAATTAAAACCTTTAGTACCTACACTGGAGGATCCTATCAAAAGTAACTTAATTTTTTATGAATCTGGAAAATAAATCTAGCCTTTAAAAGATCTGAAGTAATAAAATGTGATATTTGGGAAGCACTGGATTACAATGATAAGAATAGTTTTCTCATAAGCCACTTTTTCATTTTACCCTTTCCCCTGAAGTAAAATTAATTATCAAGAGACCGTTAAACCACATGTGAATTTATAAGAACAAATATTTGGAAACAAGCCCTTGTGATCTTTCCTTATTTTCCAAGTAATCATAAGCCCTTTTTCAAAGGAGATATTTATGATCAGTTTCAAATTCCCATACTAAAAAGATGTTAAATGATTTGTATCTAAACGGTATTCATCAAACAGCTGCATTATTCCATATTCTGCTGGAATTTGAGGCTAAAAACAGGTGAAAAGGTGCAGTCCCTGTCTTCAGGCACTCAAATAAGATTAATTTATTTGACTGATATTGATAATAGCATAATCAAGGAAATACAAAAGAATATATTCTATAACTCTTAACAAAATCAAATCTGTTCTAGTATAACTATATGATTCAAACCATCAGTCTTGGGCTCTGTCACACACTAATTATTTGACCTTGAAAAATATATAACTCTTTTAAGCCTTGATTTCTTCATTGGTAAAATGAAACTAATAATACTTCATAGGATTATTAGAATGAAATGATATGATCTATTATTATACTATAGTACATAGTACAATGCTTGGAACAACAGCAACACTCTTAATTATTGTTACTAGCTTTGCAATTCAAAATTTTAACATGTCAGCAAGATTACTTTTAATAAGATTATTTTTATGCAATACATTATAGGTTGATTATTTAAATGAGAGCTTAATTTGTGAATATATCTCTTATCTTTAATTATTTGTAAAAAATCTAAGTTAAAATATGCAGTTCATCCCACCAACATGGTCTTCATAAATGAGCTGCATTTTGAATTAAGCTCTCAGCCAACTGCAGTTTTAAAATAACATATTGTGAAATATGTGTCATATATGTGGAAAAAATCCAGTTCTATTACTTACATTGAAATAAAAAGAACAAAAAGGATAAATAGCACAGAAAATGACCCATTGGCAGTGTTCTAAAAAAGAAACTTGCACCAATTTAACAAAAATAGTATCAGTTATAGGCACACTTTTGTTATAATTAAATATTTGATTATCAAGCTTCAAATTTGATATTACCATATAAGCATTTATGTAAGACAGTAAGCTAAAGAGTAAAACATGAAAAAAATAAGAATAAAGTTAGTTATGAATCACAGCAAAACTGGCAAAGAATCTCAAACTGTGAAACAGCATATTCACCACTAGGAATACCATGAGTCTTAGAAAAGAGGACTGATTAAAATGTCTTGTTATACAGTACCTTGCATATCCTTTTGTGTAGTACAGTTGCCTTTGTAAATCTTTTAACCCTGGAACACCTGGGCTGCATATGTATTCATTTATGAATGTAATAAATTTCTTTAAGTGACTCCTGTGTACCTGACATTCCAGTAGATGACTTCATAGATTCTTAGGTTTATTTTGAATCTTATATAACTGCTACAGTTCTTAATGCATAGTAGATACTCAGCAAAAACTTGTGATTGGTCAATAAATGAATAAAGGCAATAGGTACTAGCTGGTTTAGACTGGGGGGAAAAATAAATAAATTTTAAAAAAGCCAACACTGCTACATTAGGTTAATTAGCAGCCAAAATCAGTTTAGGGTAGATAACTTGAAATAAAATCATAGTAACTATGCCAGTAAAAAATACAGATATGAAAAGAATATGAAAAAATCAATTATGTAGATTAAAAGACCAAAATAGGCCATTACAACTCTTTTGCCTCTTGTGAATAATGTTCTAGTGAACATTTGTGCACAAGGTTTCCACTGGCACTTTTATTTCTCTTGAGCAGATACCTAGGAATATATTTGTTGAATAATATGGTAACTCTACATTTAATATTTTGAGAAATTGCGAAGCTGTTTTCCAAAGTGTCTACACCATTTCATATTCCCACCAGCAACATATGAGACTTTTAATTTTTCCACATTCTCCTCAACACTTATTGCCTTTTTTAAAAAATAGCTATTTTGATGGGTCTGAATAAGTATCTAATTATAGTTTTAATATGTATTTCAAAATGTCCATCAACTGATAAATAAATAAAATGGTGCATATCCATGTAATGGGAAATTATCCAGCAATAAAAAAAAAAATGAAGGTATATGTGCTACAATATGGATGAACCTCAAAGAATTACACTAAGTGAAAGAAGCCAATCACAAAAGACCACATATTATATGATTCTATTTGTATCAAACATCCAAATAATCAAATCTAGGTAGCAAGGAATAGGTAGTGGTTACCTAGGGTTGGGGGACTGGGTAGGTACAGATGAGAGGGAACAAGGAGTGACTGTTAAAGGGTACAAATTCTGGTTTTGGCATGATGAACTGTTCTAAAATTAGATTATGGTGGTGCCTAAAACCATAAAAGTCATAAAAACCATGAAACCAAATGGTGATGGCTAAAAGCCACAAAAACCAAGATTTAACTATAAAGAACAAATAAGGTTACTGGAAGGGAGTTGGGTGGGAGTATGGGTGAAATAGGTGTTGAAGATTAAGGTGTGTACTTGTCGTGGGTGATTTATGGAAATGTTAAATCGCTGTATTGTATCAAACTAATTTAACACTGTATGTTAACTATACTGAAATTAAAATTAAAAAAAAAAACATAAATAACAACCATATGGTGATATACTAAAAACCTTTGAATTGTTAATTTTAAGAAGATGACCTTTCTGGTATGTAAGTCATATACTAATAAATTCTATAAAATATGAATTTTAAAATTTAAATAAAATTTAACTAAAATTAAATAATTAAAAATTATAAATTATTTCAACAATTATTTTTGTGGATATTACATTCTGTGTTTCAAAGTTCGTGAGTAATTCAATCCTTTACTCACTAAATATGACTGAGAACGTTTAACGTGTCAGGTACTATGGGATATATTAGAACAACAGTAATGAAATAGAAAAACATTTTCCTGTCATTATGCAGCTTAAAAATTCTTAACACCTCTGCAAACATCACTGATTATTATGTCTAAGCAGAAGAACCCTTTCTTCAAAGGAACTTTTGTGTATGGACATGTAATAGAAGTGCTATTCTTTTTTTTTTTTTAAAGATGTTAACGTTTATTTATTTTTTTGGGACAGAGAGAGACAGAGCATGAACGGGAGATGGGCAGAGAGAGAGAGGGAGACACAGAATCGGAAACAGGCTCCAGGCTCTGAGCCATCAGCCCAGAGCCCGACGCGGGGCTCGAACTCACGGACCGCAAGATCGTGACCTGGCTGAAGTCGGACGCTTAACCGACTGCGCCACCCAGGCGCCCCAAGAAGTGCTATTCTTATTGAATCAAGGGAGCCTTACCCATTCATCTTGCTCCAAGCCACCTTTATGCGCTATGTGAAACCTTTTGATTTTTTTTTAAATTTATGACACAAGTGAAAATTATTACACTTTCATATAATTTTTGGTCCAGTTTTGTCTAAAAATTTATAATATCCCAAAGATAGATAATGTCATTGTAATTATAAATAAGCTTTATAATTCTTCAATTTGTTCTCTTATGATTTATATTTAAAAAAAAAAGTGTTTATTTATTTTTGAGAGAGAGACAGACAGACAGAGTGTGAATGAGGGAGGGGCAGAGAGAGAGGGAGACACAGAATCTGAAGCAGGCTCCAGGCTCTGAGCTGTCAGCACAGAGACTGACATGGGGCTCGAACTCAGGAACCATGAGATCATGACCTGTGCTGAAGCTGGATGCTTAACCAACTGAGCCACCTAGGCACCCCTCTTATGATTTACATTTTAAATGTAATTCAGGACTTCTGCTGATATCAAATTATGTAATTCTGAGGAAAACTTAAAGAGCAGATTAATAATTTAAAAACTCCTCTGACAATTTTGGAAAGCTTTATAGGCCAACGAAGAAATACTAGGCAGGATCTAGAAGATAGAAACCCAGAGGAATGAGCTCTGATTTGCAGGGGGATTTTTACACTACACATATCAGCAAATTTTCAAAGAGGCAACTGAAAAACAGAGATGCTGAGTAGAGCTTTCAATATTAACATAGGTTAGGAGGAAAGGCCAAATAACTTTAAAATTTTTTTTTTTTCAACGTTTATTTATTTTTGGGACAGAGAGAGACAGAGCATGAATGGGGGAGGGGCAGAGAGAGAGGGAGACACAGAACCGGAAACAGGCTCCAGGCTCTGAGCCATCAGCCCAGAGCCCGACGCCGGGCTCGAACTCATGGACCGCGAGATCGTGACCTGGCTGAAGTCGGACGCTTAACCGACTGCGCCACCCAGGCGCCCCAGACCAAATAACTTTTACTTCCCTATGGCTCTCTTGTTGCTCCAACTCCCCTCACCATAGTCATATTCATACAATTGCAGTTTTAACCTTGAAAAGTTACACTCTGGAGGTGACAGTATACGGAAAATGAACCAGCTTTTCAGGAACTGAGAGTGAGGTTTAAATTTTTTTAATTTGTACATTAAATTGATTCAGTATTGTTAGAGCCCTACGATGCCTTTCCGAAAGCAAACATACATCTTTGGAGTGACAGAGTCTGGTCTTGGGTTCCCAAATATATCTAGATTCATTGATTTTAAGATGACTGTTTACATCTTCAAGAAAATAAATGACTAGTTTGAGATTTTCTTCAGTAAACTGAAATCTGTGCTATACAACCAAATGTACATTCCAGAACTGAGAAATACTTTAATTGGAATAAAAATCTCAACGGATGTGTTTAACAGCAGAAGGTGGGCAGTGGAGGTGGAGTGTATTAGTAAGACTTGTCAACTGAAAATCAGGTTAATAGGTGAACTGAATTATAGAGAGACAAAAGGATGGAAAATAAGAGAAATAGATGTTGCTATTAAGAGTGAAAAGATTTAATGTGTGTAGCTGAAATTCCAGAAGAAATTTTTTGTTCCTAACCATGCTTATAACTTAATTAGTGTCTGTTTTAAACGAACCATGTTAAATTACTTAAAACAACTCTCTCTCTCTTTTTTTAATGTTTATCCATTTATTTTGAGGGAGAGAGAAAAAGCACCAGTGGTGGAGGGCAGAGAGACAGGGAGACAGAGAGAATCCCAAATAGGCTTTTCGCTGTCAGTATGAGCCTGACAACATGGGACTCGATCTTACAACTGTGAGATCATGACCTGAGCTGAAATCAAGAGTTAGATGCTCAACCACCTGAGACACTCAGGCACCCCCTACAAACTCTCTCTTTTAAGTCTGATATATTCTTTACCTTGAGTTGCCTTGTATTCTTTTAAAGAACAAAGGAAAGATAGATCTTGTCTGTTGAATGAACTAGGAGAAACCATGATTATTTACTATTCCTGGCTTAGCTCAGTGATAGGCACAGCCAGGCTAATTGTGTCCATTCCAGGAGAGTCTTCCCTGAAGCTTTCCCTAAAAGGCAGGGATATTTCTGTTTATGGACATTCAAATCTTGAGTGCTCAACAAGCAAGTATTAACTGCTTTGTATCATTTTCATTCTCTCCTATCTCAAATATGATCCAATACATTGCTTCAGTCTTTCAGTTTAAAATTTGATTCCTATAGCTTTTGATTTCAAACTTTTGGATGGAATGGGAATAGGAAAGCCTACGGGTTGTTATTTTTGTTAGTTGGTTGGTGGCTTTTGTCTTTTCTTGTTGTGGTTGTTCTCAGTCTTTCTCTTTGATTATAGCTTTGCGTATCCATAGCAAATCTTCTGAGATACAGTGCTTCCAGCTCAATGTGGCTACTGACAGTTCTCCTTCATTTTGTCCTATAGCATCCCTCTCTGTCCAAACTAGCATCATGGACATAAACTGTACAATGTCAGTGGAATCACAGAACAAAACAACTTATAGCTCTCTAAAATCAAAACTTCATTCATTTAAAAACCATTTCTCAAGTTTCCAGATGTTATAAATCAAATTCTTGAAATTGATATAAAAATGCAAAAAAGATATATTGTCTACTTCCAAGCCAAATACAGTCCAGTATAGCCAAACAGTAAATAAATAAATTGTTATGGTACAATAAAATGTTTTCTTTGGATTAGATAATGGACAGGATACCACAGAAATACATTTGAAAGTCACCTTTCATCTTTAATCCTAAAAGTATAGGAGCACTACTGTGTATGTTGGTGTTTCATGTTCTTCCAGGGAATATTAGGACAAAATGAAAGCTTGTCAATAAACATCTCCCTCCCCACCCCTTACCTCTTTTTCCTTCCAGGACATCTAAAGGAGTAAAATTATCTTTCACTTTTGCTACATCTAAGATGATTTAATCACTGAAATCCTAGAAAAGCAAATCTTTGTTATAAGCTCTGATGTCCAACTACTACACAGAGTCTATAGTCACTATCTTTTATATGGCATCCTGTCCTGGGAGTGGCATTTACTTTGGAACATTTTCATTACAGTAGCAAATTGGCATACAACCAAGAAAAATGACAATTTCTGTGGAACAAAATATGTGGATTGTGGGGAGGTGGAGGAGGAGGATATACAGCAGATGGGGGTAATGAGACTTATTACATAAAGTTCCTGCTACTAATCAGCTCCATAATGGATCTGAGGCAGTGAAGGTTTCCAGGGGCTAGTGGCCTGCTCCTAATGATTCTTTGGCTGAAAACATGACCTTCATTTTAATAGAACTGTATAAATACCAACTTTATCCCTTTCTTGGGAATTTCACCAAGTTGTTTTAACGAGAGAAGGCTTCTAATATTAAATGAGGTTGTCTGGGGAAAGATTAGAGATTATTATTCACATTCAGTCTTAACAAGGTAGCTAAACATTGTGTCACCATTTAAAGGTGAAGCATGCTGTTTTGTTATTGCTGATTGATGGGTCTAGGATTCTGAAAGCATTCTGTAACTTTATAACTCAGCCCGATAATCCTACCAATCTTTATATATTTACACACACATACAACACACAGTTGTAAGAGATTCTCAGCATGAAATGCATTTAAATGTTCAGTGAAGGGACAATTTAATCATGTTATTTTTCAAGATAAATAGGTAGTCCATAAATGACCCAGGATACCAAGAATTGTAAAAAGCCTGAGATTTTACCCTATTTGCAAACTAATGTGTTAGTCTGCCCCATTTTCATGGATGTTAGCTGAAGACCTAAAACTCCTAGTCTGAGACCAAGGCCTTTATTACTCATGGCACAGAAAGCAGAATGAGCATTAACATATTTACATTAGTTCACCTTGTCCCTAACTCCTGCAGGGCCCATGGGGATGGCATAGATGGATACCAGCAAATAAAATGGACTGCGTTACAAAAAAGGAATATTGAGCTTATGGAAACTGGCTCTCCTAATGGATAGTAAGCATGCTTACCCTCTTCTTCGAAGGAAGACATCATCGTCATCATGCTAGAGGGAAAACACATTTGTCTCTTCCTCTGAAGGAAGGCACTGTATCTTCCAACGTTGTGCACTATGCAAACATCCTTGAAAAGATGGACTGAAAAAAAATATTTTTAATGAAGGGAAATTAATGTCTTGTTTACAAGATATAAATAAACATGAAACATGACAGACACACATAATATTGTGTCATAAGCATGCCACTTGATCAATGATTCTGATTATCTGTCCTACAGAGACTGGGACACATCTGTTCAATTGTCTCCCATAACATTTAATTAAGGCAACTGGCAACAGGTCTCCAAGTTGCAGGGTGAGGCTAATTTAGGTACTGACCTCAATGTCCTAGATAAAATGAACCAAACAAATCCCATAAAGCACCCAAGTCTACCTTAAAAAGCCATGTGACTTTCTCATTAAATTTCTGTACCAACATTTCCACCTTTTCCAAAGTACTAATTCATATTGAGAAAGTTGTTTTAGCAATTGCATGGGCTCTATCATGGACTAATAGGGCAAGTTTAGGGCAATTCTATCATTCATAACCATCCTGTATAAGAAGTTGAAGCTGACCTGAACTGAATGCCTTCTAGTGCCAAAGTTGTACTGCTGAAAATTTCATCCAAAGTCAGAGACAAATTCCATGAAACTTTTTTAACTGAGTAACTTCCATTATAGGAATAACTCCCCGTAGGATGCACATGAATAATGTGTTTGTTTTTATTTTTAGGAAGATTGCCTAAATAGCCAAAGATAGCCTCATTTTGGAAAGTTCTTTCCGGTTACCTGAGGGCTAGATAATCTACTGATAGTGCTTACCTAAATATTTGAAGATCTCTACAACCTCAAGTAAGAAGCAAATCGTTTCCAACAAGGAGGCAAGTGACTGCCTGCTCTTCCACACAAAAAGTACGCCCTGATGGAGCACCTGGTCACCCTGAAAAGAAAGCTACGTTTTCAGTTGTTAGGGCTTCTTCTGTGTGGGCTACTATCGGTTGAGGGAACCAGTGGACACTGAGGGAACCACAAAGCCTCCAATGTGATTTCTGGAAGGATAGTGCATTTCAAATATCTGAGTTGAACCTTTCATTTTGAAGTGCTGGTCCTGAGGGGTGTGGAAGAGCCTCAGCAAATGGGTAGCGAAAGGCGCCATATGGCTGCAGGAGCTGCAGCCACAACCACACTTTCCAGCCGATTCCTGATCTCGCGGGATCTCCAGAGATCTACGGGTGCCTGTAGGCAGTCCCAGGACGAGAAACGCGCTCGTGGCGGGGGCTGCGCTGAACTCCTTTTCCTCAGCTTGTCTGAGCAGTTTGCCTCACACTGTTGTACAATTCCCTGTGCTCGTGGACTTCCCCACTTTGCACAATCAGAGTCACAGTGCTGCCGTGCCTCGCCCTAGAGACTCGCCCAGGTGTAGAGAGCCAAAGCTGCGCCCAGCGGGGACCCCCAAAGCTATACACCGGGTAGCAACCCGCACAAGCTCTGGCCGCGAACCTACAGCCCTCCGCGTGTTCTGCGGAAATCTAACCCTGGCTGTATGCGCTGGCAGAACAGAATCCTTCCACCTCATAGCCCGACTCTGTTATGACTGGGAATCAGCATGGAGATAACATCTGGAGGAGCTGACCTATGTTATGTGTGGTGAGTACAGAGGCTGGGTACCCTCACTTGCTGTTTCTGACAGATGTCTCAGATTAAGACGGTGATCAAATAGTGGTCAGTGAAATCTGTTAGAGAATGGCAGAGATTAAAGTGTCAGCAAGGTTTGGGAGCGTTGCTCTAGTGCTTTCCTTTCTTAATGAAGGTTTTGTGAATTTTAAAAGAGATAGATGACTGGTGTTTTTCCATCCCTCAGACTTCTCTGGGTCTAAAACACCGCTCTGAGGCATTTCCCTCTCCTTTCTGGTAAAAGTCAGTGTGTCTCATTCCAATAGTTATAACCTCGTTCTTTTTTTTTTTTTTTTTTTTTTTAATCATTCCCTACTCACATGAAAACATTTCATCTGCTGTAGTCCATTCAAGGCAAAAAAAATTAAACATGTTCTAATGTGAGTTCTAATGTGATCTTACTTTGGCCCATTATAGATTTAACCAACAGTGTACTTGACTGCGTAGTCATTATTATCCTTGTGATCCAGAACTCTTTTAATCGAACAAAATAATCTAGATGGCTGAATCAAGAATTAATTTTGGATGCTCTGGGCCTTCTTTTGGTCAGCCTGACATCTAACAGGCTGTTGTAGTTAAGGAAGGGAAGGAAGCATCATGTCCCGGAATGAACAGATGGAATCCTGAATTTTCTAAATAGATTTATATAATTTCCCACCCCTTTTGTTCTGATCATTAACCAGGAAATAGTGGAAGTGGCTGTTCCCATCTTGGGGATAGATGCATACAGTGTCAAAACTTCCTTACTTAAACACGAGGAAAATTTTGTCTTGGGAGAAAATAACAAGGTTGTGAAATTAAAACAATCAGTTTGCGGTTTCTTTGCTTTAGTCAAATAACCCAGTTCTAAAATAAACTTGAATTAATGTTTTTTGTTTTATACTTGCTTCATTGAAAAAGAAATTTTCAAACACTGTTTTAAAACTCAAACATTACATACTATGGAAATATTATAACATCTGCCCTAAATAAAGAGGCTATATATCATGATGAGAAGAACATCGAGCCTGGCTCTAGCTGTGTCTTAAAAAATTCTGTGTGCTTCTCTATACATATTTCCCTATTTGTGAAATGTAGGGACTAGACAAGCTGGTCATTAACAAATCTCAATATCTTAAACTACAGATAAATAGCTTCTGGAGAGTTTTACTGGGCTTGCATTTACTTCCCTGTAACAAATATAAATAATTTATAAATAATTGGGTGATTTTGTCTGCTCAAATTATTTGGCTAGAAATCCAGAAATCTCTCTCTCTCTCTTTTTATTTTTTTGTACTCTACAAATTTCCTAGTTTTCACTCATAATGGTGACACATTATCATGGTATATTATTTCCATCTTTATTGAGGTATAATTGATCCATAACATTCTGTAAGTTGAAGGTATACAATGTGGTGATTTGGTACATAAAAATATTCTAGAGTGATTGTCTTAATAAAGTAAGTTAATGCATCTATCATCTCACATAATTGCTTTTTTTTTCTTTTTTGTGGCTGTGAGAACATTTAACATCTCTTAGCAACTTTCAAGTATATAATACAGTATTACTAACTTAGTCACCATACTATACATTAGATACTCAGAATTAATTCATCTTACAACTGGAAATTTGTACCCTTTGACCAACACTTCTCCATTTCTCCCATCCCCAGACCCGAGCAACTATTATTCTGCTGTCTGTTTCTATGAGTTCAGTTTTTAAATTCTACATATAAGTGAGAGTATAGTATTTGTCTTTGTCTGACTTATTTCACTTAGCATAATGCCCTCAAGGTACATCTGTGTTCCCACATACGGCAGGATTTTCTTTTTTATGGCTGAATATTGTGTATTGTATATTGTGTATATGTACACACAATATTCTATTGTGTGTATATATACTGCATTTTTTTCTCCATCTTTTCATTATTGGACATTTAGCTTGTATCTTAGCTATTATGAACAATGTTGCAGTCAACATGGGGGTGCAGATATTTTGAGAGAGTGCTTTTGTTGCCTTCAGCTATATACCCAGAAGTAGAATTGCTAGATTATATGGTAGCTCTGTTTTTATTATTTTATTAATCTACATACTGTTTTTCATAGTGGCTGAACAAATTTATATTCCCAGTAACAGTGCTAGCTGAACAAATTTACATTCCCACTAACAGTGCACAGTGGTTTCTTTTTCTCCTTATCCTTGCTAACTTTTGTTATCTCTTGTCTTCTTGATAACAGCCATTCTAAGAAGTATTAAATGATAACTCATTTTGGTCTGTATTTGCATTTGTTTGATGATCATTGATGTTGAGCATCTTTTTATGTACCTGATGGTTATTTGTATGTCTGCTTTGCAGAAATGGCTGTTCAGATTTTCTGCTTATTTTTATGTTTTTATTTCAAAAATGTTTTTTAATGTTTATTTATTTTTGAGAGAGAGAGAGACACATACACACAAAGTGCGAGCAGGGGAGAGGCAGAGAGAGAGGGAGGCACAGAATCTGAAGCAGGCTCCAGGCTCTGAGCTGTCAGCACAGAGGCCACTACTGGGCTGGAACTCACAAACCATGAGATCCTGACCTGGGGCGAAGTCAGTGGCTTCACTGACTGCGCCACCCAGGCCCCTCGACTGCTTATTTTTAAATTCAAATTATTTGGGGGGGTTTTTGCTATTGAGTTGTATGAGTGCCTACATATTTTGGATATTAACTCCTTAGCTGATAGATGGTTTGCAAATATATTCTCTCATTCTATAGGTTGCCTTTTAATTTTGTTGATTTTTTTTTCTTTTGCTTTGCGGAAGCTTTTTAGTTTGATGTGGTCCCAGTTCTTTGTTTCTTATTTTGTTGCTTATGCTTTTGGTGTCACATCCAAAAAAATCATTACCAAAACCAATGTCAAAGAGCTTTTTCCCTATGTTTTCTTCTAGGAGTTTTGCTGTTTCAGCTCTTACTCTTAAGTCTTTAATCTATTTTGAGTTAATTTTTGTAAGTGGTATAAAATAGGGGTCCAGTTTCATTCTTTACATGCGACGCTTCAGTTTTCCCAGCACCATTTATTGGAAAAAACTATCTTTTCTGCATTGAGTATTCTTGGCTCCCTTGTCAAGCATTCGTTCATATTTTTGATGAATTAGTTTATAAATATATGCCTAGTATTCTAATGGCGTGGTTAGGGAACAAATGGGAAAGATATGGAGGAGGAAAATATGAAGAAGAAAATATTAAAAGTGAATATTTTTCCCTTCTCATGTGCCCCTATCCAGTTTTTAGAAACTCAGTCATGGTACTGGAACAAGTCCCTGATGTTTCACTTACTCCCAGTGTTTCCTTTAGCTCTATTCAAGTCTTTGAAACATAATCCCTTTATTAAAGTATCTTTAATTACCCACTGAAGGTATCATCTGTTTTCTCTCAGGCCTCTGATGTAGGTAGTTTGGCATAATTATCACCATTTGACAGTAGAGAATCCAAACATATAGAACTATATGACTCGTGTAATATTCCATAATTAATGAGTCATGAAACAAGGACTAGAACTAAGATCTCATTCTAGTGACCTTTCTTTTAACCATGGTGGTTTTTTCTTCAGTTTTCTTGGCCTCATGTCAGTTTGCTTATCTAAATTTTTTGAATATGAAGTTATTTAAGTAAATACTACTAAGAATGTTCCCTCTCCTAAAATTCAATGATTTAATAATACTAGTCAGTGTAATATTTTGCACTGTGGATCCACAAGAGGATTCTGACATTCTCTATAGCATACGGGTATCTAAATACATCATTGAACATTAGACTTCTACCTTAATTTGTTGTGTTCTTGCATCCCCCATCTCTTGACTAAAAACATGTTTTTCTACATGATTGGCTTTATTGTTTAATTTGAAGGCAGCATTTATGACTGCCAATTCCAAATATCTTCAGTGAGTTCTAATTTCCATCTACCTATTCTGGCCCTCCTCCCCATTTCATGACAATTTATTAAATAAGAAAAATTCAAGTTAATATTAGCCTAGTTATATTGCACATTTTTTAATGTTTATTTTTATTTTTATTTTTGTTTTTTTTTATATATATATGAAATTTATTGACAAATTGGTTTCCATACAACACCCAGTGCTCATCCCAAAAGGTGCCCTCCTCAATACCCATCACCCACCCTCCCTTCCCTCCCACCCCCCATCAACCCTCAGTTTGTTCTCAGTTTTTAACAGTCTCTTATGCTTTGGCTCTCTCCCACTCTAACCTCTTTTTTTTTTTTTTTCCTTCCCCTTCCCCATGGGTTCCTGTTGAGTTTCTCAGGATCCACATAAGAGTGAAACCATATGGTATCTGTCTTTCTCTGTATGGCTTATTTCACTTAGCATTACACTCTCCAGTTCCATCCACGTTGCTACAAAAGGCCATATTTCATTTTTTCTCATTGCCACGTAGTACTCCATTGTGTATATAAACCACAATTTCTTTATCCATTCATCAGTTGATGGACATTTAGGCTCTTTCCATAATTTGGCTATTGTTGAGAGTGCTGCTATAAACATTGGGGTACAAGTGCCCCTATGCATCAGTACTCCTGTATCCCTTGGGTAAATTCCTAGCAGTGCTATTGCTGGGTCATAGGGTAGGTCTATTTTTAATTTTCTGAGGAACCTCCACACTGCTTTCCAGAGCGGCTGCACCAATTTGCATTCCCACCAACAGTGCAAGAGGGTTCCCGTTTCTCCACATCCTCTCCAGCATCTATAGTCTCCTGATTTGTTCATTTTGGCCACTCTGACTGGCGTGAGGTGATACCTGAGTGTGGTTTTGATTTGTATTTCCCTGATAAGGAGCGAAGCTGAACATCTTTTCATGTGCCTGTTGGCCATCTGGATGTCTTCTTTAGACATGGGTTATTTGTTTTTCGGGTGTGGAGTTTGGTGAGCTCTTTATAGATTTTAGATACTAGCCCTTTGTCCGATATGTCATTTGCAAACATCTTTTCCCATTCCGTTGGTTGCCTTTTAGTTTGGTTGGTTGTTTCCTTTGCTGTGCAGAAGCTTTTTATCTTCATAAGGTCCCAGTAATTCACTTTTGCTTTTAATTCCCTTGCCTTTGGGGATGTGTCGAGTAAGAGATTGCTACGGCTGAGGTCAGAGAGGTCTTTTCCTGCTTTCTCCTCTAAGGTTCTGATGGTTTCCTGTCTCACATTTAGGTCCTTTATCCATTTTGAGTTTATTTTTGTAAATGGTGTGAGAAAGTGGTCTAGTTTCAACCTTCTGCATGTTGCTGTCCAGTTCTCCCAGCACCATTTGTTAAAGAGGCTGTCTTTTTTCCATTGGATGTTCTTTCCTGCTTTGTCAAAGATGAGTTGGCCATACGTTTGTGGGTCTAGTTCTGGGGTTTCTATTCTATTCCATTGGTCTGTGTGTCTGTTTTTGTGCCAATACCATGCTGTCTTGATGACTACAGCTTTGTAGTAGAGGCTAACGTCTGGGATTGTGATGCCTCCTGCTTTGGTCTTCTTCTTCAAAATTCCTTTGGCTATTCGGGGCCTTTTGTGGTTCCATATGAATTTTAGGATTGCTTGTTCTAGTTTTGAGAAGAATGCTGGTGCAATTTTGATTGGGATTGCATTGAATGTGTAGATAGCTTTGGGTAGTATTGACATTTTGACAATATTTATTTTTCCAATCCATGAGCAGGGAATGTCTTTCCATTTCTTTAAATCTTCTTCAATTACCTTCATAAGCTTTCTATAGTTTTCAGCATACAGATCCTTTACATCTTTGGTTAGATTTATTCCTAGGTATTTTATGCTTCTTGGTGCAATTGTGAATGGGATCAGTTTCTTTATTTGTCTTTCTGTTGCTTCATTGTTAGTGTATAAGAATGCAACTGATTTCTGTACATTGATTTTGTATCCTGCAACTTTGCTGAATTCATGTATCAGTTCTAGCAGACTTTTGGTGGAGTCTATCGGATTTTCCATGTATAATATCATGTCATCTGCAAAAAGCGAAAGCTTGACTTCATCTTTGCCAATTTTGATGCCTTTGATTTCCTTTTGTTGTCTGATTGCTGATGCTAGAACTTCCAGCACTATGTTAAACAACAGCGGTGAGAGTGGGCATCCCTGTCGTGTTCCTGATCTCAGGGGAAAAGCTCTCAGTTTTTCCCCGTTGAGGATGATGTTAGCTGTGGGCTTTTCATAAATGGCTTTTATGATCTTTAAGTATGTTCCTTCTATCCCGACTTTCTCAAGGGTTTTTATTAAGAAAGGGTGCTGGATTTTGTCAAAGGCCTTTTCTGCATCGATTGACAGGATCATATGGTTCTTCTCTTTTTTTTTGTTAATGTGATGTATCACGTTGATTGATTTGCGAATGTTGAACCAGCCCTGCATCCCAGGAATGAATCCCACTTGATCATGGTGAATAATTCTTTTTATATGCTGTTGAATTCGATTTGCTAGTATCTTATTGAGAATTTTTGCATCCATATTCATCAGGGATATTGGCCTGTAGTTCTCTTTTTTTACTGGGTCTCTGTCTGGTTTAGGAATCAAAGCAATACTGGCTTCATAGAATGAGTCTGGAAGTTTTCCTTCCCTTTCTATTTCTTGGAATAGCTTGAGAAGGATAGGTATTATCTCTGCTTTAAACGTCTGGTAGAACTCCCCTGGGAAGCCATCTGGTCCTGGACTCTTATTTGTTGGGAGATTTTTGATAACCGATTCAATTTCTTCGCTGGTTATGGGTCTGTTCAAGCTTTCTCTTTCCTCCTGATTGAGTTTTGGAAGAGTGTGGGTGTTCAGGAATTTGTCCATTTCTTCCAGGTTGTCCAATTTGTTGGCATATAATTTTTCATAGTATTCCCTGATAATTGTTTGTATCTCTGAGGGATTGGTTGTAATAATTCCATTTTCTTTTATGATTTTATCTATTTGGGTCATCTCCCTTTTCTTTTTGAGAAGCCTGGCTAGAGGTTTGTCAATTTTGTTTATTTTTTCAAAAAACCAACTCTTGGTTTCGTTGATCTGCTCTACAGCTTTTTTAGATTCTATATTGTTTATTTCTGCTCTGATCTTTATTATTTCTCTTCTTCTGCTGGGTTTAGGCTGCCTTTGCTGTTCTGCTTCTATTTCCTTTAGGTGTGCTGTTAGATTTTGTATTTGGGATTTTTCTTGTTTCTTGAGATAGGCCTGGATTGCAATGTATTTTCCTCTCAGGACTGCCTTTGCTGCGTCCCAAAGCGTTTGGATTGTTGTATTTTCATTTTCATTTGTTTCCATATATTTTCTGATTTCTTCTCTAATTGCCTGGTTGACCCACTCATTCGTTAGTGGGGTGTTCTTTAACCTCCATGCTTTTGGAGGTTTTCCAGACTTTTTCCTGTGGTTGATTTCAAGCTTCATAGCATTGTGGTCTGAAAGTATGCATGGTATAATTTCAATTCTTGTAAACTTATGAAGGGCTGTTTTGTGACCCAGTATATGATCTATCTTGGAGAATGTTCCATGTACACTCGAGAAGAAAGTATATTCTGTTGCTTTGGGATGCAGAGTTCTAAATATATCTGTCAAGTCCATCTGATCCAATGTCTCATTCAGGGCCCTTGTTTCTTTATTGACCGTGTGTCTAGATGATCTATCCATTTCTGTAAGTGGGGTGTTAAAGTCCCCTGCAATTACCACATTCTTATCAATAAGGTTGCTTCTGTTTATGAGTAATTGTTTTATATATTTGGGGGCTCCGGTATTCGGCGCATAGACATTTATAATTGTTAGCTCTTCCTGATGGATAGACCCTGTAACTATTATATAATGTCCTTCTTCATCTCTTGTTACAGCCTTTAATTTAAAGTCTAGTTTGTCTGATATAAGTATGGCTACTCCAGCTTTCTTTTGGCTTCCAGTAGCATGATAAATAGTTCTCCATCCCCTCACTCTGAATCTAAAGGTGTCCTCAGGTCTAAAATGAGTCTCTTGTAGACAGCAAATAGATGGGTCTTGTTTTTTTATCCATTCTGATACCCTATGTCTTTTGGTTGGCGCATTTAATCCATTTACATTCAGTGTTATTATAGAAAGATACGGGTTTAGAGTCATTGTGATGTCTGTATGTTTTATGCTTGTAGTGATGTCTCTGGTACTTTGTCTCACAGGGTCCCCCTTAGGATCTCTTGTAGGGCTGGTTTAGTGGTGACAAATTCCTTCAGTTTTTGTTTGTTTGGGAAGACCTTTATCTCTCCTTCTATTCTAAATGACAGACTTGCTGGATAAAGGATTCTCGGCTGCATATTTGTTCTGTCTAGTACACTGAAAATCTCGTGCCAATTCTTTCTGGCCTGCCAAGTTTCAAAAGAGAGATCAGTCACGAGTCTTATAGGTCTCCCTTTATATGTGAGGGCACGTTTACCCCTTGCTGCTTTCAGAATTTTCTCTTTATCCTTGTATTTTGCCAGTTTCACTATGATATGTCGTGCAGAAGATCGATTCAAGTTACGTCTGAAGGGAGTTCTCTGTGCCTCTTGGATTTCAGTGCCTTTTTCCTTCCCCAGTTCAGGGAAGTTCTCAGCTATAATTTCTTCAAGTACCCCTTCAGCACCTTTCCCTCTCTCTTCCTCCTCTGGGATACCAATTATGCGTATATTATTTCTTTTTAGTGTATCACTTAGTTTTCTAATTTTCCCCTCATACTCCTGGATTTTTTTATCTCTCTTTTTCTCAGCTTCCTCTTTTTCCATAACTTTATCTTCTAGTTCACCTATTCTCTCCTCTGCCTCTTCCATCCGAGCTGTGGTGGTTTGCATTTTGTTTTGCATTTCATTTAAAGCGTTTTTCAGCTCCTCGTGACTGTTCCTTAGTCCCTTGATTTCTGTAGCAAGAGATTCTCTGCTGTCCTGTATACTGTTTTCAAGCCCAGCGATTAATTTTATGACTATTATTCTAAATTCACTTTCTGTTATATTATTTAAATCCTTTTTGATCAGCTCATTAGCTGTTGTTATTTCCTGGAGATTCTTCTGAGGGGAATTCTTCCACTTGGTCATTTTGGATAGTCCCTGGTGTGGTGAGGGCCTGCAGGGCACTTCCCCTGTGCTGTGGTGTATAACTGGAGTTGGTGGGCGGGGCCGCAGTCCGACCTGATGTCTGCCCCCAGCCCACTGCTGGGGCCACAGTCAGACTGGTGTGTGCCTTCTCTTCCCCTCTCCTAGGGGCGGGATTCACTGTGGGGTGGCGTGGCCCGTCTGGGCTACTTGCACACTGCCAGGCTTGTGATGCTGGGGATCTGGCGTATTAGCTGGGGTGGGTAGGCAAGGCGCATGGCGGCAGGGGGGCAGGCTTAGCTCGCTTCTCCTTAGGTGATCCACTTCAGAAGGGGCCCTGTGGCAGCCAGAGGGAGTCAGATCCGCTGCCAGAGGTTTGGCTCCGCAGAAGCACAGAGTTGGGTGTTTGCGCGGAGCGAGCAATTTCCCTGGCAGGAACCGGTTCCCTTTGGGATTTTGGCTGGGGGATGGGCGGGGGAGATGGTGCTGGAGAGCGCCTTTGTTCCCCACCAAACTGAGCTCCGTCTTCTGGGGGCTCAGCAGCTCTCCCTCCCTTTGTCCTCCAGCCTTCCCGCTTTCCGAGCAGAGCTGTTAACTTATGACCTCCCAGACGCTAAGTCGCGCTTGCTGTCGGAACACAGTCTGTCAGGCCCCTCCGCTTTTGCAAGCCGGACTCGGGGGCTCTGCTTGGCCGGCGAGCCGCCCCTCCGCCCCGGCTCCCTCCCGCCAGTCCGTGGAGCGTGCACCGCCTCGCCGCCCTTCCTACCCTCTTCCGTGGGCCTCTCGTCTGCGCTTGGGTCTGGCGACTCCGTTCTGCTAATCCTCTGGCTGTTTTCTGGGTTATTTAGGCAGGTGTAGGTGGAATCTAAGTGATCAGCAGGACGCGCGGTGAGCCCAGCGTCCTCCTACGCCGCCATCTTCCCTCCAATCTCTGTTTATTTTTATTTTTGAAGGAGAGAGAGAGAGAGAGAGAGAGAGAGAGAGAGAGAGAGAGATGGAGCTTGACTGGGGGAAGGGCAGAGGGAGACACACACACACACACACACACACAGAAGGGGGCTCCAGGCTCCGAGCTGTCAGTACAGAGCTGGACATGGGGCTTGAACTCACAAACTGTTTTTAGAAAGACACAAACTGTGAGATCATGACCTGAGTGGAAGTCAGATGCTTAACCGACTGAGCCACTCAGGTGCCCCTAGGCTAGTTATATTTTAAAGAAACTATATGTTAAATCCCAAATTCTGTAACAGATATCTTGTTTAATTATTAACATGTCAGTGCTATTCTTTATGAATGTTTTATAAATAGAAAAATTATCACTTTTGGGGCGCCTGGGTGGCGCAGTCGGTTAAGCGTCCGACTTCAGCCAGGTCACGATCTTGCGGTCCGGGAGTTCGAGCCCCGCGTCAGGCTCTGGGCTGATGGCTCAGAGCCTGGAGCCTGCTTCCGATTCTGTGTCTCCCTCTCTCTCTGCCCCTCCCCCGTTCATGCTCTTTCTCTGTCCCAAAAATAAATAAACGTTGAAAAAAAAATTAAAAAAAAAAAAGAAAAATTATCACTTTTTTGGTATATATAATTTCTAGTGTTTCTTTCACTTTAGTTTCAATCATGGTCAAGCAACTTTGAAACCCAATTTTTGTTTAAGGAAATGCCAGAACATCTGTCAGTAAAACAAGGAAATGGAAGGGATTCTGGGGTAGGATTAGTCTCAGAATTATACTTTAGGACTTGATGTAGGCATAAATAAATGGAATTTTTTCATCTCTGAAGATGCCAATGTATAGAACAAATTTTTCTGTACCTGTAACTTAAAAGGAACATCTTTCATTAAAAAAAGCTAAAACTAAAAGCTTTGATAAAAAATAAATTGGAATAGAAATTATTAAAACAAACTGTGTCAAGTTTCTATCAGAGGCTCATCCAACATTAATTGTAAACTTTTTGGTATAACATTTAAGTTTTCTTTAATTATTAATATTTGTTCTCAACCTACCATGCCAGCTGAAACTTCTAATACTCCATTCATATAATTTATATTCAGAGGCCTCAAGTTCAATTTCCCACAATGTCAGCAAATAATAGAATAAGTGAACTATCCAATGTTTGTTTCATAATGGTGATTCAAGTTAGATAAAGAGAAATACTTTTCACTTCCCTAATTTCTCTTGTTTTTCCTTACTATTTAATATTTTCATATATTGACACAAAAGATACTTCAAATTCCTGTTTAATGTTTGAAAAAGGAAAGAAAGAAATTAGTGCAAGGTTGGTGATCAACAATGTCAAAGAACAAAAGGAAATATTGGAGACTTTAGTAAAAAAAGAATGAATGCTTCATGTAAAAGACACGTGTGCTCCTGGGATCCAGACAAATATTGTTATGAGGTAATATAATTCTGATGTTATAGGGTCTTCCAAAACTTTAGGAATATACAAAGATCTGTTTCAAAGACATGAAACAGTGCTGGTATCTGGGGTCAAGAACTATAGATGGAAGAAGGTATTAGTGTATAAGATGATATGTTGAAGGAAGGGCAAGAAAACCAAAGTGACTACAGCAAAGTGAAAGAAATGGGCAATGAAGTTAGAGAAGTAAAGTTATGGTATGGGCAATTCTTACAGATTCCTGTAGTAAATCGTAAGGAATGTAGTTTGTTTCTGAATGAAATAGGGATCCATTGAAGAGTGTAATTTTTTTTTTTTCTAAGTGGAGTCTCAAGCTTTTAAAGGTTGGCAACTATATACTTTTGTGTGTGGGTGGGGGAGAAGGGGGTCACTGAGAGTAAATCTCAACATGCTTATGTGCAGCAAAATTCAAGTTTGTGAGTTCTGCTATGAAATTTTTTTATTGCATCATCCTTTCATAATTATATTTTGCATTTTGTATATTATTTTTCTTACATTAAAAATATTTCCTCTCAATATTTTAAACTGAATTGTTATAATACCTATTTCTGTTTACCAGTTAATTTAGAAGATTACCCAGTCTTACCTACTAGGACATCAAATTTTTCCTCCTTTCCATTTTATGTACCCCAGGCCAAACCTTGCTCTTCTGTGTGACTTTCGCTCCTAATTAGACTCCTAGCAACTACCCTTTAGCCTGCTTACTTGCACTTGATGTTGAGTGGATACCTTGATGTTCATTGATACCTATTACCCCTCCCAGCATGAGCATCTTTTTCCTGACACCTCTTGGTCTTCCAATTCTCCCATTATAAATATCGATTCTTCAATCAACTTCTCACAGGTTTGGCACTCTCTTGTGAAAGGAAGGAAATTAATCCACCCTGTTCCATTGAAAATTTCCACTGACCAAAAATGGACTTACTAAAATATTTTTTTAAAAAGTGTAAATACAGGTAGCTTTGGAATAGTTCAGTGTTATCAATAACATTATATTCTTTTTCAGTTTACAGAATTTTGCCTGTATAAAATGGAACAGCCATACTTTTATATGGGACACTTTTATAAGTAATATGATCTTAGAATTTAAATGAAAGAGACATTTAAGAACTCCTGCTTCTAAATTTTCAACTACATGATCAAGAGTTATCACATATATAATTATACTTAGGGCAGTCAACTTGCCCCAGGCAATCAGTGCCAGAGCTAGTCTTTGAATTTTGCTAATAATTCATTTTGCTACTGATAAGACAATATCTTGTTCTCAATTAACGTGTATAAATTATTACTTACCTGCTTCATTTGAAAATGAATTAGATTAAATGAAACTTTTCAGTATTTACTAAATAAGACGTTTTAAAATTTTGGGATTTTGGGAATGTCAGGGCAATCTGGCTGCAACATCTGTCACTCCATTGATTGCCAGGGTTTATTTGGCTTATCTGGCTGGCTAGGTGGGCATCCCTTGTCCCTCTCCGCTCCATATGTACCCCACACCCTTCCAGAAGTTGTGCCCTTGGTCAGTTGAAGACGGCCTTTGCTGAGAGAAGAGGAATGTTCATGGTCAGGGGTATAAGAGTAGCTGCGTTCCTGTGCTAGAACCTCCAGACAAGCTCTCAAGATTCATTTGGAGGAGAATGTAGGGTAGTCAAGCTTCCAAGTCTCATCCAAGTGAGGTGCTGCATTGGCAATCTGCCTTTCTTTAAAAAAGAAAAAAAAAGTAGATAGTATTTTGGAAATAAAACAATAGTGGATTCCACCTTTGTGAAAATGAGTTGCTAACCTTTTACATAAGAACTATACTCTAAAGGAAATCCTGAATCAATATAAAGCAGTAGAGATTTTTCCCCTATAGTGTGAAACTGCATAGCACATGAATGACATATCATTATGTAAAGTATGAATTAAAGAAATAGCATAATGACCAATTTCTTAGTAGAGTTTCAATTTTAGTAAAATAGGCTTATTTTAAACATGTCTTTCTGAACATGATTATGTATAAGAACAATAGATGTTCTGGAATCATTCACTTTGAAATCAAGACATTTTATGGAAATCCAGAAATTATTTTTAAAATAACAAAAATGGTATCATAACAAAATACATTCACCAGATTATATATAGAGGATACA
The DNA here is from genome assembly GCF_007474595.2 of Lynx canadensis. Classification (NCBI taxonomy): domain Eukaryota; kingdom Metazoa; phylum Chordata; class Mammalia; order Carnivora; family Felidae; genus Lynx; species Lynx canadensis. The sequence continues at coordinate 43,295,628 of NC_044303.2, forward strand.
GATATTTTACAAAATACACATGAAATGTGAAATGCTTTCACATTACTTTTGAATGACTTCTTTTGCAATTGTTTCAAAAGTTAGCAGTTAACTGTTTTATTATTGCTGCTTGTTTTTATGTGTATAGATTAAAAGGTCTATGCTTAAAAGCAAAGATGCTTACCTCAAATCTTGATGACATGTTAAGTGACATACAATTTGAGTTTATTTTAACATGGAAAATCTAATGAATGAGAGAACTAATCCCAGTAACGAGATCAGATTATTATTATCAAGAAAATAATGCTAGATGACTTTTCAATATAAGAGGTTATTTTTCAGGAAGTGTTAATAATCTGATTGAATTCTTACAGCTGTTGAAATCACAAGGACTGCTTTTTCTTAAGTGATTTATTAGTGCCTCATCCTCATCTTGGCATGGCATTATCTTCTTCTGTAGCTTTGGTCTCAAAAAGCTAAAAAATACCTTGGAGAGAATAGAATGTTTGGAGACTTGTTGGTACTTCCTGCATATATCTTTCCTTTTCTTTTTTTGCCCTAATCTTATCTTTATCATTAATTTACATATTATTATCTTAATTACAAGTTAGTAATTTAATATCAATTAAAAATAACAAATTCAGTTGCTCTATTTGAAATTATTTTTTAAAAAAGATATTTTCTTTTGCAAATTATGAGAGACTTAGATTCTGTGAAATTGCTACTCTTTTTAATATATGGTATACTTTTGCCATGAAAATACAAAATCAGCCCGGGTCTGAGGCTGTTTAGGAAATATGTTTATCTTTATATACAGGCCTTTTTGAGCAAATTTTACTGAAACTTCAGACCTAGGCTAAAAGACAAGGGATAGAAGTTAATTTATAACTCATTAGCTAGTAAGAAAGATATAGACATTTTCTTCTTCAGAAATATAAATCTGATTTCACAAGGTGGTGTGACTGGGAACAGGAGACATTCCCTGGCTTGTGAAGTTGGAAACACTGGTATTACATCTCTCCTGAAGAAATACATTTGCATTCCAAAGAGTGAGGTCCAGGATCTTTCACCTTACATTTCCAAAAAAGACTCTCTGAAGGGGATGGGAGAACTTTCCTATGTAAATGTGGAGATCTATCTTTTTGTGGTTTCTTTCCTATATAAAATTCAGATTTTTTTCCTTGGTCCCTCACTTACAATACAGACCTTGTATATGTACATTGACATCTGGTTTTCATTGTACCACATCAGTAGTAAAAATTGGTGCACAAAAGAATCACAGTTTTTATTTGCTGTGTGTAAATAATAATAATCTGCTCTGACCAAGAAACTTCATGCAAATATCTAGGATTATAATAAAATATAGATATTAAAAAGCTAACACCTAGTGTCACAAATATTCTCTGCCATTAAAATTAGAAGTCATGGTCTTAAAACACAATATTATTACTTCCTAGTTGTATTATCTTGCACAGTTGCATTTTAGAAAAACTTTCTTGGGTTTTAGTTGCTTTGTAAGATAATCATTTTTACAGTGCCATTGTAAGGTTAAATGAAAGAGCATTTGTTAAAAATTGTCATTCCTCAAGAACTATATGGAGAATGGGAAATATAATAATGACAACAATGATGATATTGATGATAGACAATACATTGAAATTATTTGGTAAATTACCTTCATTTATCCAAAGTCTTAAGAGGATCAGAAAAAATATTTGATATTGGCACTTTTTTTCTCTTCTTCTTCCTTCAAAATCCAAGCTCTTGAAATTAGATTAGTGCACATATTAAACCGCTAAAATATCGTCAAGCAAAAGGCCTGTACATAATTAACAGTCTATAAATGGATTTGTATGTTGTCTATTTTGATGTGATGAATAGTTAGAAAGAAAAACATCATAACTTTTTTCAAATGATATTTGAAGATAAAACAGTTGAGCAGAAAGTTATGTCAGTCCCAGATGTCTGGTTTTGAGAAAAGCCTTACTTTGGACACATGGAGCGAATCACTACTGTTCTAGTCACTTCTAAATGAGCTTTATTAGAAATATTTGACTTAGCATTATGATCGTTTCAATAGTAAATATACTTCATGTTGACTAATCAGCATAAGAAAATGAATTTAATTGAAACTGAGAAGAGGTGTAAACATAAAATATGTGAAGAAGTAAAGCAATAAACTTAATAATTTGAGAGGAGAATAAAATTTCCTCTATCATGTAGGCATTTCATAGACAGATGTCTTTTTTTTTGCTGTATTTTGTATTTTGCTTGATTTATATTTTTTCCTTGTTTTACTTTTATTGTAATTCTCATCTTTATGGGAAGATACTAGTTCCTGGGAAGCAATTTATACAAAATGAAAGAGAATTCAGGTTATTTAATTTTAAATACACATGTTAAATTTCAAGAGTGTTAGAAAAAGTTATACTAATATCTTTAAACGTATCCACCTCCCTATCCATACAGACTAACAATCAGAAACATACAATGAATAATGCTTTAAAATCACTTAGACCCTTTTTTGTTGTTGTTGTTGTTATCTGTTGAAAAGCAAAGGAAATATCTATGAGGGTTTTTTCAATTTATATCATAGAATGAATAAATTAAGGATATGCAAACAAGAGAAAGGAAAGACCCCAAAAGTACTCTATATGTCATGAAAGCTGCCCATCTGGGAATGCTGAGAGAATGGGAAATGTGGATAATTTAAGCTAAAATCTGTTTACATTTTTAGTATATCTAGGTACGGCCAAATATTTTATGTAGTTTAAAAGGCTGCAAATTAGATTATACCTGTAAGATATAGAATAAAACCCTAAGATTGGATACTTTGGGTTTCTCTTAAAAAAAATGCAGGGGCAACTAGGTGGCTCAGTCAGTTAAGTGGCCCACTTCGGCTCAGGTCATGATCTCATGGTTCAGAGTTTGAGCCCCATGTCCAGCTCTGTGATGACAGCTCAGAGCCTGGAGACTGCTTCGGATTCTGGGTCTCCCTCTCTTTCTGCCCCTACCTCTCTCTCTCTTTCTCTCCCTCTCTCTCTCTCTCTCAAAAATAAATAAACATTAAAAAAATCCAGAGAAATATGTTAGCTTTTGGTCTACTGAAACTAAATTGTTGTCCGCAGAAACATTCCGAAATAATTTCCTTTGAAACTGACACACTTCAGATTAATTGCCAACTTCTCTCCTGCTGAAACCAGCCCCAAAAAACCCCTCCTAAAACAACAACAGATATTTACATGCTAAAGGCAAATGGAAAAATTCATTTTTTTTTTCTTTTCCTCCCCTTATTTGGTATAAATTTCCACATCCTGAAATATCATAATATCTAGGGCATATTGACTGGAAAGCCACAGAGTTTTCTTTTCCCTGAATTTTTACTTACTTCAAGTAGTATAGTAGGATACCATCATCAAAGTGTGATGGTTCACTGTATGTGGGCTAAAGAGATTCACATGTATCCCAAAGGCACATTTTTACTTAGGTACAGAAAGTAGGCTGATTAAATTGCTACATATTTAATCAGTTTTTAGAGTTTTGTAGTCCTAAAAGGTATAAAAAAATAGTAGTATCAATGAATTATGTTAGTCATAGGCACACGTTTTACAATAACAGAACTGAATCACTTGTAGCTCTCTGTAGGCCAAAAATTAATACTAATAATAAATCCATTTGTTCAGTTGCTACTAGTGCTGACACAGCCTAAATTAGACGTGGCATAGATAAACAAACAAATTCTATCATCCCAGAAAAATTGTTCCAATATATATAATGTTCATCTGCTTAAAGCAGTGATGTGTTTGGGGCACAACTTCCAGGGCTGACTATACCATTAGGACTCATATTCTTGTTTTCATTTGCTTAATTGCTTTTAATTACAGTGTGGCTTGTCTTGATTTTTATATATATATTTTTCCAAGGATAACACATTTATTTTAATAATACTACTTTTGACACTATTTATACATGTATTTAAAAGTAACTTTCATCTTGTGGGCTCCATTACAAATTGGGTACTGAACCACCCTTGTCAGGAAGTGACAAAGCTATTAACATCAAAAGTTGGCAAATCCCACCATCAGTGAAGGGTTATTTTACTTTGTATTTGGAAAAATAACTAAACATTTAAATTTCTCATTGTACACCTATACACTGGTTAAGTTTGAACACCTTAAATTAAACAAAGATAGATTTCATACATGTAAGTATTATATTATTATAGGTATACCTATTTTAAAAGGATAAAATTGTAAAGTTTGACAGGGTATTATTGATTTCAGTACTTTACTTCAACAAACTTGGTTCCAAAGTGTTTAGAAACCTATTGAGAACAATTTATTAAAAACAATTCGGCAAGGTATGCTTGAATGCAATTACAGTTATAAAGCAATAGTGGTGACAAGTGGGGAAGTGTATGTTGAATGAGTACTATCTGTTCTACAATAGATATATTACTATTTTAGTCTCTTTGAGTTGTTGTAACAAACTACCATAGACTGGTTAGCTTATGAACAATAGAAATTGTTTTGAACAATAATTTCTGGCTTTAATGGAGATGGTTGACTAATCTGATCAAGTGATTATTTGGCTATACCCTCATGTTTTACAATATGGATAGGTTGACAATTGTCCAAATCTTTACATTCTCATTCCTTTTTGGTTAACAGTTCCACCTTAAGTCTTTTATTTCCTCAAATTTTACAGTAAGCAATCAGGAAGAAGAAGGCCACTCTTGCAATACTTTGCTTACAAATTGCTTCAGCTAAATATCCAGTTTCTTTGCTCTCAAGTTCTACCTTCCACAGAACACTAGAACATGACAATTTAGCCAAGTTCTTCATCACTTTTTAACAAGGATGACCTTTCCTTCGTTTTCCAATAACATATTCCTCATAGTGACCTTTCCTCCATTGTCCAATAACATATTCCTCATATTTACCTGCAACTTCATCAGAATAACCTTTACCATACATATTCCTAGCAATATTGTATTCAGGATTACTTAGGTATTCCCTAAAACAATTGAAACTTTCTCTTTCTTTTTCTTCTAAGCTCTCACCAGAATCATTCTTAGAATTTTTTTTTTTGGGATTTTATTTATTTATTAAAAAAAATTAATGTTTATTTATTTCTGAGAGAGAGAGACAGAATGTGAGTGGGAGAGGGGCAGAGAGAGAGGGAGACACAGAATCTAAAGCAGGCTCCAGGCTCTGAGCTGTCAGCACAGAGGCCACTGCGGGGCTGGAACTCACAAACCATGAGATCATGACCTGAGCTGAAGTCAGACGCTTAACCAACTGAGCCACCCAGATGCCCCAGGATTTTACTTTTAACTAGTCTCTACACCCAAAGTAGGGCTCAAACCCACAACCCAGAGTCCAAGAGTCCCATACTCCACGTACTGAGCCAGCCAGACGCTCCTCACTAGAATCACTCTTAATGGTATTCTTGGCAATGTAGGCTTTTTCCATCATGCACCTCCAGTTTTTTCCAGGCTCTACCCATTACCCAGTTCCAAAGCTGCTTCCACGTTTTTAGGGATTTGTCAGAGTAGTACCCCACTTTTGGTAACAATTTCTGCCTTAGTCTGTTTAAGCTGTTAAAGCAAACCTCCATAGACTGGGTGCCTTATAAATAGCAAACATTCATTTTTCACTTTTCTGGAGGCTGGGAAGTTTAAGATCAAGGTGCTGGCAGATTTGGTGTTTGGTGAAGGCTTGTTTCCTGGTTCTTTCTATGGTGGAAGCGATAAGTGAGCTCTCTGTAGTTTCCATTTAAAGGACTCTAGTCTCATTTCTGAAGATTCTGCTCTTATTACCTAATCATTTCCAAAGGCCCCATCTTCAAATACCATCGAAGTAGGGAAGGTTTCAACATATGAATTTTGAGGGGGACACATTTAGTCTATAACAATTAACATTATTATCCAAAAATTTTTAAATAATATGTGTTCTTATAGAGTTAAGCAAACTGAGCTGTTAAAGGGATATACCTAGAACCAGTTAGTAATTGATAGCAATAAAATTTCAACTCAGGTATGTCTAACCGTAAGCCTACAACATTTTCCTAATACTATGCTGCATTTTCATGCTCTAACCAGGGCACAAATGGATGTTGATTTTTAAATTTTCTTTTCCTACACGTAACGAACTGTAGCACAATATCTCTCTGGAAAATAACCTAATAACCTATGCATTGCTTATAAAAGCCTTATACAAGTGAATTGCATGATGAAATTCTAAAACTAGAGCTGAAATACTTTATTTTCCTAGGTAAACTGAAATAAAGACAACTGCTTTGCAATATGATAAATGGAAACCATTTTTGACATCAAATTGTTTATCTTGCTGTTTGAAAATGTGCTCCTTATTCTGAAATATTCACTCATTCCAATGAAATCTTTCATTAAAAAATATATATATACACACACACGCACACACACACACCTCAGGATAGAAATATAATTGCATAGTATTTTGTATTTAAGCGCTTTGAACTGTAGAAAATGTTTCATTTATTCAGCTTGGTATGTTGTATAAGGACTGCCAAGAAGTGGCTACACAGACCCATCAAAATATACGAGAAAATATCCTAAAAAAAAGCAATACTCCCACTTAGATAAGGGCTTCCAAACCTGGGAGTCTCAGGAGTCCTTCAGATTTCAAAAGAAAAGCATCATGTTTACAGGGCTTTGTATCCTGGCTACTTCTCCTTACGGCAGCATTTATCTAAAGGATTTAAAATCTAGAACTGCAGCCTTGTAGCCAGGTAACAATTATTCCTCCAGGTTAGCAGCACCTTGTCTGCTTGTATCCCACTGCTCCCAGTGGGATCTTTCAGTAAAAGGAAGCCCTACACAGATGCTGATTATTCACCATACCTTGCCCTGGCTGCATTCTGTCACCTCCAAGACATGAATTAACTCTTTTTTACTGAACAATTAGGAAAAAGGAAGGGAGATAAAGAGGATGGGGTAAACAAGTAAGACAGAGAAAAATATCCTGGGCTTCATAGATGTGCTGTGTGAAGTTCATTTCTCTCCAAGCACTTACCTTATCAGAGTTGGTCAATATTTTTGGTGGAAAGTATAAATTCAGCTATTGATTTAACTAAAGAGAGTTGAGATGAAGTTTGGTTATGCAGATGAAAAAAAAAATCAGATTCAGGAGAGACTCAGCTAAAGTGAAAATGTGTGTCAAAAAGACCACAAAAGAGAATCTGCAAAGGGAATAAACTGTTTAAAATGGGAGGGTGATGGATTCACAAGAGAGAATTCATATTCAATGCACAGTTAACTAAAATCTTAAGTGTTTCATAATGTAAGAAAAGAAACAACTTTTAGTCAGTGTAATAAATGATTTTTACTCCTAGTGATGGTGCTTCGCCACTGCTTAGGTTACACTCTTTAGTAAAAAATATAGTTCCATTTCAGGTTTCTTCTTCAAGGACAGAGAGTTACTGCATTATAAGATTATAAAATATCAGGTTAATATTAAAATATAAATTTATATGGGGAGAAACTATTGTTTTCTTAATGCAAAATCTAATATTTATTTTTTGTAAGATGTGACATAAGTGTATGAGACACAAAATAGTGGCAAAAATACCAATATGCTGTTAGAAAGCCGTATTTTTATTCTCTGACTTGAGGAAGTAACTTGATGTTAAAAAATGTAACGTAATTGGAAAAGAAAGCTTTTAGTCAGAGTATCATTTGTTCAGATCATAGCTCTGTTACTTATTTGTGATCATGTGCAAATTATTCCAGCTCTAGGTTTAATTTTCTTATTTTAAAGGGGATACTAAATAGAACCAATCCCTTATAATCATTTCTGAGAGATAAATGAGATAATGCATAAAAAGCTTCTGACACAGAGGCTGACCAGAAGAAGAGTGTATACCTAAACATTTATAATCATCATTGCCATTATTATTTTAAATGCTATTCATTGCACATGCAAATCTTTATCCCTAATCTTTCCTTTGAGCTATATATAGACTTCAGTGTCCAACTATCTGTTCAAAAGTCCCAGTTGGGTACAAAATACAGAATCCATATTAAGTATATCTGAAACATTAAATTCTCACTCCTGCCTAATCTTCTTCTGAGGAGGGGATCCTTCTTCGCATCTTGCTGAACGATACCACCGTTCTGCATGTTGCTAACACCAAAAACAGATTGATTCTTGGTCCTTCTCTTTTTCTCATTATGCAGATCCAGTCTATCAGCAAATCCTATTAGCTCTGGTTCCAAAACATAGCCTGTATCAAGCCAGTTCTCACCAATTCAACTGAAAACCACTAAACTAGTCTCTTTCGTATTGACTTACACAACAACTTTAAAACTAATACTCTTCTCACCAGTTTTTCACAATCACATTTTCCACACAGAAGCCTGAAAACTTTCTAATATGTGCATACTATTGTTTCCATTTCTAATCACAATTATATTGAATTCCTAAATATTCATCATGATCAACAGGAGCAGCCATTACCATTTGCCTCCTTCACTGCATAATCTTCTAACACTCTCTCCTGTGATCGCAGTATTCCAATCACATCAACCTTCCTCCACTCCCTTTATCTCTCATAGAGCTTATTTCCTCTTCTCTTGAGTATTGATTCTAATGCTTATTGGGTGCTTATATGTTCCAGACACTGTTCATAATACTTTATGCAATTGAATTCATTTAATCCTTACAATATTCTAAGAAAGAACTAGCATTTTCAGCATTATTTTACGTGATATGAATTTAAGTCCTGGAGGAGTTAATAATTTATCCAAGGTCACAAAATTGTAAATGAGACACTGTAAATTCAAAACCTGAACATTGTTTTCCAGAGCCTGCATTCTTCACTTGTACCATATACTATATAATTTTGTATTTATTTTTCAGAGGCTTGCAGTTCTACATTGCTTTCTTGAAATTTTTAGTCATGTGTTTTCTTAATATATTGTAGTAAAGGTAGTCTGGTTTTGTTCTTCTTCAAGGTTGCCTAGACTATTTGGCCCTCTGAATTTCCATGTAAATTTAAGAATCCGTTTTTCAGATTTGACCAAAACTTCTTTAATTTCAACCACAATTACAGTGAATCCATGCATTAATTTGGAGAGAGTTGAGACAACTACCATATTGAGTTTTTTAAAGCATGAGCATGCTATATACCTGTTTGATTCATTTGTATCTTAAGTATTTCTCTTACAAATGTTTTATAGTCTTCAGTACGGAAATCTTGCATACCTTTTGTTAAATGTATTTCTAAGCACTCAGTAATTTTGATGCTATATTTTTTTAGCCTTCACTTTGCACTTATTATTGATACATAGAAATGCAGTTGTTTTTTAGATATTGATTATATATTCAGCAATCGTGTTAAATTCACTTATTCAAATAAAATTTTTCTCTTTCTTTCCTTCCTTCCTTCCTTCCTTCCTTCCTTCCTTCCTTCCTTCCTTCCTTCCTTCCTTTTTCCATACAGTAAATATGAGGTTTCTGGATCAGAAGCAAATAATTATTTACCTACAAAATATTTTAGCACCAATTTTTCATACCACATTTTCCCCCAGAGGGTGACTGGCAGGAATTAGATAAGCTCTGCATGTAGAGAGTGGATCTGCTATATGGAAGGGAACCCCAGAATTATGAATCTTGGAGCCTATATTTGTACAACTACACCTCCTCTCCTCAAGAGCAAAGTAGAAGGGGACATAGGAGAGGGAAGGACAGAAGGAGAGGGAGACTGAGTTTGAGAGAGATTGAGCCTTCAAGGGACCATGGGCACTATCTTTATAGAGTTAACAGAATCTCTCCAGGATGAGGAGGGGAATGTCCCTTATCCAATCATAGTCTGAGAGTAAATAAGTGGCTCCAGGGAGAATAAACCTACAAATCTCTCTGGGTTCATTCATTATTTCTAATTTCCAGGACTTGTTTGCCGTTCAGTCATCCTTTAAAGCCAGTGAAATTTTTGCTGTGAAAGTTCTGACCATTCAGAGAAGTGGAAATATTCATGTTGTAGTATCCCAGCAGGTGTATCTATAGATTTGCTTTTGGGTTTTCCTTGTACACACTGTTTTATTTATTCTATTCCAGTTCTGTGATTTTAAAAGATTTTTCTTCCCTTATTTTACTGCTTTGAACCTCTAGTACAGTATTTAATAGAAGGTACATCCTTTTGTCATTTATCATTTTGGGAAAAAGTGTTCACTCTTTTACCATTAAGTATGATGTTTGTTGTGAGGTTTTTGCAGTTATTTTTCATATGATTTTGTGAGTTACCTTATATTTCTCAGTTTTTAAGGACTTGTTGTATATCATAAATAGGTGTTAAATTTTGTTAGTCTTTTTCATCTGTTTAAATTCATTCCATTTTTTTCTGTAAATATGAAGACTTATATTGTTTATTAACATAGAATATTAAACTACACTTACTCTTGTATTTCTATAACAAATTCTCCTTGGTCAAAATATTTTATTTTGAATTAATGAGCTTATATTTTGTTTAGGATATTTATGTGAATTTGGTGATAGAGTCTGTAATTTTTTTTTTTCCTGTGACATTCTTGTCAATTTTTTTTTTTTAAGGCCATGATGGATTCAGAAAAGTGTAGAATATTTCTTCTGTTACCAGTTTCTGGATGAGTTTGTGTAAGATTGATGTTACTCTTTCTTAGATAGTCAGAAGACTTTATTCCTCCCCACCCCACTCATGGGGTGGTTTCTGCTCTTTGATGATTTTCTTTTGTTTTTCTGAGCATAATGCTGTCCTCCATTGCTAGCTTCTTGAGAGACAAAGTAAATCATTACTTTTCAGTCTCTCCTCTCAATGTGTGCATTTAAGGTTTTACATTTCCCTTTTAGCTACATTTGTTCAAGTTTTGATATTTTGTATTGTTATTAATGTTCAAAATATTTTCTAATAGTTTTTAACACTGAGTGAATTCCCCAGTGGTTGAACATTTTTTAGGTACTTGTCATTTTTACTAGTTTAATTATACTCTGTGTGTAGAAAATAATTTAAGGTCTTACAAAATTTGCTGAAGCTGTATATCGTTATTGATTATTTGTATGTTCATATATCAGCACACAAGCCACAAATTTATATTTGTGTGTGTGTGTGTGTGTGTGTGTGTGTGTTTGCTTTATTCACTTGTGGACAAGAAGTGATGATGATTTATTATCAGAAGATATTGGCAGGAAGTACCAATAGCATTTCTGATTGTTACAGATACAGAAAAATCAAAAAGTGAGAACTGAAAATAAAGAAGAAAAATATTAGAAAAATATCACTATTTAGGGGCACCTGGTGGCTCAATTGGTTGAGTTTGTCCAACTCTTGATTTATGCTCAGGTCATGATCTTGTAGTTTGTGGGTTAGAGCCCTGCATCAGTCTGCATTCAGACTGTCTCTGTCTCCCTTTCTGTGCCTCTCTGTTGCTCGTGCTTGCTGTCTCTCTCAAAAATAAAATAAAGATTAAAAGAAGAGGAATACTTATAAAAAACAAAGTATAGCTATTTAAAATAATACCAAAGCAGTATTTATGAAAAATTACTAAGCATCGTGTAACATAAAAGTAATGTCTATCATTTAATAGGTTTTAGATTATCATTGTCGTAAATTTGTTGAAAATGGCAAATTATATGCTCAGTTGTTACTAGTTGTTTCTCACAAATGTTGGAATTTCATTCATGATTTAAATGTGATTATTATTTGTATAGTAGGATCAATTCAGTATAATACTTTATTGTCTTACAATTTAAAAATACATTTTAAAGTTAAAAATAATGCGATATGTGAATTATCTGTAAGAAATACAAACACTAAAATTTAATGTTATTAAAGGAAGTTCCAAGAAGTAAGCTTGCCTCATTGGTAGAGCTTCTGTTGATAGTGTAAGATAGTACAAATATTTTTGAAACTCACTAGTACTGGGCCACTAATATTTTTGCAAATTAAAAATATCTTAAAGTTCCATAGTACTTATCACTTTACAAAAATGCTTTCATTCATATTGCCGGATTTTGCTTAAGCCTCACAATACTCCTCAGAGTCTGGCTGAGCTAGTTTGGAGGAACTGGTGAGTGCAGTATTTTCCTGTGGTTTCCCCACTAAAAAGTGATAGAGTGAGAATGTAGCTCCCATATTCTAAGTAAGTACATGCTTCAGTTTGCTACTTCTGTTGACTGCTGAACTGATAGCCTGTTCACTGACATTTAAGTTCATATGCATTCGTTTCATGAATATTTATTAAATGCCTACTCTAAGCATAAACAAATTTTGAATATTAGTTACTGATCATTATAGTATATAATTTTATGAAAGCTTAGGTTATTTGCATTTTAATAACTGGCAATTATTTCCATTTCACTAATTCTGATCATTGTTATATTTTCACGTTAGTTTTAACTCAAACCCATTGGATGCTGCTAACCCATTTTCACTGCGGGAATGATTAATAAATTACTCATGCAGTTTTTTCCTTGATAGGATATGTAAAATAATATGTAATTGTCTCCATGGATGCCTACACATTTATTTTATCTAAAATCTGGAGCTTGAAATTGGAAGAGTGAATTTTTTTTACTAGCCTTTCATCCTTTGGAATGAATGATATGAGGTAGTTTTTTCTTGGGAAATCCTCAATTAAAGAGGAACACATGGCAACATGGTTAGATGTAAGAAAGGGAAAGAGGAGGACTAGACTCTTCAGGACGTTCTGGCCTTTAAGTAAAATTTAAGTGAGAAAAAAGGTCACAGGTTTTCCTACCTTTAGGAAAAAGTGTGTAGGATGAAAAGTTCGTAGCTGATAGGAAGGAAGAGGGCAAATTTTCCTTAATATCCTATATTGAGTATTTATGGTATTAGGATTATGTTGTAACAATCCTAAAATCAAGACCAGTGATTTCCGATCTGGCTCCACATTAAAATCTGAGAGACTTTATTAAAAATATTAATGTCTGACCCCACCAAATGCCAGTTTAAACTAATTTCTTGTTCATCTGTGATTTTTAGTAGTTTTCCCATGACTAAAACCACTGCACTATGCAATATGTACCAGATTTAAATATCTCTTTACTCCTATCTAACAGAAGTAAAATCTAACAATCCTGTGCATGTGCAACTCCACCACTAGTGGAAACCGTGCAAAGTAAACGGCCTTTTATTTTGAACTCTGTGTGTGTATGTGTGGATAATATACACATTGAGCAGTTCTGTACAGTGGCATATAAACATTTATGGTCTTTTAAGACCAAAGCACATTGGTGACTTTAAAGAAGGTTATTACTGTTGTAACACAAATGTCAAGGCACTTTTATACTTATTAGACACAAAACAATGAAGCCATTTCTGTGTATTTTAGAAAATTCAGTTTCTGTTGTGAATTTTTCTTAGATAATTTTAAAAAGCAAAGAAAGGTACTTCTGTCTTGGAAAGAGACTCATTTATTCTATAACTAAATGTCAGAGCAAAGCATCTAATGGTTTTGAATGGACCTAAATTGTTCTTCAAATTAAATACGTGCATGAAACAGTTTTTATCATATATAAAATTTGAGAAGTTTTCTTTATTTCTCATATACAGTGCTACCTGTTTAAATACTTAAAAAGTCAAAATGTAAGAAAAACAATTTAATGAAGCAAGCTAGCAAGATATTCAGAAATTTACTGTGTTCTCTGCAACCAAGTGTATAAGAGACAATTGAATTTTCTTATATAAATGGTAAACCAAAAGAGAAACCAGGGAGTTTTTTTTTCTTAGTATGAGCTATAATTAAAACAGCAAGGGCCTTTTGATAGAACTTCTTAATCTAAAACTACCCAAAAAGAATGAGATAAAGATTTCCGTCAACCCATTGATGCTGTGTGACTTTGTCCCAGTAGTCTTTGAGAGATTTTGTAAAGAGCTACAGCTTTCTTGCCTAGCAGCAGGATTTTCTAAACCTGCATCATTTCCTATTTAGGCTTTGAAAGATATTGTTTCAGTGTACTGTGGGATCAGACAATTTTAGGAGATTAGATAACTTAGAGTCTAAAATAGGACAATAAAGCACTCTTTTTAGTCCTAAAAAATATTTAGTTACAATATAAAAATTAAATGTCTTTATGAAACAGTTATAAAACTGTCACCATTTTCATTTATATCCTGATGTACTGTTAAGAAAAGCTCATTTTATTATGAATGTTACCATCAAAAATATTTCTCTGAAATTCTTTATGAAAGTTCAGATTCATTGAACTATGAAACTGAAGAATAAATTTGAATGATGTTTAATTCATGAATTCACTTGTATTGCATGTATTACTACTTTCCTTTAATTTTCATTTTTTGTGAAAATGTATTTTTATACTTCTCAGGTAAATTTTATAAAAGCATTATGTGCAGAAATGACACAGTAAGCTAAATTATTTTTTAAAGATTTTTAACCAATTCTCACTTACAATAAATTAAATCAGAATCACCTTGCCTCTATCTTCCCCATCTACTATTTTCTACCAAATCAAAAGTAACTTTTTTTCCTTGGTTTCTATTTACTGAGAGTTTCTGTGTGTTGAGTGCACTGACAGGGACAGTGTGTGGTGATGTTTTATGGAAAGGTCCAGATCATTACCTAGTGGGAAAGGCAAACCATTTCAGGTCAGGACCTGGTTATCAAGGTACATTGATGCTGAATGTGAAATTTCTTATTGATCAGAATCTAAGAAAAAAAAAGGATCTCTATAGCATGAGAGAGAACATCAAAAATTTCTGTGTTACCTTCATAATAGATTTTTAAATCTCCATTTCTTTAAATTCCAGAATTTGCCCCCAACCTCAGTGTTTTCTGCCTGTTCCAGTCAATACTTGGGATGTCCTAGACTATTGGCTAAGGTAAAGAATGATTAGAAGAAAAAGGGTCTGGTTTCAAATTTTGGATTTCAAAAAAAAGATTTTCATAGTTGGGACAAAACTTCCAGTCTGGCAAAGTGAGGAGCTCAGCAAAACCTCTCCCTAGTACCCACTTTAAAATTGGACAGAATAGCCAATAACACAATTCCAGAGCTCTGGAAGTTGATCAAAAATTTACAACAATTGAGACATGTTAGTCTTGAAAGTCTACAAAAATAATTGAACAGTGAGAGCCTGTGGTATTCTTGCCTAAATACCCTCCCTCCAGAGTTTGATGGTACAGGCCAGAAAACTAACAGGCTTGTTGCTATATAGAGTTTGCTTGTTTTGGATTGGAGAAGAAAGTACACCTGCCTGATCAGTAAGAATAGCAATCTCAGTAGCTGATGAACATGAATGACAAGGGACTCAACTAGCTTTAGGTTGTAATTTTTATAGGGAAATTTAACAGTGAGGTCTCAGAAATTAGAAATCTATACAGGGCTATGAGAAGCTCTTCATTCATCCCTGGCTTTCTGAGAAGCTGAATCAATATGTAGTGGAGTTGTAAAAGAATCATGTAGAAATTAAAACTAGGAAGGACTTGAAAATGGCCGGAATATGATTGTGCACTGCAACCCATACGCAGGTCCCTTGGAGTGATGGAAATGTTCTACTTTGGATTGTGGTATTTATTGTACAAATCCAAAAATTTACTAAAAGTCCATTGAATTAATTACATACTTAACAATAGGGAATTTTATGGTATGTAATAATACTTAAATAAAGCATGTGGGAAAGGATACTCAAAACATTGTGTTTTGCAATTAATTTTCAGGGACAATAATTTGGCATAAAACTATCCTGGGCATCACAAACTTGTCTTTTGATGTTTTGAGGTATTCATAGGCCAAGATAGAGAAGGAGAGTCACAGATGCAAGGGAGCTAGACCTGTTGGGAAATTCTTGAGATGAGACTTATCCTACTAATTTCAAGGAGAGCTAGCAGGTTGTGAATAGGTGGTGGGGTGGAGTGAAAAGAATGGGAGAAAAAAAAATCTTAAAGAACTTGTTTTTTTCCTGGCTCAGAAAACTTAATAAAGCAAACAAGTAAATCCCGTATGTTTCCTTGGAACAACCTGGTGATAAAGCAGGCATGTAAAAATGGATATGCGGTATCATTTACAAGAGAGGCCTGAAGCAGATTTTGAAAGTCCTCACAAACTTTAAGACTACATGTGCTGCACATAAGCAATTGCCAATAAGGCCATGGATGCCAGGATGGCTAGATGCCGTAAAAGGAACCAGCAGAAATGAGTTGTTAACAGCAAATGCTATCAAATATGCCAGCGTGAACAGTGGATTATAAAGAACTCTGGGTTTCTCCCCAGGACTTGGCTGTGAGTAATCCTCCCCAGAACTTAACAGCAACTCTTAAAAACTAGGGCAAATCCTGAATAAAATTCAATGATGGACATTAATTCTAAATTGAATAATTTTAGTTTCCTATAATGAAATAAACACTGAGGTGAAAAATAAGTTCAGAAGTATGAAAATAAAAAGTTAAATATCTTACACACCTAATTTTAAGGCCAGAAATTCATACCTTCCATATATTAAAATAAACATGGGACACCTTTCAAGGACACAAGTGTAGCAAAACTATACAGTGAGTTAAAAATATTTTATGACTCTGTCATCTCAGATTACATAAAAAATTGCTAATTGTCATCATCTTATTCATTTTCATTATCAGGAAATACTTATTAAAATCTTCCTTTCATATAGATGTATCAAGTGTAAAATGTATAAAATTAAACTATTTTTTATATTCAGGATTTTGAAACAACACCAAAGTGTAAGTTAGACAAACTAGTTTCCAGTTCACATTCTACTACTAATTATGTTGAAAACAATAATTTAATATCTCTGGGCCAATGCTTTCTTATTTTTATAAATGAGACAAGATGATCTATAAGCTTTTTTCAGTAATGGGATTTTATGACCATAATATAGGCTATATGCTGCTTCACATACTTTGTGCAGCAAGATTGGAGATTTAATTAATTAGTCAATTAATTAAATCAGTCAATATTGTCAAAGAGATAACTGAAGTGACACTGACAAATACATAGCTTAAATAGAATGAATTGTTATTTATATTAAATTTATTATATGAATTAAAATTTATTAAAGATATTAAGAGACAAGGACATTTTTTGACATGATTCATAATAGTTTAGTCAGGGGATGAGATTTTGAAGGCAAGATAAACCAACTATTTTCCGAATGAAAATTCATGGCCAATAATGTGTCATACTTCAGCTCTTTTAAAAAATATTTACATTCTCCGTGAATAGTAAAAAATAATATATATTTAGATTGATATAACCTGGGTAAATAATTTTGAAATACACAAACTGTTTTCCAAGTAGGTCCAAATAAATATGTTCATCAATTGCCAGTGAAACAAGGGGGTACTGACAGAGGTTACAAATGTGGGCAGAGGCTATTAAGGCCACAAATGTCTTTACTATGTTCCAAACAATGCAACACAAATGAAGTAAATCTAATGAGGAGACAATTGGATTACTAGGAGAAAGCTTCTGAAAACCTTGTGATTAAGTCAGGTAAAAATAATAAAGTGCTACCCTTGTACTTGCTGAGACACGAAAAGGCAATTATGCAAAAAGACACTTAAAAGCTGTACTACTAAAAATGTGGTCCTAATCTTTCTTAATACCCCTTCCTTTCAAGTACCACTTTCCCAATATTTCTTCCTTTTAAATTCTATTCAAAAATATCCCTTGTGTCCAGTATCATGTAGCATTTAGTGAATCTATTTTTCTGTCTAGTGTCAAACTTAAATAATACTCCTTTCACTACTTTAAATCTCATGCATGTTTCTTCCTTATAATTATCCTAAAATTTTCACATAGGCTTTCACCATTCTTTCCCATACATGTAGAGGACTTTAAGAACACAGATAAAATGACTTTTCTTTATTTTAAATTAAATATTCTTGTGGAATTTTAGATAGTCATAAATAAGGGCCTTTGAGGATTCTTTTATGTCTCACATCTAATTCGTCTCTAATATCCATCATCTATCATCAGGTCTAACATAAAATACATAGTACCTTAGTATTTAATGCTTCCCAGAATAAAAGTAATTAAGTGCACATTACCATAGATGGTAACTGAGAAGCCAAAAGAATTGACTGAAATAGAAATATATAGGTGACTATCTGAGGTCCCCTTAAATGGTAATATTTAAGACCATGCATAGTCCACTAATTTAAGAAGCTAACACAATGCATAAATCTGGCTGGAAGGAAACATGCTCATAAAGGAGAATCAATTTGCACAGGGAGGTATATCATGTTTGTAAACATGATAGCTCTATATCTAGTAGTGTATGTTATTATTTTTGATGTCATCAGCTCAATAGTTCATTTTTACATTTCATCAGAATGTTGAGTGATTTTCTTGCAATAAATTAACAAATACTTTGTTTTGTATATTCTGTCTATCTAAATTCTTGATAGGTGGTTTTCATTAACTTTGCCCTTGAATCTTGCCTAGTTGGTCATTTCACTCCATTTTGAATCTCTTTTCCCTCATTTAGCAAAGAACATCTATCTGGTTTAATAATTAGTTTTAAATATAACTTTTCCAAAAAAAGTAAAAAGTAATAATATAGTGTAATTAGGAGAAATATATTATTATTTATTAAACTGCAGTATTATATAGTTTTACTGAAACTTTCAAAAAACAACATCCTACAAATCGAGTATAAAATCTGTCTTATATGTGACAAGTAATGGGCGCCTTATTTTTAGGAGACTCATTCAAGAGTCCAGTTTCTTTCAGTGAAATGTTTTGTGGTGTAGTTATTTTATTTAGTTTCAATTAACATTGATAAATAGGGAAAAAAGAATATTCCACTCCTAGTTTAGGTTTTTGTGAAAAAAAAAAAAAAAAGCCATATAACGATGATTGGGGGCACAGACTGTGGAGTTAAATTACACAGTTTGAATCTGGCAAAATCAGTTCCTAGCATTGTGACATCAGGGAAATAACCCAAAGTTTCTGTGCTTTAATGTTTACCTCCTTAAAATGGATTTAATATTTGAAATGACCTGATACTGTCATTGAACTAAGATGGTATATAAAATACCTTGAAGGGCCTGGTGCATAGAAAATACTGTAAGATGTTTGGTATTATTCTACCTACTTCAAATTTATGCTATTAAAAATATGTTTTCAAAAAAATGAAGAAAAATTTGAGAATTTGAAAAACACAAAAGTGAAAGAAAAAAATCAGCAAACATGAGGTCATTTTCAAACTGAAGAAGTATACAAATGTTAGAAAAGTGAAATGGAGAAGAACACATAGCAGGCTACTCTTAGAAACAGAGAAGGATAACCAGGATAAAAGTAAATGAGAAAGGAGAGTAAGGCAAAGGACAGCTACCTGAAGGAAATCAGAGGTCTGGCTTATATAAGCTGGAGAAGTGTAAGAGGATTCAAGGAAGCAAAATGATAGGTCCAAGAGAAATATGCACATAGTGAAAGAGAGGCGAGTAAAGTAAGAAGGAAACAAGTGTCACCATTTTTTTTTCTATTCAAATTATACTGGAAAAGAAAGAAAAAGCAACTTCTTAAGAAGTGTGTGTGTGTGTGTGTGTGTGTGTGTATGTGCGTGTGTGTGTATATTTACATATATAAAAGAGTGAACATATTTAAATGCTTAAATATAAACTCAAAAACTATGAATGAAGAAAAGAGAAAAAAACATTTTAAACAAAATAGACAAGGCTACATAGACTGATGAAATAAAAAAAAAAAACAAAAACATAAAAAAATAGACCCTCCCCCCAAAAAAGATTAAAAGGATGAAGGAAATAAAATAAAAAGGAGTTAGTAAGAGAATAGACCAGGAAGGACTTGGAACATAAAATTTTTCTACTTTGGATTTAGAAGATATTATTATAAAAATTTTTTCCTGTTATATTTTAAAGTATTTCCATTTTAGCTTTTTTCCCCCCAATTTAAAAATCTCTTCTCTTTCTGTGTCTTTCTTTCTTATATTGTGTTTACATTCCAGGGGCTATTTTTTAAAGTTATTTTTACACAAAATGACAACAATTTATTTCAAATAGATGGCAGTAGTGTTTTTAAGATAAAATAGATAACATCAGAAAAAAACATAAGTAAGCTAATCAAAATGTTGAGGAGTTCTTTTGCTGATCATAGTTCAATTTATATTAGAAACTACTTCTGCTTTCTTCAAAAAAAGAAAATAAAAAGTCTTTTGATTATTTATTTTTTTAGCTGAATTTTCAAAACCAAACAGAGGATAGGAAGCAGAAGATAGAAATATTTATCCTGACTTATTACCATTCTGGCATCTCTAGGCCTATAATTTACCTTTTGTTACCCTTACAAAAACTTAAAAATCACACCATCAGAACCCAAAGCAGCATACTTTCATGTGCCTATTTTAAACCAAACAAATAAGAAGTGCCATTAGCTTATTTAGCTGGTCCAGATATACTCACTACTTGGAAGATAAGCCTGAGAATAAACTTCAAACTCCTAATTATAACCTTTAACATTTTGCATCATCTGACTTCCGCTGATTTCTGCAACCTTATTTTATAGTACTCTTTTCTTTCCTCACTATGCCTTTTTTCCATTCCTCAAACAAGCCAAACCTGTCATTATTTATAGGTCCTTACACTATTTTCCCTTCCATGTAGAATATTTTTCTCACTGGGTTCCAGTGGCTGATTTATTCATATTCTATAGGATTTCTCTCAAATGTCACAAGTGACCATTGTCTTTAAAGTGGTTTTACCTGTATCTTTGTTAATCACATTTTTAAATTTCTCTTTATTGGATTATTTGTAGTCTATAATCACTATTTTTATAAAAGTTTTATCTTGCCAAATAGATTATAATCAAATGATGGGGACTTAGTTTATTCTGCTGTTTTATCCACAGCATCTACTACAATGTTACAAAGAGTGGAACTCAACAAATATTTTATTGAATGGGAGTGAATGATTAATTGATAGATAACCAGTAAGTCACTTTCTCCTACTTTGGAAGAGTGGGAGCACATATTCTCTGCGAGAATAATGTCTGGAGAAGCAGTATTCTTGGAACATAGAAAGAAGTTTGGTAGTGGTAGCACATTTCTTTTATACTTCAATATGATGTTTAAAATCACATTTTTCATTGCCATGTAGTACTCCATTGTGTATATAAACCACAATTTTTTTATCCATTCATCAGTTGATGGAAGAATGAAATATGGCCCTTTGTAGCAACATGGATGGAACTGGAGAGTGTGATGCTAAGTGAAATAAGCCATACAGAGAAAGAGAGATACCATATGTGTTCACTCTTAGGTGGATCCTGAGAAACTTAACAGAAACCCATGGGGGAGGGGAAGGAAAAAAAAATGAGGTTAGAGTGGAAGAGAGCCAAAGCATAAGAGACTCTTAAAAACTGAGAACAAACTGAGGGTTGATGGGGGGGGGAGGGGGAGGGTAGGTGATGGGTATTGAGGAGGGCACCTTTTGGGATGAGCACTGGGTGTTGTATGGAAACCAATTTGACAATAAAATTCATATATTGAAAAAATAAATAAAATAAATAAATAAAATAACATTTTTAACATGCCATACATAAATACATTCTTTACTAAAGCTTCAAATAATTAATGTTTATAGACTAACATAAAAGTTCTTATTCACCCTCTATTTTGTCCTCATTTGTAAAAGCCATATTTAACAAGTTGTGTGCATTGTTTCCATTCAGTTACTAGTTTCATACATAAATACATACATATACTCAGCATATATTTTCAACATAATATAAAGCATGATAAATACATGGTAATTAATAACAGACAATAGGCATGTGCCTTTTTTTTATTAATGACTGAGTAGAGATCCATATTTGAATTCATAATATTTTAAAGACTCCATCATTAACTGACTTATGATTATTGTGTTGTATGTCCTGCTTTTTTTTCTATTAATAAAAAAATGCTTTTTGGCTCATTACTATAAGAGTTTAGGCATAGGCATATATTTGTTGTTGTGTTGGTTTGTTTTTGCTAGATTTCTATAAGATGATTGTTCACTTAAAGCTTTTTGAATATGCTTCATTATTTTCAGTTCAGCCAGAGATGTCTGAGAAGACCTATTTCCCAGAAATTCTGTCACAACATTATGTAATCTATCCTATGACATTGGTAATCTGATAAGAAGACTCATTTTTGGGTTTTTTTGTACATCTCTAGTTATCATTCACTATATATTGGCCTAGATGGCCATATTTTTTTCCTTTAGGATTTGATTATTAAGCATTTTGCTCAGGTTTTTTTTATGGTTTATTTTAGTTAGGGGATCCTCTCGGTGTTTTGGATAATAATAATGGATAGATATTAATTCATTGTGATTGTGCCTTTTATGGGTCAGTGGTTTTATGTTTTGTGAAGTTAACCTTTTTAATTAATGAGATTACTATTTTAAGAGCACATAATGATAATTTCTGTCCATGCTCTTCCTTCTTTCCTCCCTTCCTTCCTTCCTTCCTCTTTCCTGCTAGCCTGCCTACCTGCTTTCTGCCTTTTTTTTTTTTTTTCGTTCTTTCTTTCTTTCTTTCTTTCTTTTTTTTCTTTCTTTCTTCTTTTTCTTTTTTCTTTCTTTTTTTCTTTCTTTCTTTTTCTTTCTTCTTTCTTTTCTTTCTTTCTTTCTTTTCTCTTCTTTCTTCTTTTCTTCCTTTCCTTCTTCCTACTGAGATATAATTGACATATGACATTGTGTAAGTTTAAGATATACAGTGTATTGATTTGATATATTCATATATTGTAATATGATTAACAGCTATGGTAGAGTTAGCTAATACCTCTATCAAGTCATTAATTATCATTTCTTGCTTCTGGGAAGGTAGCAGAGTAAGAAGATCCTAATCTCACCTCCTCCCAGAGACACAATTAGATAGCACCTATAACAGTTTAAGCCCAGTGTAACCCAGAAAACAACCTGAAGACTGGCAGAACAGACTCTCCAAAGCTAAATGTAGGGAAGAGGCCACATTGAAAATGGTAGCGAGGGCAGACAAACAGTCAGGAACCAAGTTGACTCATGAAACTGTCCAGGGAGCAAGGGCCACCATAAGCATGGAGAAGGAAAAAGGGCAGATCCACTGGGCACCAAAGGCATGGGGGACCTGCAGTGAGAAAATGAATCCTTATAACATTTGGCTTTGGAAACCAGAGGGACTTACCTTCTTGAGTTCTTGCAATCAGTCAGGCTTGACACTGACTGAAACTATAAAAATCAGTGGATCAGCTCTAGGAGAGCCTGAGGACAAAAGGAAACTGAGTCCCTGCCCTTAAAGAGCACAACAAACAGACCCATAGAGATACAGCATAGAAGAGCAGTTTGAAAAATGTGTAAGGTATGTGGGAGGGAGATTTGTTTATTAATCTCAGAGACTATGCTGAAGGGGCAGAGATTTTCAGCATACCTCTCCAAGAACAACAGAGCTGGCAGGTGCCATTTCCTTTCCCTGCCCCCCAGCTTAGATTCATGAACACTTTCATGGACAAGCATAGCACGAATACTCTCCAGCTAACTTGCTAACAGTAAGCCTTGCTTCCATGCTCTTCTGCAGATTAGCCCCCTCCATCCCAGCCTCAGCAGCTCTCCAAATCAGTGCATAGTCTCATCCCACAGCAGACCTGAGCTAATTGCTAACACCACATACCCCACACCTGTCATCTGCTGTCTTCTGTGAACTCGTCCCTTCCAACCCAGCTCTTGGCAGGGAAACATCCTAAGCAGTACCATGAGAGTGGCAATGTGGTAGCAGCCCTGATAGGGCCTGCACCATGCCAAATGACTCCTTCTCCAAGAAGAGGGAAGATAACAACACACACCAGTTAGACTGGAGCCCCAGTAGTAGGCTAGGACAGACATCTGATCTGAATACAGGCCCTGCCTACCAATGAAATCCCCCCAGGGGACAATACAGGGAGAGTGCCCTGTAGTTCTTTGAGACCACAACTGTGCAGCTGTGGCACAGTTTTGGTGGTTCAGCCAAGGTGGCCCCAGACTAGCCTGTTAACATCACAGGGACCAAAGCCTGCCCACAACAGGCAAAAAGAGCCATTACAGACAACCAGACTGAAGGCAAATACAGATCAGCCATGACAACAGGTGCATGGAACAAACATAGAGGAACCCCTGAAGTACCAAGTTCTGGTGAACAGAGGATATTGGACTGCAGAGCACCATAGGACCTTTTCAGAAGGCTACTACTTACAAGAGCAGAAGACATAGCTGACCTTCCTAATAAACAGAAACAGACAGAGAGAGTTAGATAAAATGAAGAGACAGAGGAATATGCCCCAAATGAAAGAACAGGGGAGATAAGTATGCCTTATATAATGGTCATAAAGATACCGCACTTGGGAAAAGAGTGGAAGATCTCAGTGCTACCCTCAACAAAGAGACAGGGAACATAAGAAAGAGTCAATTAGAGATTCAGAATTCAATAATTGGAATTAAAAATACAGTAGAGGAAATAAATAGTAGACTAGAGAAGCAGAATAATGAATCAGTACCTTGGAGGACAGAATAGTGGAAAACAAACAAGCTGAATAGGAGAAAAGAAAAAATAATAAGAATAAGAATATTGAGTGAACTTAGTCACAGCATCACACAACAACAACATTTGCATTATAGAGATCCCAGAAAGAAGAGACAAAGGGGACATAAAATTTATTTGAAGAAATAATAGCTGAAAACTTCCACATCTGGGGAAGTAAACAGATCCAAATCCAAGAGGCACAGAGAGCCCCCAACAAAATCAAACCAAGGAGGTCCACACCAAGGCACATAGTAACTAAAATGGCAGAATATAGTGATAAAGAGAAAACTTTAAAAACAGCAAGAGAAAATAAAACAGTTTCATATAAGGGAAACCCCATGAAATTATCAGCTGATTTTGTAGCAGGAAATTTTCAGGCCAAAAGGGAATAAGTATGATATATTCAAAATGCTGGGGTTGGGGGTGGGGGAAATCCTGCAACTGAGAATAATCTATGAAGTAAGGCTATCATTCAGAATAGAAGGAGAGATAAAGAGTTTCCCAGGCAAACAAAGTTAAGGAATTCATGACCACTAATCCAGCCCTACAATAAATCTTAAAGTAGGCTTTTTGAGTGAAATGGAAAGATGATAATTAGGAGGAAGGAAAGAAGGAAGCACAAAAGCAGTAAAATTAAGTATATAAAAATCACTCAAAGGATTCACAAAATGAAGGGATGTAGTGCATGACACTATCTACCTAAGATATAGGAGGGAAAGCAATAAAATTTAGTGTTTTTAGAAGGGGTTCAAACTTAAGCAACCATCAACTAAATATAGACTGTCATATGCACAAGATATTATATATAGACCAAATAGTGACTAGAAAAAAAACTTGTATAGATATGGAAAGATTTAAGAAAAAAAAAAAGAATCCAAATATATCATTAAAGAAAGCCAGAAAACCATGAGAGAAGCGAGCAACAGACATAGGAACAGAGAAGAACTAACTAACTAACTAATAATCATAAAACAAGTAAGGGGCGCCTGGGTGGCGCAGTCGGTTAAGCGTCCGACTTCAGCCAGGTCACGATCTCGCGTCCGTGAGTTCCAGCCCCGCGTCAGGCTCTGGGCTGATGGCTCGGAGCCTGGAGCCTGTTTCCGATTCTGTGTCTCCCTCTCTCTCTGCCCCTCCCCCGTTCATGCTCTGTCTCTCTCTGTCCCAAAATAAATAAAAAACGTTGAAAAAAAATTAAAAAAAAAAAAAACAAGTAAAAAAATGTCAATGAGACATACCTATGAATAATTACATTATTTTTAATGTAAATGGACTAAACACTCCAATCAAAGACATAGGGTGACTTAATGGATAAAAAAGTGAGACCCATCTAATATTGCCTGCAAGAGACTGATTTCAGACCAAAAGACATACGCAGATTGAAAGTGAAGGGATGGAAAGCATTTATCATGAAAGCAAATGAAAATGACGCAAAAACTGGGATAGTAATGCATTTATTGGACAAAATAGACTTTAAAAACCAAAACTGTAACAAGAAACAAGAAGGATAGTACATAATTTTAACAAGAATAATCCAACAAGAAGATACAACAAATATTTATGCACCCAATATGGAAGCACCCAAATACATAAAGCAGCTAATAGCAAACATAAAGGAAATAATCAAATAATATAATAATTGTAAGGGTGTTTAGCACCCTAATTACATTAGTGGGTAAATCATCTAAACTGAAAATCAGCAAGGAAACTGGGGCTTTGAATGACACATTAGACAAGATGGACATTTCCTCCTGAAACAACTGAATACACATTCTTTTCAAGTGCACATGGGGCATTCTCCAGAATAGATCACAAAATACTTCACAAACGAGGCCTCAACAAATTCAAAAAGATTTAAGTCATACCATGTATCTTTTTTGACCAGAAGGCTATGAAACTAGAAATCAACAATAAGAAAAAATCTGGAAAGAACTCAGATACATGGAAGTTAAATAAGATGCTACTAAACAATGAATGAGTCCACCAAGAAATCAAAGAGAAAATTGACAAAATTCTTGGAGGCAAATGCAAACAAATAAACAACAACAACAAAGCAGTGGCTTTTCCAAACCTTTGGAATGCAGCAAAAGCTGTTCTAACAAGAAGGTTTATAGTAATACAGACCTACATCAAGAAGGAAGAAAAATCTCAAATAAGCAATCTAACCTTATACCTAAAGGATCTAGAAAAAGAACAAAGAAAACTCCAAACAAGTAGAAGAAATAATAAAGACTAAAGTAGACATAAAGAGAAACAAAAAACAACGTGCGCGCACACACACACACACACACACACACACACCAACACACACACACTAGAACAGGTCATTGAAACCAGGAGTTAGTTAATTTTTGGAAAAGATCAACAAAATTGATAAATCTTTAGTCAGACTCAAAAAAAAAAGGAGAGAACACAAAATCAGAAATGAAAGAGAAGAAATAACAATGGATACCTCACAAATACAAAAGTTTGGAAGAGAATATGAAGAATTGTGTGCCAACAAATTGGACGACCTAGAAGAAATGGATAAATTTTGAGAAACATTTAATCTCCCAAAATTGAATAAGGAAGAGAAAATTTGAACAAACCAATTACCAACAATAAAATTGATTCAATAGTCAAAAAACTCCCAACTAACAAAAGTCCAAGACCAGAAACTTTCACAGGTGGATTCTATCAAACATTTAAAGAAGAGTGAATACCTATTCTTCTCAAACTATTAAAAAAAAAAAAAAAAAAGAAGAGGAAAGAAAGCTTCTATATTTATTCTAGGAGGCCAGCATTACCCTGATACCAAAACCAGAGACAGATACTACAAAAAAAGAGACTACAGGCCAATATCTCTGATGAACATATATGCAAAAATTCTCAAAAAAATATTAGCAAACTGAATCCAACAATACATTAAAAAGATTATTTACCATAATCAAGTGGGATTTATCCAGAGATGCAAGGGTGGTTTAATATTCACAAATTAATCAACAAGACACATCACATCAACAAGATAAAAAATAAAAGTAATATGATCACTTCAATAGATGCAGAAAAAGCATTTGACACAGTACAAAACCCATTCATTACAAAAAGTCTCCAAAAAGTAGGTTTAGGGGGAACATACCTAAGCATAATAAAGGTTATATATAAAAAACCCACAGCTGACATCATACTCAATGGTGAAAAACTGAAAACTTTTACACTAACATCAGGAACAAGACAAGGACATCCTGTCACCACTTTTATAATGTAGTACTGAAAGTCCTAGCCACAGATATCAGACAAGAAAAAGAAATAAGAGGCATGCACATTGGTAAAGAAGAAGTAAAACATTCACTGCTTGCTGATGACATGATGCTATGTATAGAAAACCTAAAGAATCTACCAAAAAAAAAAAAAAAAGAAAAAAGAAAAAAACCTGCTAGAATTGATAAATGAATCCAGTAAAGTCATAGAATAGAAAACTAACATATACAGAAGTCTATTGCATTTTTATACACTAAAAATGAAGGATCAGAAAGAGAAATTAAGAAGACTGTTCCATTCACAATTGCACCCCCAAAAAGGTAACGTTACAGTGGTAGAGTACTGGGGGATCCTATGCTTGCCTCATCCCTGGTATACAGCTAGACAAATATCAAATCATTCTGAACACCCAATAAATCGATGTGAAAACTGAGAAAACAAACCTTACAACTAGAGGGAGGAAAATAGCCACATTGTGGAAGGTAGGAGCTGCAGACAGTTCACTTGGGGAAGAAAAGAATTGCAGGTGCGGTGGTGGGGAGGAAGTGAGGAGAGGTAGAGAAAGAGTGAAAGCAGCATGCAGGGGATTGCACAAGAAAAACCATTGACTGGAGAAAGGAGAGAGGATGATTATTGCAAGTTTTTACAAGCAGCAGATCTGAGAGTCTGAGGGTTTTTTTTTTTTTAATGTTTATTTATTTTTGAGACAGAGAGAGACAGAGCATGCACGGGGGAGGAGCAGAGAGAGAGAGGGAGACACAGAATCCGAAGCAGCCTCCAGGCTATAAGCTGTCAGCACAGAGGCCGACGTGGGGCTCGAACTCACGGACCATGAGATCGTGACCTGAGCCGAAGTCGGACGCTTAACCAACTGAGCCACCCAGGCGCCCCTGAGAGTCTGAGGTTTTAGAAGTCCACGCCATCACTGGGGTTTTGCCTGGTGGGCTTAGTTGTGCTCCTGTGGGGAAGGAGGGCAGAAGCCCAGGAGTAGACAGTGTTGTCTGGTGATTCCTGGGATCACATTGGGAGAGACAGTGGATGCCCTGTTAATTAGCATAGCAGCAGAGGCCCTTGCTGAATGCAGCTAACCTGGAAGCCAGCTTTTGGCTGAGCTTTATCATAAATTCGAAGCTTCTGTGTAGTTGTGTGACTAGTTTTCTGGGACAAACTAGCACCAGCCACAGTGCAGCGAGACCCTGCCCCAGAAGATCAGTGTGGGTCCATGCTGTGCTGGGTTCCTAAAATTTGGAAGTTTGAAATCCAGCCATGCGCTTGAGAGAAAACACAGGAGGACTGTGCTGCCAGACAAACAGATGGCTTGGACATATACAGGATGGAGGCAGGGTTTTGACAGAACTCTCAAACATAAGAGGGGTGATTGTTTCCTCTTCTGTTATGGCTTCCTGAACAGTGGTGGCTTGTATGCCCCCTTTGGGGACAAGAAAGTCAGGCAATGTCATTTTATGTCCCTATCAGCATGGACAGACTTCAGTGAGCAACATAGCACCCTAGTGGAGGCTAGATCCACTTACACTAAGCCCCACCCAAATGCACCCTGCAGGTATATCTTTATTAGGAGAAATTGGTCTGAGAACCAGTGCAGGTAACCCCCTAGAAGACCAGCACAAGCCACCTGCATGTACCAACTCTACTGATAATGGAGTGCTGCAAAGCTTCAGTTCTAGGGCATATAGGATCTAGCCTTTTCATACAAGCAGACCAAAACACACCTAGCTAAAACTTGCCACACACTGGACCAGGTCCAAAGACTCCCTACTGCAGGCAAGGTGAAACTCTGCAGAGGACTAATCATAGGGGAAAGAGCAGCCAAAACACGACAGCAGAGTGCACATAGAACACACTAAAATAAATTTCCTGAAGCTCCAGGCCCTAGATAGTATATGACCTCTTCTTTATATAGCCATTACTCTCAGGAGGAGGAAACATAACAGGTTTTCCTAACACACGGAAGACAGGTCTAGGCAAAATGCCAAGATGGAGGAATTCATCCTAAAAGAAAGAACAAAAAGAGGTCGTGGCCAAGGATCTAATCAAAACAGATGTGTGTAATATTCCTGAATTTAAAACAACATTCATAAGGATACTAGCTGTGCTTTAGAAAAGCATAGAAGACACTAGGGAGTCCCTTAATGCATAAAGACTAAAAACTAGTCAGGCTGATATAAAAAGTGGTATGACTGAGATGCAAAACCAGCTGCACATTTTGACAAGGATGGAAGAAGCAGAGAAGTGAATAAGTGATACAGAAGATAAAATTATGGAAAATAATGAAGCTGAAAAGAAGAGGGAAAGGGAAATATTGGATTGTGAATTCACTTAGGTACTCAGTGACTCCATAAAGTATAATAACATTCCTATCCTAGGGAATCCCAGAAGAAAAGAGGGTAAAAAGGGCAGAAGTTCTATTTGAGTAACTTATAGCTGAAAACTTCCCTAATCTGGCAAAGAAAACAGATACTGAAGAGAACTTCCATCAAAATCAACAAAAGCTGGCCAATACCAAGATGTATTATAGTAAAATTTGCGAAATACACAGAAAAGGAAAAGAATCCCAAAACAGCAAAGGGAAAAAAAAAGTCTTTAATGTGCAAAGAAAGACAAATAAGGTTCACCACAGATCTTTTTACAGAAACATGGCAGGCCAGGAGGGAGTGACATGATATATACCATGTGCTGAATGGGAAAAATATGCAGACAAGAATATTCTGTCCAGCAAGGCTGCCATTCAGAATAGAAGGAGAGATAAAGAGTTGCCAAAACAAACAAAAATTAAAGGAATTTGTGGCCACTAAGCCAGCCCTGCAAGAAATATTAAAGGAGACTCAGGAGCGCTGGGGTGACTCAGTTAAGTGTTCGACTTTGGCTCAGGCTGTGATCTCGTGGTTTGTGAGTTCAAGCCCCATGTCAGGCTCTGTGATGACAGCTTGGAGTCTGGAGCCTGCTTCAGTTTCTGTGTCTCCCTCTCTCCCTGCCTTTCCCTCTCACTTGCACTCTGTCTCTCAAAAATAAATAAAAAATATTTAAAACAAGGAAAAAAAAAAGGAATATTAAAGGGCGCTCAGAGTGGGAAAAAAAGATTAAAAGCAACAAAGACTAGAAAAGAACAGAGAAACTCTCCAGAAACACTGACTTTATAGGTAATACAATGGCACTAAATTGATATCTATCAATAATATCTCTGAATGTAAATGGACTAAATACTCCAACCAAAAGACATAGGATATCAGAATGATAAAAAAAAAAAAAGATCCATTTATATGCTGCCTACAAGAGACTCATTTTAGACCTAAAGACACCTGCACATTGAAATTGAAGGGACAGAGTACCATCTCTCATGCTAATGGATATGAAAAGAAACCCAAAGTAGCCATAGTTATATCAGACAAACTAGATTTTTAAACCAAAGACTATAACAAGAGTTAAAGAAGGGCATTACATCATGATTCAGGGTTTTTTCCAGCAAGAAGATCTGACAATTGTAAATAACTATGCCCCCAATTTGAAGGAATCCAAATACATAAATTAATAAATAGAAAACATAAACTCGTTGAAAGCAATACAGTAATAGTAGGGGAAGTTAACACTCCATTTATACCAATGGACAGATCTTCCAAGCAGAAAATAAACAAGGAAACAATGGCTTTGAATACTACACTGGACCAGGTGAATTTAATATATATTCAGGACATTTCATCCTACAACAGAATACATTCTTTTCAAGTAAATATGGATCGTTGTCTAGAATAGATCACATACTATGTTGCAAAACAACCCTCAATATGTACAGAAAGATTAAATCATGCATATTTTATTACCACAGTGCTATAAAAAACTTGAGGTCAACCACAAGAAAAAATTTGGAAAAACCAGAAATACGTGGAGGTTAAAGAACATCCAACTAAAGAATAAGTGGGTTACCCCTTAGAAATTAAGAAGAAATTAAAAAAAAGGAACAACAAATAAAGCCTAAAGCTAGCAGAAGAAGAGAAATAATAAAGATTGGAACAGAAATAAATGATACAGAAACAAAACCACAGTTGTACACATAAAACTAAAAGCTGTTTCTTTGAAAGTTTTAATAAATATGATAAACTTCTAGCAAAACTTATCAAAAAGAAAAAAAGACCCAAATAATAAAATCAAGAATGAAAGAGAAGAGATCACAACTAACACCACAGAAATGTAAACATTTATTGGAAAACATTATGAAAAATTATATTCCAACAAACTGGAAAATCTGGGAAAATGGACAAATTCCTAGAAACATACAAACTACCAAAACTGAGATAGGAAGAAATAGAAAATTTGAACAGACCCATAACTAGCAAAGAAATTGTATCTGTAATCAAAAATCTCACAACAAACAAAAATCCAGGGCCAGATGGCTTCCCAGGGGAATTCTACCAAACATTTAAGGAAGAGTTAATACCTATTATTTTCAAACTGTTCCAAAAAATAGAAATTGAAGGAAAATTTCCAAACTCATTCTATGAGGCCATCATTTCCTTGATTCCAAAACCAGACAAAGACCTTACTGAAAGAATTATAGGCCAATATCCCTGATGAACACAGATGGAACAGTTCTCAACAAGATATTAGGAAATAGAATCCAAGAGTACATTAAAAGAATTATTCACCACAAGCAAGTGGGATTTATTACTGGGCTGCATAGGTAGTTCAGTATTCATAAATCGATCAATGTGATACACCACTTTTAATAAAAGAAAGGATAAGAACTTTATGATCCTCTTAATAAATACAGAAAAAAACATTTGACCAAATACAGCATCCATTCTTGATAAAAACCCTCAATAAAGTAGGGATAGAGGGAACTTATACAATATGTAAAGGCCATATATAAAAGACACACAGCTATTATCCTCAGTGGGAAAAACAGCTTTTCCTCTATAGTCAGGAAGAAGACAGGGATGTCTTGCTTATAAACAGCAAGAATTTATATCTTATAGTTGTGGAGGCTGCAAAGTCCAAGATCCAGATACTGGCCAATTTGGTGTCTAGTGAGTACCCAGTGCCTGGCTCATAGAAAGCTGCCTTCTTGATGTGTTCTCACATGGTGGAAAGAATGAGAAAGCTCTCTGGGTCTCTTCTGTGAGAACACTAATACCATTATACCCTCATGGTATAGTTACCTCCTGATGTCCCTGTCTCAGAATGCCATCATTCTGAGGTTGTCCAGTGACTTTTTCCAACTTTTATGGGGAGAGGGAAGGGGCAGAAACTATATTCCTTATCATGCATGGTCACTGACATCCCTGTTCCTTGTAGTATGTTCAGCTTTAGCTCTCTAAAATTTGTATTTCTTTACTGATGTTTTGTATTGATGAGCCACTTTCACATATTCCTTTACTTCTTTAAGTATACATTCCTTCTCCTGGAGTGACTCTAGTCCTTTGTGGAGGACTAGGAGTAAACTCCAGAAAGAAAAAAAAATTAAGAAAAGTGAACAGGGTCTAAGTGACCTATAGGATATCAAAAGTGGACCACATGTACATTTAGGGAGTTCCAGAAGGAAAAGAGAGAAGGAGCAGAAAGAATATTTGAAGAAATAATGACTGAAAGCCTCCCAAATTGAATGAAAGATGTAATGTCATAAACATCCAAGAAGGTCAAAGAACTCCAAATAAATAAATACAAGGACATTACAAAGCAAGGTACAACATGATCAAACTTTGAAGACAAAGACCTGGATCTTGAATGCAGGAAGGTAGAAATGACTAGTCACATACAGGCAGTACTCAATACTGAGTACTGTTCAATATAATGAACAGCTGATTTCTTATCAAAGTCATAAACTTCTAGGAATGATTATGAAATAAAGAGAAAAGGTACAAGTTATTAATATTAGAAGCAATAGAAGGAACATGCTATAGATTTTACATTAAAGAATGATTAGGGGTTATAAGTAATTTTATGCCATTTCAATAATTTTGG
This sequence comes from Lynx canadensis, assembly GCF_007474595.2. Classification (NCBI taxonomy): domain Eukaryota; kingdom Metazoa; phylum Chordata; class Mammalia; order Carnivora; family Felidae; genus Lynx; species Lynx canadensis. Next base: position 43,329,362 of record NC_044303.2, read on the forward strand.
AAAAAATAAACACATCTTTGAAAAACAGGAGTCACAAAAACAGACAAAAAATAAATAAAAATGTGAATATCCCTATATCTATAAGAAAAAAATATTCATAATTAAACCTTTCTCTGCCCCACTCCACCACAAAACTCCAGGCTTAATTGTCATCCCTAGCGATTTCTCCCAGATATTTAGGAAGAAATAACACAAATCTTACATATTTTTTTCAGAAAATAGTGGAGAAGTGAACACTCCTGACTTACTTTTTGAGGACAGAATTACCCTGCTAATAAGTCTAGACAAAGATATCACAAGAAAATAAAACCATAGATATAACTTTGATGAATATCCAAAAACCCTTTAAAATTATAAAAAAAAATTAACAAATTAGACTTAATAATACATAAATACTACTTTTCCAGCAAATTTGATATACCTCCTGAGTGCAAGGTTAGTTTAATAGTGGAAAATCAATAAATATACTTCATCTCACTAACACAGTAAAGGAGAAAAAAATCATAATCTCAAAATAGAGTAAAATCATTTGATAAAGCTAGACACACATCCTTATCCTCATCCATATTAACTACAAATAACATCTTAACCTTGTAACATAGGATTTACAAAAAGATCATACAGTAAACATTAAACTTCATGGCAAAAGTCTAAATATGATTTCAAGAAAAAGGTAAAAATAGCTGCTCTTACCACTTCTTTTTTAAATTTTTTTTAATGTTTATTTATTTTTGAGAGTGAGAGGCAGCACAAGTGGGGGAGGGGCAAAGAGGGAGACACAGAATCCAATACAGGTTCCAGGCTCTGAGCTGTCAGCACAGAGCCTGATGCAGGGCTTGAACTCACAAACTGCGAGATCATCACCTGAGTCCAAGTTGGATGCTTAACCAACTGAGCCACCTAGGCACCCCATGCTCTTAACACTTCTTTTGACATTAGTTCTGAGTAGTGTAATAAGCCAATCAAGATATATAGAAATCATTAACTTAAGAAATCAAGAGTTGTTTTTATTCATAGATTATGTGACCATGTATTAAATAATTCTATAGTATCTACAGAAAAACTGAGGACAAGGTTGCAAAATACAAAATTGATATAGCAAAAATTAATTTTATTAAATAGAAACAATGAACAATTTGAAAAGGAAAATATTCAAACAAAAGTTTACAATGGCAAAAAAAAAACTACGTAAAATGGTTAGGCATAAATGTAATGCACTATGTAAAAGGTGTATAAACTGAAAAATACAAAACTAGAAGACCTAAGTAAATGAAAAGATACATCATATTCATGTTTTGGAAGACTTAGTATTTTTAAAAATTTTTTAATGTTTATTTTTTATTTTTTAGAGCGAGAGAGAGAGCACGAATAGGGGAGTGTCAGAGAGGGAGACACAGAATCCCTGAAACAGGCTCCAGGCTCTGAGCTGTCAGCACAGAGCCCCACATGGAGCTTGAACCCACAAACCGTGAGATCATGACCTGAGTCGGCTGCTTAACTAACTGAGACACCCAGGTGCCCCTGGAAGACTCAGTATTCTTAAGAAGTTAATTCTCCCCAAATAGAACTATATATTTCTTGGGCAGTCACATTTGCAACTCCATCAGGTTTACTTTTCAAATTGAGAAGCAAATTATAAAATATGTAACATACCTAAAGACATGGGAGACCCAAAAAGGAGTTTGAATGACATTCAAGTTGAATAACTTGAATGGTCTTATTTTAAGATTTGTTACATTGCATCATCAAGACATTATGTGGTAATTGTGTAAGGATGGACATATGGGTAAATATAAGGAGTGAAGATTTTGTTTTGGGGATGCATGTCGAATTAACTTCCATCTTCCTCCATGTTTTCTGTACAGCTGTTAATGTGATTCTTACTTCAGTCATTAAATAACTTAATACTAGTGGGATGTCTCTGCAAAGATGCAGAAGACACAAGTCCCTTTCTCACAACCCACTTCAAAGCTGTTCTCAGTTTTTTCTTCAAGAAACAAAAACAAAAATATCTTTACTGTTTTTCAAGAATGCAAATACCTGTTCCAGAATAAACCATTAAAAAAAATTAGGAAATACAATATTTTAAGAGCTCATTAAATGAGTTTCACCAGAGGTTATGACTGCTGGTTTTATAGTCACTACTTTAAAAATATAGCTTCTTTTCACAACGTGTGATATTCCTTCTGTTATAGGTTATCATGTATATTTGGCAAAATGTTATCACAAACATAGACTTAACATATTACTTTAAATTTCTCAGATGTCCAAGAGTAAAGGTCAGGAAAAATATGGGGTAAAGAAACAGAATGAAGAACACATGGAAAGTTTAATGTAGGAGGCTTAAAGATGTATGATTAATGTCTAAGTATAAATGAGATATTCTGTAGCCTTATTTTCATAATGTAGCATTTCTGATGTAAATAGTTTATCATAATAAATGTCAGATAACATCGGGTCTGTGTGGGATGGAGTTACACTTAGGTCTAAAATGAGGTATGTCTCTTATAATGAGGGACAGTGAGAAATACCGTATGTTCCTTGCTTTCAAATTAGTAGTTCCATCTGTTTAAGTAGTGTCAATTTTATCCAGAGATGCATGGTGATTGAGGATTCTGGAATGTGATAAACACCTTTCTTCTAGTATATGATAATTTCCAGGCTACTGAATCCAGAAAGTAGTTAATGCAAAGTAGCGATATGACACAAGTAGAATATACCAGAAATCACAAAATTTGAGTTCAAAGTCTGAGTTACTAAATCACACATCAGTAATTATGCCAAATATTACTGTGGTCAAAATTGTCTAAAGTTTGATGCCTAATGTAAAATGAAGATATGTGGCTTTGTTGAAACTTACTAAGAATTTTAAGACAGTGACACCAGAATGTTAAAGCAAGAGTGGGTCCCCTTTACCCATTGGATCTTATGTAAACTGCATATATTCTACATCCATAAAGCCAGCCCTGACATTTAAATATTCCATTAAATTTAAGCTGTGACATCAAAACTAATTTAAAGAAGCTTATTACAGGCTTAAAAAAACCCTCAATGGTAATTATAAAATTTAAATAAAAGAACCATATTTATATGAATATTAAGTTGAATGTGCAAAGTGCACCTTAAAATTAATTGAATGTGGTGTTTAACATAATTTGACCTCTGAAATGCACACATTAAACTTATCTATATAAAGTAGTAATTTTCCTCTTCCCACTCTGCTTGCTGCTACTTCTTACTTTTTTTGTTTTGTAAACTTGATAAAGTTCACACATAAGTTTGCAGAATTGCATACCTTTAAGTATACTTAAGTGGCAAAGAGCTTATTGATGGGAAGTTTAAAAATCCTATAGGAGTAGCCAATAGGTTCCCTCAGGGTTTTGTGCCTTTAGCAATGATCTGACCGTCTATTAATTGCTATAACTGATATCTTCTACAAAATAGGAGGTACACTGTAGAGTCAGATTGTTTAGATTCACATCCTAACACAGTCAATATCTTCATCTCTGGACAAGTGACTTGTTAATTTTTTTCTAGTTGTTTATCTGTAAATTAAGTACTCCTATTAAAACACTTATAGAGGGGGGTGCCTGGGTGGCGCAGTCGGTTAAGCGTCCGACTTCAGCCAGGTCACGATCTCGCGGTCCGGGAGTTCGAGCCCGCGTCGGGCTCTGGGCTGATGGCTCAGAGCCTGGAGCCTGTTTCCGATTCTGTGTCTCCCTCTCTCTCTGCCCCTCCCCCGTTCATGCTCTGTCTCTTTCTGTCCCAAAAATAAATAAACGTTGAAAAAATAAAAAAAAAAAACACTTATAGAGGTAAGTACAAATAATACTAGTTATAGAGTTATGAGAATTAATTGAAATAATCTGTGGGAATTTTTTAACATCGTTTTAATGTAATATTTATTGAATAAAGGTTAGCTATTATCGTGGTGTGCATTATTTTCTAATCTTTTTGTGTTACCCATGAGCCATAAGGAATTAGTTCCTTGTACTGTACAGGGAATAATTACAAGGGCTGATAGTGGAAGAGATGAATGGTGGAGAATTTTTTTTTTTTTTTAAGGAATGGTACAGATTTGAAAAATTCTCAAAGAATAACTAGAGCTGCTCTTTTTTAAGTTTATTTATTTTGAGAAAGAGAGCAGTTGAGGGGCAGAGAGTGAGGGAGAGAGAGAATCCCAAGCAGTCTCTGCTTTGTCAGCACATAGTCCAACACAGGGCTCTACCCCACAAACCAAGAGATCATGACTTGAGGTGAAATTAAGAGTCAGACACTTAACCAACTGAGCCACCCATGTACCTCAAGAGCTGCTGTCTGTCTTGAAGACTGTTTAGAGATTCTTACTAGGTACCTAAGAATGTTACCTGACTAAAATATATTTAGAAAGTCTAAGATTTAGAGTCCATCATAAGCATTATTTATGAGTATAATTTAGATAGTTCTTAAACAGGTAGTGCTTCTGAGTGACAAGACCAACCTGTATGTAATGTTTTATATATTTTTTCTAAGGGTAGGCTAACTGTCACTGTCTTCAACCATTACCCCCACCCCACAACTCTTTTTGCAGGATTAAGTCTGTACTGCTGGGTTGCCCAGTCTTTTCTACTTTTATTTCTATGAAGTTCTATATTGAAATAATAGCCAATATCTTTCCAAAAGAGGCATCCCCTTTTGGATAATGAGGTTAGGGGAAATTCATTAGCCTTATTTGCTAGTCCCTATGATTTTTTTTAGCCACTTTTTAATCTTTATACATCCCTTAAAGCAAAGACATGTATACATGAGTCAGTTTGAATGGAGTTTATCAGAGTTTCATGGTATATCTGAACATGAACAAGGCTCTTGTTTTATTTATTTATTTTTTTAAATTTTCTTTTAATGTTTTTATTTATTTTTGAGACAGAGAGAGACAGAGCATGATCAGGGGAGGGGCAGAGAGAGAGGGAGACACAGAATCTGAAGCAGGCTCCAGGCTCTGAGCTGTCAGCACAGAGCCCAATGTAGGGCTCAAACTCACAGACTGTGGGATCATGACCTGAGCTGAAGTAGGTAGGACGCTCAACCGACTGAGCCACCCAGGAGCCCCAAGGCTCTTGTTTTAAATATCTGTTACTGAGTGACAAATCCCATGAAAAGTTAGTGGCTTAAAATAATAAGAATTATTTATTATTTCTCTTTGACATTTAGATTAACTGGGCTCAGGGAGTAGTTTTAGCTTAGTATCTCACATGAAATTGCAGTCAATACCTGGATCTGAAGCCTGGACTGCATTGGATATCCAATATAAAATTTTTCACTCACATGATGGGTGCCTTGGTACTCCTTTATCTCTTAACAAATGGTGTTTTAATCTCCATTTGGGCTGCTGACAGCTTGATGGTCTCAGTATCGTCTCATTTCTTACATGGTGGCTGGTTTCTAAAGGAAAATATTACAGGACAGCGTGGAGGAAGATACCAGTCCTCTCAGTGACTAGGCCTACATGGCCTGGGTCGCGTACATCATATTTGATTTTTCAGAGCTGTCACATGTTAGGCCAGATCCAGAGGGTGGGGAGATAGACAGTGTTTAATGGAGGAATGGCATGTGACTACTGAGAGGGTAGAAATGAATGGTGGCATATTGGACACAAGCTCTCACAACTCTCATGCAAGGACCATAACCTTTTTCTTCCTCTCCCCATGCTTTACTTTCTTCCACAAACATATATTGACCATCCACAGTGTGCCCCAAATGCATTACGCATTAAAGTCATTTATCCCCTTTTATTTATTGTTAGAAATGCACTTCATTATACATCAAGTGATTTTATCTTTTCCATGTCATCACCTATTTCCAGTTTCCATTAGAAAGTACTGTATTTATCTGTGCAAAGAAATTTTAAAAAGCATAAATTATATTACGTGATGTAATGATCATCATACAATATGATGTATGATGTAAATCATACAATAAATGATCTATTGAATGAAAAAAATCCATCTATTTAACTGTACACATACATTATTTTCTCTCCTTATAATTGTTTTTTTAATCCTATGTAAGCATTATTAACAAAAACACTTAAAATAACTTCTTTAATATTTTGTTTCTTACCTAGCACAATATTCAATGCATTTGTATCAAATAAGTAATTCTAAAAAAAGAAGGTGTGTTCCAAAAACCTAATAATAGTCATCTTGGTTCGTTTGCTTACTTTCCTATCAGCACTTGTTATTAGTACCTGATTGAGAAAACATGCTTTTGAATTTGAAAGTCCAAAGAAATTCTACTTCAGGTAAATAGAAAAAGGTATTCAAGGGTAGTTTCCACCAACATGTAATTGATAACAAATAACATGTACATGTATTGGCACCATGAGAATTTTGTGAGAGTTAATTATATCATGATTCTAAGTCACCTTGAAAATATATAGAGCTATGTTAAAGAGAAAAGAAGGCTAATAATATGTCTATAGTAAAATGTTTGCTCCTATGATAATGAGTGACAATATTTTCTGACAGCTCTTCTGGAAATTCTTGTTTTGTTCCATCATTTTTGTTCCTTTGATATTCAGCTATATATAACTCACACTATTTTCTAACCCATCAGCAAAAATATTCAAATACAAACAGTAGAAATGTTAATGCAAGCAGTGAAGAAGGTTTGTTTTCTTCTTAAAACTCTGTGATTTAATATGCAGTTTACAATATGTGGTTATAATTCTCTCATATAAGCTTTCAAAAATAAAAAGGTATATTTTCCTTTGATCTGAAAAAGGAAAAGTAGGAAAGGGTTTATCTTCTTCAACAGACTTTTTTTTTTTTTATCCTCAGAGAAATTAACATAGCTGTGGATTTGCTTCAGTTGAATAACCTGCTTTTAATGCACAAAATCAGACATGGAAGGTATTAGGCACTTATATTTAGTGAGGGGAAGGGTTTAAGATGTCTTAGATTCTCCTGAAAGGATACACTGAAGCATATTTGTAATTGCTGTGGATAGATGTATACACTTGATTTTCAGCTATATTTGCTTCCACAGTTTAACACCATATATTTACAATATTTATAGGTTCAAAAGTGAAATTATACAAAATAAAATTTATTGGAAATATGGTTTAAAGAAGACAAACATGAACTGGAAAAATTCATATTAAAATTATTTCTCTGGCTGTTACATAATGTTATGTTGGAAATTGCCTTTTGTTTTGATTGTAAATAATTTCAAATTTTTTAACCAGAGTTTGTTGTTTATTAAATTCCTACTTATCTTCATAGGATTTAGTTAAGGTTATAAGATTCACAGGTTGAAGAATATAATCATGCTATTCTGACATGAGAATCCTATGGTTAAAACTTCACAGGGCTTATTAATAGAGTGAAATTCACTGTATAAATTCTGACTATATATCTGGTTGGTTATTAGTAATATCTTTGAAGATTAGGTTCTAAAACTTTGTAAGTATTAGAATATCTTAATAGAGGGTTACAGATAAACACTTAGAATTTGGGGAAATCTAAAAAGACTGCTTGTCTCAAAATGTAGTCCCTACTAGCTTGCCACTTGTTTGAACTAATTGTTTTATCACTTTATCTTGTGACCAACTGTACACCTAACACTGAGGCATGTGTACTCTGGTATATATCCCATACTGGATCATAGAGTAAGAAAAGAATGTCATGAAGCTTTTCCACCATGTTTTCTTCTAGATGTTTTATAGTTGTGGATCTTAGTTTAAGTATTTAATCCACTTTGAATTCACATTTGTGTATGGTATAAGATAGAGGTTCAATTTCATTCTTTGGCATGTTGCTATCCAGTTTTCCCAATGCCATTTATTGAAGATATTATCCTTTCTCCATCCTGTTCTTGGCACTATGTCGAGGATCAGGTAATCATTATATCGGCTAGTTTATTCCTGGGCTTCATCCTGTTCCATTGATCTATATGTCTGTTTCTTATGCCAGTGCCATGCTATGTTAATTACTATAGTTTTGTAATATAGTGTACAATTAGGAAGTGTGATACCTCAAGTTTTGTTCTTTCTCAAGATTGCTACAAAAGCCTCCCACCCCATGGGGTGCCTGGTTGGCTCAGTCCATTAAGCGTCCGACTTTGGCTCAGGTCATGATCTCGCGGTCTGTGAATTCGAGCCCCGTATCGGGTTCTGTGCTGACAGCTCAGAGCGTGGAGCCTGTTTCAGAGTCTGTGTCTCCCTCTTTCTCTGACCCTCCCCCATTCATGCTCTGTCTCTTTCTGTCTCAAAAACAAATAAACGTTAAAAAAAATTAAAAGCCTCCCACCCCTTTTCCTTTTTTTCTAGCTGTCCAGAATCCAGACAGTGCTAATTCTTTTTTTTTTTTTTAATTTTTTTTTTTTTTTCCTTTCAACGTTTTTATTTATTTTTGGGACAGAGAGAGACAGAGCATGAATTGGGGAGGGGCAGAGAGAGAGGGAGACACAGAATTGGAAACAGGCTCCAGGCTCTGAGCCATCAGCCCAGAGCCTGACGCGGGGCTCGAACTCCCGGACCGCGAGATCGTGACCTGGCTGAAGTCGGACGCTTAACCGACTGCGCCACCCAGGCGCCCCCAGACAGTGCTAATTCTTTAAGGGCTCTGTCTTAGATGAGATAGAAGCCATCCCCTTAGGGAGCCCACTGAAAGGCAGGGAACGGTAGCCATTTACATACCCCATCTCTCCCTCTCTCCACTCTAAGGAGGAAGTTACAGCTCAAGGTGCTTTCTCTCCATGCTGAGCTTTGCCACCTAGGAGAAGGGACTCTTGTGGCTAAGGTGAAATTGTTCTTCTTGTCTGTTTCAGTGCATTTTTTCTTGGTTTTGTGCCCATCAGAATTACTGCAACTTAACTGGATTCTGGACCTCTCATAAAGGTATTTTAGTCTTCATATCATTGTTCAGTTGTATTTCCGTGTGAGAATAAGGGCTGAAACTTCCTTTTCTACTATCTTGGTGATGTCATTACCCCAAGAACTGCCACTGTTGTCTATTTCATTCTTCTTCAGAAGTCATTTTGGTGAACATTTTTGAGAGGCATTTCCATAAAAACAAAATCATTAATATTTAGGCTTAAAAACATGGCTACTAATTTTTGACCCTTTCTATGGAAATGGAGGATTCATATTCTCTTTCCATGAAATTGGGAAAATCTATTAGTGTTTGGAGTAGTTGAATACACTGGAAATAAAGCTAAAGCAGAAGTGATCATTTAGCTTCTCCCTTGGGTTCTAAAGAACATTTTCTTTTCAAGCCCTGAGATGTCATATCAGAAGGCTCACCATTCTGAGGTTAGACTACTGAGAGAAGCTCAAGTTCCTTGGGAGGCCTCACATAGACATTTCAATAAACAATTCAGATATGCCTAATCTCCTAGTTAGCCCAGACTAAGTGTCAGTCTTGTGAGTGAAGAACCCTACAGATGACTCCAACACCTGTCATTCAACTAACCCCAACCAATTTAAGCCTTTCCAGTGAAGTCGCCAAACACTGTGAAGCAGATGCAAGGCATTCTTTTTGGGTTCTGTCTGAATTCCTTACCAACAGAATAAAATAGTTGTGGTTTCATTCCACCAAGCTTTGTAGCAGATTGTAACTTAGCAGTTGATAACTGGAATGATATGTAATTAAAAAGTTTAAAATGTTAAGTGTTGCTAATATAATAACATGGATATTATTTTTTAAATATTTTCATATCTTCAGAACTGGGAGCAGAAAGATGGCTTAATTTAGTTTGAGATGTTTAAAATTTAATATGCTTGTGAATCACCTGAAATCTTGTAAATTCAAAACTTTTGACTCAGTAGTTCATGGGTGAGAATGAAATATTACCTTTCTAACAAATTTCCATGTAATGCTGATGATTCTGGTACATTGGCCAGTTTCTGAATTGCTACTCTTCTTCCCTCATTTTGAATTTGAGAAAATTGAGATTTAAAGTGATTAAATAGTTGTCTAAAATTGGCAGTAAATGATGGTAAGCCAGGTTGCGTTTTCTGGCAGAGCCTATGGTCCTTGGTTGTGGGTTATCAAGAGGGAATTATAAATGATGAAGAGCATTATTTGGTGATAACATCTCTATTAGTCTCTATGTTAAGTACATATATAAGTTACTTTACTTTTTCTTCTCTATAATACTTTAAAACAGACAGTTTTATACTCAGATTGAAGAAGAGAAAGTTAAGATGTAGAGAGTTGAAAATGACCTATTGGAGGAGGTTGATGAATCAGGGCTTGAACCAGGGCTTTTGGGCATTGAAGCTTTGATTCTAATCATGCGTAAGCTTTTCATGGGCGCTTGAGGATGGGTGGTCATGCTGAAAACAAAATGAAATAAAGATAGAAAGCATCATAGAAAACAATGGGATGAAGGAGAATATAATTTCATGTTTTATAACTCTACCAGGAACTACATCTATTTATACTATAATAATATTATTTAGACCACTCTTAGGATTGATCAAAACACACACTTTTAGTTTAAATCTAGCTATAAATTTTAATGTTTATTGACTTATCTACCCATTTATTCATTCAATTAAAATTTATTGAATAAAATACATTCCACATCAATTCTGTGTAGTTGGATACATATATGAACAATAACATAAAGTTTCCCACAGGATGTATTTAATTTAGCAGGAAAGATAGTCTTAAAACTAACTGCAATAGTATGTGATGAATATTAGGATAGGCACTATAAGGCAGTTACCTAGCAGAATATATGGATGTATGCAAACTAATCTCACATAGTTGTGAGACTAGAAGAAGTAATACAATTTAAGGTGTCTTGTATATAGAAAAGCTCAATACATTCTATTTTTCAATTTTACCTTCTTTTATGGCTGCCTCCAAACAGTCAAATTGCATTTACCTGATTTAGAATAAGTTGATTTCTTTTCTCAGTGAATTACTAGAAGTAATATGATATGAAAATGTGGTTAAAATAGTATTGGAATTGTCTTTGGAATAGTCTTACTGTAGGGAGAATAGGGACAAATATTCATATGCTTTTTTATCTTAAAATATAATATTCAAAAATTGAGAAACATGATTCTCATATAAATATATAATGAATATGTGTCAAAGAGTTTATTCAACTAATTGGTGAGGAAACCAGTTGGATATTAAAATTGGTTCAGAGAGCATTTGAAGTGCTATTTATAGGCAATTAATAAAAAATGTTAGTATAAGATTACTAGGTTAGATACAAAACTAGTTAATAATTTATTACACTACAGTATAATAAAACTAAATCATTAGCTTTTTTTCCCACTGAATGATTATATTTATATCAATCACACAAAAATCTGAACATAATAAGGTACTTCACCAAATCTGGATACTTAAATGAATTGTGTAAATATTTCTCCATTGTGATTATAAAAGTCTCTAAAAGTTATTCCTGACTGCAAAAAAAGGCTGGCTTTATTTTTTTAGCCTGATTGTTTACATAGATGCAGCAGAGTATAGACCTCCTTGAGTTTGTACTATAAACGTAGAGTGATATAAATCAGTTGGGCAACCACTAAGCCAGAGTATTAACCACTGTCCTGAAAATTTAATATAGTATTGTTTATGTGTGAATTACTCTCATTTTGAGATGCCCCAAATTTGCTAAAGTTTCTGGTCTTTGAGGAAGTGAAAGATTAGGTCCCAGCAAGCCAGACATCCCGAGGGCTTAGCAGGCATTGGCTTTACTTGGAAAACCAATTCTTGAACCTGATTGAAACAGAAACAAAAACAAAGATAGAAAATTATTAGAGAAGAAAAAAATAAATAAAAGATAAATGAGCTAAGAAAGTTAAAGTTCTGCCACTTGGGATTTACTCTGGAATAAGAAAATATGTGTCAGGGCTTAAGCCTCCCATAAGGTATACTTTTAAAATGATTGTCAGGTTACTCCCTTGGGTGTATTAACAGGACAAACTCTAAAACTATTGAAGTGTAATTTCCCAAAAGTTAAAAGTTAAGAACATAATTCCTAAAAATAAGTAATGAGTATGTATTAAAATTTTATTCAAGTCATTAATAGGAGATCCATTAAGATTTTCAAAGTTGTTCAAAGACCAAGACACACTAGGTATTTACCTGTAATATAATAAAGGAGTTTTAGGATACATTTCTGGATGAAATACAAAACGGGTTGAAATCCAACAGAGTATTTAGTCTAACCTTTGGAGTTATTTTCACTGCACAGAAATTACATGCAGCTTGACTGGAAAAAATATGGTGGTTACTATGTAATTTCACAATATCTGTCATTATTAATCAATAGTCTTAATAGATCTTATTTTTTTAATCCAATGAAGATGAATTACTTTTTTCCCCCTGAAGATTCATAAAAATCAATACATTCATATTTTTGGAAAAGCATGTAGTGGATAATCACTGCCAAAACCCCACTAAGACAGATTTCCTCCCAGGTTAGCATCCTAATGTGTCTTTTTCTTCATCCCATCCCTCTTTTTTGCTTAATTTTTGTCACAATTGAAATCCACTGTCAATTAAGAGCCACTTTTTTAAGACTGCCTTGTAAATTAGTGGGGGGGAGAATCTGATTTAATCAGAAGACTTAAAATTTTATTAAATTATTTAATAACAAACCATATAATAAAATTCACATTCATTTTTTTAAAGATTTGCCATTTAAAAAGAAGAATGTATTTTTAGATGCATAATAATTTCTTTTTTTTAATTTTTTTAACGTTTATTTATTTTTGAGACAGAGAGAGACAGAGCATGAACGAGGGAGGGTCAGAGAGAGGGAGACACAGAATCTGAAACAGGCTCCGGGCTCTGAGCTGTCAGCACAGAGCCCGACGCGGGGCTTGAACTCACGGACCGCGAGATCATGACCTGAGCTGAAGTCGGCCGCCTAACGGACTGAGCCACCCAGGCGCCCCTAGATGCATAATAATTTCTATACTAAGCCTGTTGAGAGGCTTCTGAGAAACTTTCCTGAGAGTCTTTGGGACCTCATGATTGTGTGGATGCTTATGAGTATGAATGACTATAAAACATATAAGACATTCCTAAATTTTTTTAGACAGTATCTCTGAAATATCCAGTATTGTGTATTTCATTTATGACTTTTTGGGAATATATAGTGGTTATTGAACCCTCAGCATACCAGGAGAAATAGAAATGAATGAATATTGCCATATATTCTTTTTAGGGAAATGGAATGGTCCTTGGCATGATGAGGTTCTTCCCACCAAAATGCTAACTGGAAATAAATACCACATTTTCTGTTTGTCCTTAGTTATTCATTATATGATTTATAGATTTTCTTTTTTCATTATTCATTATGTGATTTATAGAATTATATGATCAATTTAACTATTTGGATTAATGTCAACAATGCTTCATGAATAATTTTGCATTCATTTTGATTCATATAATAATTGTAAAATGTCTTCATTTCAATTTTCTTCACTTTTCTATTAAAAGGATAAATTAAGACATTTGAATTTTCAACTACCCAGTGAAATCCAAAGGCAGAATATAATGCATTCTTGGAAGATGATGCAGTAATTTTGGCAATACACTAAGAAAGCTGAGAGATGATCAGTTTCTTATTATATCATCTTTGTAGGTGATTCCATCATTCTTTTCCATTTTGTTTTTGTTTTAGACTTATTTTAGCATGGTTGGGAATAAGAAATGACCAGTAATGAAATCTTAGGGTAATTAAAAAACAAAATATTTCAATGTATGGGAAATACAGTTAGCCCTTGAACAGCAGAGGGTTAGTAGTGCTGATCCCCTGTGCAGTCAAAAACTGTGTATATAGGGGCGCCTGTGGCTCTGTCGGTTAAGTGTCCGATGTCGGCTCAAGTCACAATCTCACAGTCTGTGAATTCGAGCCCCGCATCGGGCTCTGCGCTGACAGCTCGGAACCTGGAGCCTGCTTCCGATTCTGTATCTCCCTCTCTCTCTGTCCCTCCCCCACTCACGCTCCATCTCTCTCCCTCTCTCAAAAATAAATAAACATTAAAAACATTTTTTTAAAAAACTGTGTATATAACTTTTGACTCGTCTAAAACTTGGCTGCTAATAGTCTACTGTTGACCAGAAGCTTACACAAATAGTCAATTAACATATATTTTATATTTTATATTTGTTATATACCGTATTCTTACAATAATGCAAACTAAAGAAAACATCAAGAACATCAGGAGGAAGAAAAAATACATTTATAGTACTGTACCGTATTGAAAGAAAATCTGTGTGTAAGTGGACTGGCACAGTTCAAGCCCAGGGATCAACTGTATAAGAGCCAATATGTGTGTTAGATTCATAAAAAAGAGACAGTGAATGTACATTTTAATTGTGGGATAGAATGAGTTTTATTCAATTTAAAAATACTAAATAAATTTTCTTCTTGTTCTTTGAAGGACAGCTAAGATAGAATAAATGTCATAAAATAACAAGTCTTAAAAAGAGTTAGAACTTTTCAAAAAAGAAACTCTAAATGAAAATTGGGTCTAGTGAACCCTGACGTCCTACCATGTAGAGTGATCCTACCACTGTACGGATAACAGGTTTATCAATCAGGATCAGTTGCATGGTCATATTAGAAGACAGAAAGCTAAAAATACATATGGTTTTAAATCAGTGTGAAACGATTTCATCTACCAGTCATGTGTAAGTAAAATCCCAGTTGTAATTAATATAATCACACACAAAAAAGCAAACATACTCTTACACACCCCTAAACTATGTCTAACCGATGTTCCATCTTATAGAATTAATAATATCATCAACAAAATGAGTGCAAATTGCTAATTTCATGATAAGGTAATCACTAGGTTGATTAAAACCCTGTAGATAGCATTTTTTACTTTTCATTAATAAAAAAGAATACAAAAATATAATTAACAAAAATATAATTATACAAAGAATACATTTTCAAGTATTCTTTGTATTATTGTACTTCCTAAAAATATATTCATTGACATAATCTGATAAGTTATGTATATAGGGATGAGTTAACTAAGTAATCTTGGGAAAAATGTTTTAAAGTAAATGTCATGGAATGGCATTAATCCATTCAAATGTCATTTACCATATTATGTATCATACTATATTAAATCATAATAATCTGCTTTTTTCTCTATATCCAGTTATACTTTGAGCTTTATAAAACCAACTAATATATATTTACCTACTGCCTGACACTGAGAGACATGGTATAGGAGAGACTTAAATACATTTCTGATGTTGCAAATAGGATTTCCAAAATTTAGTTAATTAATTTATTCATTAAAAAATATTTATCAAGTGCCTGCTGTGGTTTGGGCACTGTTCTAGGCCTAATCTCTAAGAAGTCAATAAAATTTTCTTAGATGAATGGGCATGTAAAATAAAACCTACCTGTTGTTTTAATAAGTTAGCTTCTTAAAATGTCAACTTCTCTTTACCTAGAAAGGAATGATAACCTTTGTTTAGATATGGTTGTATTCTAGATGAGTGGATGTTAGATAAATATCTCAGTTTGAAGACAATTTTACTTCATTAGTCAAGATTTTTAGAGGGGAATGTTCTATTTTATTAGTCAGGAACTATATTTTTCCTATGTTTTGATAAGTTATTTACTTGCTATAGTTGCTTTAAATAATTTTTCTGGAAGATATGTTTATTCAGGCATTCAAACGTAAATAATGCCATAACAAATTAATAGGTTTGGGCTATATCAACATATTCCTTCTGTATATTATCATACCCTTTATTCTTGTTTGATTGAAATCTGTTATACTGGGCTTATTTTTTCTACATAGGGATTTATACTTTTATGTGTAGTCCAGTGTCTTTGTAGAATTATCTTAAAGATTCAGGGGTGCCTGGTTGTCTCAGCTGGTTAAGCGTCCACTTATTGATTTAGGCTCAGGTCTTGATCTCATGGTTCATCAATTTGAGCCCCACCTGGGCTCTGCACTGAAGGGCAGAGCCTGCTTGGGCTTCTCTCTCTCCCCCTCTATGTCTGCTCCTCCTCTGCTCATGCTCTGCCTCTTTCTAAATAAATATAAACAAACGAACTTAAGAAAAAAAAAGAATTATGTTAAAGTTTCAAATTCTACCAAAGATCTATGGGTGGCTGTAGATCATTCTACACTTAGAATAATAAAAATAATTATTTCAGTTGTGCTCTCCTATCTCTTTCAGGCAGTTTCACAATACCTTAAACATATATTCTTTAAGATGCTATTTCAGTTCAATAGTATCTTAATGGTATTTCACTTTTCCATTTAAACGCTTTCTTCTTAGGAAGAATTCACTATATGATTAAGACTAAAATTATAGAAATCTAAGAAAAAAGTATTTACTAAAGAGGGATATAGGATTGTGTCTTAAGGGGATATTAGGATTCTAGTTATGTATGTGCATAAAAAGATAATCTTTTGAAATACTGTTCTTAAAAATATTTTGCCACACATATTTTAAAAATTCACCTTTTTTGTATTTCTCAAGTAATACTAGGACTGTGTATGCTTATTTTTTTATATTTTAATATTAATGGCAGAGATGGGAAAGACATATAAATTCTTAAATCTAAAGTCACATCTCTGCTTTAAAACACATTACTGTTTAAAGACAGTATTTCAGAATGTCAACATGAATGGAAGTGTCAAAATGATGCTTAATACTAATTTGTTTATATGTGCTTGACTGCACTTAGATGGTAAAAAGGTAGGTATCAAAAATAAAGATTATTTTGAGACACTGAAGTAGGTTTCTTTTTGTTTTCATTGCCATAAATACCATTAGTGTTAATTGGAGATTTACATGTGCATTGAGAGAATAATATACCTCATTATTCTTGAGTAACAGCTACTGACTTTTAAAGGCCATTTAGAATGTATGACAGGAAACAAATAAAAGCATTCCACTTAACTTTTTGAAAGTTATTTTCATATACCAGAAAATGAGACAAAAGGCTTCATGAATATTCCACTGCCATAGTTTTAATTTTATAACTTCCACAACAAAACCTTTAGAATTCTCTTTGTAGCTGAACTAGCTGGGGAATATGTGAAGTAAGTATATCTTAAGTCTGCTTTGTGGTAGGTGACCATGGCCTAGAAGAGTATATGCTATTTACTTTGTTGTTGTCGTTTTAGGTATTTAAACCATTAGAAATCCGCTGATGTCTCTAGTGTTCAAATAATTAAGATTTTGTGATGTGTAAAAGGAGAGAAGGTTATAGCACTCCTGTTGATTGACAAGGATGAAAGAGGCCCTTGGTCCTGACAACATATATATGGGTAAGGCATTGCTACCTACTTTGTGGCATCTAACCATCATTTTTATAGGCAATGAGGATTTAAGAGTGTGCTTATGATGAGCATAGGGTTGTGTATAGAAATATTGAATCACTATATTGTACACCTGAAACTAATATTACACTGTGTGTTAACTGGAATTTAATTAAATACTTAAAAATAAACACATAATTAAGATTTCTTGAAAGATCACCTTGGCATATTACAATAAAAATAAGTAATTATTGAGCACATATATGACAGTCACTATTTTTTAAGTGCATTTCAAGTATGAACTTACTAATACTCAGCAACCCTGTGAGGTCAGTATCATTATCCCTATCTTATAGGTGACATAATAGAGGCATCAAAAGGTAAGTTAACTTGCCTAAAGTTAACACACATAGTAAGTGGTAGAGTTAGGATTTGAACCCTGGTCACATGGCTTAACAAATGGAGCTTGATGTAGTTATATTGGCTCAAATGAGTTGGCTTTGTCCTAAAATATGAACACACTAGTTAACAAATTAAAACCTTCTAGTTAATCCAACTTTTTTATTTTATTTTATTTTATTTTATTTTATTTTATTTTATTTTATTTTATTTTATTTTATTTTATTTTATTTTATTTTATTTTTAAGTTTATTAATTTATTTTGAGACAGAGAGGAAGAGTGTGCATGCACATGTTGGGGAAAGGCAGAGAGAGGAGAGAATCCCAAGCAGGCTCTGTGCTGTGCTGTCATTGCAGAGCCTGACACAAGGCTTGACCTCATTAACTGTGTCCAACTCATTTTTTTTAGGAGTCATGTTAGATAAACTATTTTTACGCATACTTCATAGGATTATTTCAACAGTCACTCATATAGTTTAGGAAAATATTTCTTCCAACCTCACACCATAATCTTCCTGAGAAGTTTCTCCAGGGACAATTTCAAAGCTCTTGTAAGAGCTAACATGTACAGAATGCTTTTCTAAGACAGATGCTATCGTCTGCATTTTTTTTCATATATTAAATCCAGGAACTACCTTTGAGATACAGTTGCTGTCCTTTTATAGATAATGAAAATGAGGCAGAGAAAGGACAAGTAATGTTCACATGTGAAAAGAATTTGAACAGAGGAAGCCTAATTCCAGAAAGAAGACATGATGTGACTGAAGAAAAGTGGATATTGAGTTCAGTGAGCCTGGATTTAAATCCCACATTAGAGTGCCATAGAGGGAGATAGGGAGGGAGAGCATCATCTTGTAGATAAGTTAAACAGAGTCAAGCCAAAGAAAGTTGGTCTGCTTTTTATTTTTGTCATGCACAGGCCATTTTATTATGTTTTTAATTTTTTAATGTTTATTCAGTTTTGAGAGAGATCGAGAGTGTGTTAGCAGGGGAGGGGCAGAGAGAGAGGGAGACACAGAATCCGAAGCTGTCAACACAGAGCCCGATGGAAAGCTTGAACTCTTGAACTGTGAGATCATGACCTGAGCTGAAGTCAGACGCCCAACCGACTGAGCCACCCCAGCGCACCATGCACAGGCCATGTAAAAAAAAAATGCAGGGATGAAATAATCCTCCCTACTGTCTTCTGAAGTGGGATGCTCTACCTTCCTTTCATACACTTTTACCAGGACAGACCCTTAATTAATAACATGTTTTGAGCCTTGATTAATGACATGAAAATAAGATTAGAAACAGGTAGTCCACAGGATTGCTGTAAATGACAAAACAGAAGTGAAATAATTTGTAAACAGAAGGTAGAGTCACTCCAAGATAATAGGAGTCCTTTAATTTGAGGCAAAAATTATATCACATTTGGCTTCTAAAAGAGGTTTTAGTACTTGGCCAGCTATGTCCCCTTCACATTAACTCACTGCTCACACTCAGAGAGCCTGATCATACAAAGCTCTGGTGAAGGTGGGTGGTGTAAACTCTCGTTCTAAATCTGCCATGCATGCAGGCTTTAGAATGTGACCTATAATTTTCAAACCACAGAATACTGTTTGTGTGTTTTTTTTAATGTTTCTTGACTCAAATTAATTTATAAATAGGAGAAGAAAATATTGGGACCTCAGTACCATCCAGTTGATATAGCACATCCTTCAACCTTATTATCTATTTGTTTATTAAACAAATAGTATCAAACACCATGTACACAGGCATGCACCAGATTCTGGGAATGATATCTACTATTTTCTTTCTATGACTGCTGAAACAAATTACAACATGCTTAGTGGTTAAACACAGCAAAATATATTGTCATATAGCTCTGTAGGTTAGAAGTCTAACATGTTATCATTGGGCTAAAGCCAAATTGCTAGATGAGCTGCATTCCTTTCTGAGGCACCAGAGGAGAAACCATTTCCTTGCTTTTTCCAGCTTCTAAAGGCTACCCGTATTCCTTGGCTCATGACCACCTTCCATCTTCAAACCAGTAATGCTTGGTCTAGCCTTTCTCACACTGAATCATTTTGACACTGATTCTCCCAACTCCTTCTTTCACTTCTGAGGATATTTGTGATCACATGACTTCCACTCCTTGATAATCCAGAAGTTTCCCTATTTTAGGGTCAGCTGATTGCAAGCATATTTCTGTTTGCAATTCTAACTCCCCTTGGCCATGTAACATACTAGTAGGATCCAAGGATTAGAACATGGACATCTTTGTGGACCATTACTCTGCTTCCTGCATCATCTCTGTTCACACATTACTTTAAGCTTATGGGAGAGAGGTACTCACTACCTGATTAAGCAAATAAATATATACTTCAGAAACTGTGATATATGCTATTAATGTTTTATGGTATTATGAGTGTTTAAATCATGGAGAGGTGATATAGATCATGGAATTTTTCCTTAGTTGGCTACATTTGTCTTGACATTTAGAGGAAGAGTGTATAGTTCAATTAGTGAAAGAATTAAGGAAGAGATTTCTCATAGAACCACATATAAGGGGTTAGAAGTAAGAGAAAACAAGAGAATTGGAGGAACGAAGCAAAAACCAGTGCGCCTGTAGCAAAATGAGCCTTGTAATTCAACTTAAAGCCATTACCAACAATCTGTTATATTTTACTGGTTGAGATGTTAGGAATAAAACAGGGAAGAAAATTTGGGTTCTTCATTTTCTTCTACCTCTGGGAATGGCTCATGCTCTTTTTAAATTATATATTTGGCTCTGGGTAATGTAAAAACACTTGCTCAGATGGGTACAGAGAGTATACTGTTGTTTTGTTTTCAGCTCCCTGAGATATTTAGAATATTTTTAAGCATATCATGCAAGTAAGATCTTCAGTAATTCTGTAGAATTTAAGAGTGTTTCAAATCATTTGTCATTTACTATGCTTATATATGCTTAGTGTTTTTCCCTATTATAATTTGAGTTTTTTTAGATATTAGGATAATAATTCTACCCATATCAGTATTACGGATTTGATCTTTTTTTAACAATTGAAACAAATTTAACCTTTCCTTAAACCAGCATAAGGTGAATATTTTCTTATTGTGCTAAAGTTGGCTTATAGGAGGAAAGAAAAGTAAAATTATACTTACAGTTAATTTAGTAATCACGTATATTTGCAGTATTAGACAATTGCAAAAGTCTCTGCCATAACACGGCTAAAGGAACTTTGTGGTCTAGTACACCTGTTTCTGAATTTCTCTCATTGGTTGAGTAACCTTATTAAATTAACACAAGTTCTTTTATTTTCAGATTCTGTATCAGAAAAGTGGGATGATAATACTATAGAATGGTGGAATGGGATTATGTATGTGAAGTGATCAATATAATGCTGAACAGAGAATTCTCAATATTTGGTAGTTGTTGTGTTTATTATTAAGTAGTTATTATCTGGCCATAACATTCTTGCTAATATATTTCTATTACTGTACTATTCGTCTCCTTAATAGTAAATGTTAAGAAAGCTAATGAAGAGAGAGAGAAAAAGTAATGCAAAGTAGCTTTCTAACCTTGGTATTTTTGAAGCTTTGTCTGTGACATGATATTGACCGCAGGGCACGTGTTTGGAGCCTTTCTGGGTTTGATGTTTCCCGACCTTCTCTGACATTCTTCTGACCCTCCCAGCAGTTTTTCTCCAGCTCTCTTCAACATTTCCTCAGCTTCCTGGCTGTGCTTCAACACTCTTGGAAATTTTCCCAGATGATTCATGAAAAATCATGTAGAGTAAGAACCTCAGGGTCACAGACTTAGAAGAGGGGGTTCTGAAGGGCAAAATAAGACTATCCAACAAAAGTTGTTCGTGACTTAACAGAGAAGTTGTAACTAAAAGAAAAATATTATTGTGTTGAGTAGAATAAACATGAGGATTTCATAGAATCAAATAAATCATCTAAAGACAAGAAAACTGAACTGGGTGGGGGTGATTTCTGTAGTGGGGTTTCTATTTTAACAGTGATTTTTCAGTTTGCATAGTTCATATAAGGTCTCTCCTATACACATGTATGAAGAGAGACTGATATATCCAAAACAAACAGTATCTCTGTAACTCTAATTAGAGGTTCAATAAAATAGCTAGAACAGAAACTAAAGCTCAAAGAAAGATCACGGTTTTAAATCCACACTTTAAGAATATATTTGTCATAGTAAATGTTAATAGAAATAATTTTCAAAATAAATGTTTTGAAACAAAACTTTTCATGGGAAGCAGTGTGGCTTGTAAGATAAAAAGAGCTGTAAAGTTAACTAAAACGGTAACTCATTGTGATTAGACAATAGCTGTAAGTATATAACACTTATATGTCTCAGCTATTTTTGATAGTACCATTTATGTTGAGCAATATGCCTTTCCTTACCTGACCTGGAAAGCTACCATGATTCTTGTTTGTCAGTATGTGCCAGATGCACTAAAAAAAATCGGAAGTGGAAAATCAGGGCTGACTGCTGATATCCTCTTGGTTTGAGTCTCAAGGCCCTTGAATCTGAAAGCTACTATGCCAGCATTTACCCAAAGTCATGGGCAACTCTGGAGAAACTGACAAGGCCAGTTTCTAAGATCTAGTTTCGGTGGGAGTTCATAAAGTTACAGAGCTCTGATGTGTTGGCACCTACCAGAGAGTTTGCCAGGTACTCCCGAGTCCTATTTCTGATCAGGCAGAATGACATTCCTATCCTTTTTAGTCCAAAAAGTTTTCTCTTTGTCTTTTTCCTTCCTATTATTTATTCTCTAGAGTAGCTTTTATAAAACTTTGAAAACTCCATGGTTCCTTGATATCATGCTAGTTTGATTTTTCAACTTCCAGACAAACATACACTTCAGTGAAAGATTTGGACATAACCTAGCTATTGAAAAGCAGTTGGGTATGATAGAAAGTAGATATGTACACATATCTTAACAGTTTTTTTTTTTTTTTGAGGTTAAGCATTTGATCTTTAAGGAATTGTTTTTCTCCCTTTGTCTTGCAAGATATCATCATCCTGACCCTAAGTTCACCCATTTAACAAATACTGTGTTTGCTGAGGTCCTTTTATAAGCTAGATTCTGTGTTAAGTGAAGGGTATACAATGGTGATTAAAACAACATGATTGCTGTTATCATGAAAATCACAGTACTGGGAAGGATAGACAGCAAATATTCATGTCATTATCATCTATAAGATAAAAGAACAAAAAGATATGCATAAATTCCACATCAAAACAAACACTAATACTCTATATATGCTCTGAAAGCTAGAAACCTAGACTGCTAGGAACTCCTATAAAAACCCTGCATCAAATGAACAATTACAATGGATAAGGCAGGAAGGAACAGAGTGATGAATTAGACTTCATTCCTCATGTCCAGGAACTGATAGTTTCTGGCTAAGAGGATAAAGCTAGCTTTATGGAGAAGATGACATTTAGAATGAAATTTTAGGATAAGGATGATAAAGAAATATGGTAAAGGGCACTAACTGCCAGGCAGAAAGAATAACCTCCACATCTGACCCTTATTTTGTGCCCTTTTGATTCCAGAACTAATCTGGTGTGTTTACATTTTCCATTATCCCTGGTGCTTGGTGGTAACTGCTCCCTGCCTAGCCTAAAATATGCTTGGGGTGGAAGGTAAAAAGAGCAAAAGACCATTACTTCTATCATTATTTAGTTGAGTGAGATTTTTTTAAAAATCTCCAAATAAATCCTTAAAATTTTAAGAAAATATTAGAAATAACCCACATTTTGGAAGCTAATGACGTTAGAAAAAAATAATGATAATTATCAAAACTCAATGAAGTTTACTCAGACTAACTGATACTTGGGAAACCCAGCTCCTGTTTTCTTTGCCCTAACTTAAAGCCTATTTGAGGCACTTTCATTCAGACTTTAATCATTTTTCCCTCTTTCTGTTTTGGTTCTAATTCTTCAAATTAAAGTTGGTACATAGTTAATTTTATTCTTATTATGAAATATATATGTGTATTATATATGATTTATTCATATTTGATAAATTTATATATGCATCTGTCAGAATGTCTGATAAAACTCATAATACATTTCTTACTAAAATGAAAATGAAAAGTTTGGGGAAGAAAAAGAGATTGACAATTAAATGACTTATTCAGGAAGACTTGAGTTTTCTGTATCCTTACAGCATAGAGTGTACCCATCAGCAAGTTTCTGTTACATCTCAGGAATATTCCTATCACAATTGGAAACTTAGCCACTGAAACTTAATTGTTACGATCAAACTGGAAACACAGTATTTAAATAAGTTGTCAAAAATTAGGA
Organism: Lynx canadensis; assembly: GCF_007474595.2. Taxonomy (NCBI): domain Eukaryota; kingdom Metazoa; phylum Chordata; class Mammalia; order Carnivora; family Felidae; genus Lynx; species Lynx canadensis. The sequence goes on from NC_044303.2 coordinate 43,353,340, forward strand.
TTTATGCTCTTTAGATGCTCTCTATTTTAATTACCAAAGTCTCCCTACAGAAGACAATGTATTAATAATAAATAGCTCTTGTATATAAATGTTCATTGATGTGTATGTGTGTGTGCCTGCCTTGTCCCTTGTATTGAAAGGTATCTTGTCTTAAAACAAAAATGCACATGCAATACTACTGTAACTAATAAATCATGTATGAAAAATGTGAAAGATGGCATTATATATCAGTCAGTGCTTCTTTGTATAATTAGATATATTTTCTTCAGTTTCTGCAGACCATCTATGACATTTTTGTTTTAAAAGTTCATTCATAATGTAAATGAATAATGCATTTTCTCATGATGGACACCCTGAACACTAATGTCATGTCACTGATGATGGGGCTGTCACAAATGTGAGAAGAGAAATGATAACTAGAGAAGTTATTTTTTACCCCACCAAATGTTAAGAAAAAAAATTACTATGCATTAGCATTGGACAAACACTCTGCCCACTTCTATAGTTTATAGGGATCAACTTTCTAGAAAGCCATGGATGCCTTCCATCTGTTGATTTACTCTAGAAAGGAAGAAATTTTAGTTTAGAATAGGAGGAAGAATTTATCCCTGGTGAGACACTGGGAGCAAGTAAAGCTCTATAACATGTAACTCACTGGAGAATTTCTTTTCTTTTCTTTTCTTTTCTTTTCTTTTCTTTTCTTTTCTTTTCTTTTCTTCTTAAAAATATTTATTTATTTATTTATTTACTTACTTACTTACTTACTTACTTATTTAATGTTTTAAGAGAGAAAGAGAGGGAGAGGGTCAGAGAGAGGGAGACAGAGAGAGAGAATCCAAAGCAGGCTTTGTACTACCAGCTCAGAGCCCTATGCAGGACTTGAACCCAGGAACCCACGAACCCTAGATAATGACCTGAGGCAAAATCAAGAGGCAGACACTTAACTGACTGAGCCACCCATGTGCCATTTATTTATTTATTTATTTATTTATTTATTGTCATTTTTTAATATTTATTTTTGACAGAGATAGAGTGAGCAGAGGAGGTGTGGAGAGAGAGGGAGACAGACAATCCAAACCGGGCTCCATGCAGACAGCGAAGAGCCTGATGTGGACTAGAACTAATAACGAACCATGAGAACATGACCTTAGCCAAAGTCTCATCTCAACCAACTGAACCACCGAGGTGCCCCTATTTTTTTTTTTTATTACTTTAGATAGACAGAGAGAGTGAGCAGTGTAGAGGGATGGGGTGTGGAGAGGGAGGGAGAATCTTAAGTAGGCTCCACACTCAGTGTGGAGACCCATTGCAGGGTTCAGTCTCAGGACCCTGATCTGAGATCATGACCTGAGCAAGAGTTGGAAGCTTAACTGACTGAACCACCCAGGAGTCCTGGGAATTTCTTAATAGAAGGTGTCATTTTAGGATTAAATAACTATTTTAATAAGGAAGACAGATTTTTAAATTTGAGTTTATTTGACAATTCTGGGCAAGTCAAGTATTTTACATAATATATTTGGAAGAGATAAGAATATATTGAATAATGTATATTATTTAACAATTCCTCATTCATATCATCCCATTTTGTTCCTGCAACAATCTTGCTATATAGTATATGCATATGTAGTAATATTATTAACCTGGTTATGATAATAAAACAAATCACAGGATAATGAGAAGTAAGTCCCAATTTTTCTAACTTGTAATCTAGTTTTATTATCATGATAGGTAAGACAAAAACTTTCTTCTGAAATACTTAAATAATGGAAATAAAAGGTAAGCATTGTTTTAAAATGGTTCGGGGAGGGGGTGCCTGGGTGGTCCATTAGGTTAAGTGTCCGACTTTGGCTCAAGTCATGATCTCATGGTTCAGTTTTTGAGTCGGAGCCCTGTACTGGGCTCTCTGCTGTTAATGCAGAGCCTGCTTCAGATCCTGTCTCCTTATCTCTCTGCCCCTCCCCCACTCACACTTGCTATGTCTCTTTAAAAATAAACATTAAGAAAAAATTGTTCAGGGATAAATTATCTAGTTATTAGTATCATCTCTTTCCTGTATTTTAAGTTCTTTAAGTGGCAATCTTTAATAGCTATAGAGATCACCTTATAAGTCACAAAATATATACTCAATAAATACCTGTTAAATAAATGCACAAGTATTCACAGAATTTGTTTTAGTTTGTTTTACTACTATCTTATCAGCTTGTTTTACGCTATCAGAAAATAGGGTTCCCTCTAAACTTTCTAGTTTCAGAGTGTATAAATATGCATCTATTTAATCTAGGCTATCAAACATCTTTCATCTGGCTAACTTCCAGAGAAAAGCCTTAATCTCTCACAAAGTAACCAAAGCAAATTCCTAGTGGTGGGTAGAACATAGTCTGGTGTCTTATATTAAAATATAGTGAAGTATGATACATGAAATTTTAATGGCTAAGTTTCTAACAAGTATAGGAGTGTTTTAAATGTAATAAAATCCTGAAATGTACATTCAGTGCCATAAGAATATATAACACAAATCTTGAAGAAATCATTTAACAATGTATTTTTTGCCCCAAGATTTTAATTATTCTAAATTTAATACCAACACATTTGTGCATGCACATACATAATACAACCAATTAGTATGATGAGTTCTTGAGGAAAGGAAGATATTGAAGGCATTATAAATCCTTTTCATTTGTTAGAGCACCAACAAATTAATTCCTACTCATTTTACTATGTAACCCACCCAACCATGTGTTACATATCTATATTTTCCCCATTCTTGCTAGTAATGTCTTTCCTCAGGCCCATCTACAAAGAGATACACACTTTCAGGAGAAAGAAACTAAAAGATCATGTATATACATCATTTGGAACTGAAAGCACATCTGGAGCAATGCCCCTCAACTTTTAAAAGATCTGTATGTTGATGAAGTCCCAGTAGTCCAATAGTTCATTTTTGCTTTTATTTCCCTTGCTCCTGGAGACATGTCAAGTAACTAGTTGCTGCGGCCGAGTTCACAGGTTGCTGCCTGTTTTCTCCTGTAGGATTTTGGTAGTTTCCTGTCTCACATTTAGGTATTTCATCCATTTTGAGTTTATTTTTGTGTATGGTGTAAGAAAGCGATCCAGTTTCATTTTTCTATGTGTCACTGTCCCGTTCTCACAGCACCATGTGCTGAAGAGACTGTCTCTTTTCCATTGGATACTCTTTCCTGCTTTGTTGAAGATTAGTTGGCCATATATTTCTCTGTCCATTTCTGAATTCTCTATTCCTTTGAACTGTTTGTCTGTTTTTGTGCCAATCCATACTTTCTTGATGATTACAGCTTTGTAATACAGCTTAAAGTACGGACTTGTGATGCCTCCAGCTTTTGTTTACATCTTTCAACATAATTTTGGGTATTTGGGGTCTTTTCTGGTTCCATTCAAATTTTAGGATTGTTTGTTCTAGCTCTGTGAAGAATGCTGGTGTTATTGTGATAGGAATTGCATTTAATGTGTAGAATGCTTTGAGTAGTATTGACATTTTAACAATATTTGTTCTTCCAATTCATGAGCATGGAATGTTCTTCCATTTCTTTATGTCTTTCTCATTTTTTTTTCATAAGATTTCTATAGTTTTCAGCATACAGATCTTTTACCTCTTTGGTTAATTGTATTCCTAGGTATCCTATGGTTTTGGTGCAACCGTAAATGGGATTGATTCCTTGATATCTCTTTCTGCTGCTTCGTTATTGGTATATAGAAATGCAACCCATTTCTGTACATTGATTTTATATCCTGCGACTTTGCTGATTTCTTATATCAGCTCTAGCAGTTTTTTGGTGAAATCTTTGGGGTTGTCCATGTAAAGTATCATGTCATCTGTGAAGAGTGAAAGTTTGACTTCTTTATTGCCAATTTGGATGCCTTTCATTGCTGCTGAGGCTAGGACTTCCAATAATATGTTGAACAACAGTGGTGAGAGTGGACATCCTGTTGTTCTCCTGATCCCAGGGGGAAAGCTCTCAGTTTTTCCCCATTGAGGATGATATGAGTTGTGGGCCTCTCATATATGGCTTTTATGATGTTAAGATATGTTCCTTCTATCCCTACTTTCTTGAGTGTTTTTATCAAGAAAGGATGCTGTATTTTGTCAAATGCCTCTTTTGCTTCTATTGAAAGAATCATATGGCTCTTATCCCTTTTTTTTATTAATGTGGAGTATCATATTGATTGATTTGAGAATATTGAACCAGCCCTGCAACCCAAGAATAAATCCCACTTGAGCATGGTGAATAATTCTTTTAATGTACTGTTGAATTTGATTTGCTAGTATCTGCGCAGCAAAGGAAACAATCAACACAACTAATAGGCAATGGACGGAATGGGAGGAGATGTTTGCAAATGACATATCAGATAATGGGTTAGTATTCAAAATCTATAAAGAACTTACCAAACCCACCACCCACCCCCCCAAAAAAAAACAGTGAAGAAATGGGCAAAAAACATGAACAGACACTTTTTCAAAGAAGAAATCCAGATGGTTAACAGATGGATGAAAAGATGCTCAGTATCACTCATCATCAGGGAAATACAAATCAAAACCACAATGAGATACCACCTGACACCTGTCAGAATGGCTAATATTAATAACTCAGGAAACAACAGATGCTGGTGAGGATGTGGAGAAAAGGGAACCCTTTTCCACTGTTGGTAGGAATGCAAACTGGTGCAGCCACTCTGGAACAGCATGGAGGTTCCTCATCAAGTTAAAAATAAAACTATCCTGCAACCTAGTAGCTGTACTACTATGTATTTATACAAAGGATATAAAAATGCTGATTCAAAAGAGCAAATGTACCCTGATGTTTATAGCAGCACTATCAACAATAGCCAAATGATGGAAAGAACCCAAATTTCCATTGACTGATGTATGGATAAAGAAGATGTGATATGTGTGTGTGTATGTATATATATATTTTTTCCAGTATGTGTGTGTGTGTGTGTGTGTGTGTGTGTGTGTGTGTATACATACACATATATATATATGTGTGTGTGTGTGTGTGTGTGTGTGTGTGTATATGTGAATATATATATACATACACACACAGACATATACACACACAATGGAAATGAAATACTACTTGGTAATGAAAAGAATGAAATCTTGCCATTTGCAACAACGTGGATGGAACTAGAGTGTATTATGCTAAGCAACATAAGTCAGAGAAAGGTAACATATGTGGGATTTGAGAAACACAGATTTCTCAAAATTCACTCATATGTGGAATTTGAGAGGCACAACAGATGAACATAGGGGAAGGGAAGGAAAAATAAGATAGAAACAGAGGAAGGCAAACCATAAGATACTCTTAAATATAGAGAACAAAATGAGGGTTGCTATAGGGGAGGTGGGTGGGTAGATGGGCTAAATGGATGATGGGCATTAAGGAGGGCACTTTCTGGGATCATCACTGGGTGTCATATGTAAGAGAAAGAGATGAATCACTAGGTTCTACTCCTGAAACCAAGACTAAAGTGTATGTTAACTAACTTGAATTTACATTAAAAAAAAAAAAAGCTCTATACATATATATATGCATCTTTGATGAAGTATGGAATCAGATAATAAAAATAATGATTATTTATATGTTTTTTCCATAGTTTTTGAAGGACATTTGCGCCTTGTCATAATTTTATTGGTAAGCATTAATAAGAGCCCATAAAAAATGGATATACCCTGTTCTGTAGTGGAAAGTATATGGATTAGGATGACAACTTTCTACTTATTAATGTTGAGCTGGTTAATTATTTCTTAGTTCTAGTTTTCTAATCAATAAAATGAGAGGTGAGAAAGGGATCGTATATTCATTATAGATGTATCCATTATTTATTGATATAAAAATATTGGTTAACAAACTACCTAACCACTCAGTGCTTTAAAAACAGTAATCTTTTGTTATTACTCAGGAGTCTATGTGGTCGTCAGGATGGTGCTGTTGATCTGGACTGAAATTGGATCATTGTGTTTGCGTTCACTTAGTATATCTGTAATCAGTTGGCATGTCATTTGGACACTCTGGTCTAGGACACCCTCAGCTTGACTGTTTATCTCTGCTTTACATCATCTTTCAACCTGGATTAGACTTCTTTTCCTCTTTCCTTTCGAATCTTTTTGAGTGAATAAAACTACTCTAAGTGTCTTACGGCCTAGGCTTGAATCTAATACTCTATTAATCTCTGATTTCTGTTGGCGAAAGAAGAAAAACCATGTTCACTTGGATTCAAGTAGTTGGGCACAGATGTTATCCTTTAAAGAATGAGCAGAAGGCCCCATTGCAAAAGAAGTGGAGGATTGGGGCCATTTCTGCATTGAACCTACTGTTTATGGTTTTGTAAATTTTAAGTAAAATAATGTATAATATATATACAGTTCTTTGCAATGCTGCAGTCTCCCGATGTCCATCCCTTATTTTACATAAGAGGAAACAGAGATATAGAGATATAGATATAGAGTATAATTGGTTTATTGAAGGTGACCTAATAATAAAACTCAGATTTGGCTCCAGAATCTAGACCTCCTGCTTCCTATGTAATTAGCACCTCATTCTGGTAGAGTAGATGATATATTGAAATAAATAAAGTAGATGAAACTTGATTATTACATAGTTATGCCTTACTGTGTAGTATTCCTTACAGTGTAGCAGTATGTGTTGGTGATAGTTTTGTTGCATTCTAATCCTGTGTAATTTAAGGGGCAAATTTTTATTTTATTACTAATTTTAATACCATCCAACCTGTTGTCATTATCAAGGTCATCTGTAACTTGAAAGAGACTCAAGGAAAATACTTTTTCAATTTTATATGCTTCTGGCTAGAAAACAAAAAATCACATCAAACATATTTAAGAAAGTGTCAATTTGGGGCGCCTGGGTGGCGCAGTTGGTTAAGCGTCCGACTTCAGCCAGGTCACGATCTCGCGGTCCGTGAGTTCGAGCCCCGCGTCAGGCTCTGGGCTGATGGCTCGGAGCCTGGAGCCTGTTTCCGATTCTGTGTCTCCCTCTCTCTCTGCCCCTCCCCCGTTCATGCTCTGTCTCTCTCTGTCCCAAATAAATAAATAAACGTTGAAAAAAAAAATTTTAAAAAAAAAAATAAAAAAAAAGAAAGTGTCAATTTAAACCCTGACAAAATATAAGTGATAATTTATTTTTACTTAGGCTTATAGCACTTGTTACTCTTATATTTACTTTTTATTTTCTGTGTAATCTTAAAGGTATCAGAAAGAAACATCTCAAATGATTAACAATATTGGCAAATCTCTAATTGTAATTTGGATGAACCATTGGTCAATACTGTCCTAGATTCTCCTTTTAAACTTGATAAACCTTCCACTTGCATCAAATGAAAATGAAGCAACCCATGCTAGGCCATGAGTTAGTCATATAATAGCCAAGGACAACAATTCTATTCCTAAAGATAATCATTGTATGGTATGAAATACAATATAATTTTATTTGTACCGTAATGTTATGTACAGTTACAAATATTTCATAAAATTTATATTCTAATGACAGAAATTTGCATTATTTAAGTGTACCTTGCATAAAGTGTTTGTGTATTTGTAATTAAATGTTGGTATATTTTATTTATTGTATTATAAAATTACTTTATAGATATGGTTGTACTTTCAATTTTTATTAAAAAAAGTATCTGTTTAATTTTTGTGTTGAAAGAGTAAAAATGCATACTTCCATTTGTTTCCTTTCTGGATTAGTCTTATCCTTTTTTGAAAATTGAATTTGGATTAGATCTAGGCATGAGGGCATCTGGATTTTGGTGTCCCTCAATACCTCCTCATCTTTCTGCTTTTATTGTCTCAGTTTCTGCTCTGACAATCTTAGTGCCCAGCAAATGTTTCGCTGTATTATCCTAATAAGACTACTTAGCTTAATATGAACATGAATAGAAACTATGATAAACATTCTACATTTCAGGTTAATTTCATAAGGTAGTAAGGGATGAGACCTCAGTTATTTTTTCAGCATACTGAATCAGTATCTTAAGGGAAGGGGCTTCAGGATCTGTGCAGGATCTGTGTTTTTTAACAAGTGTCCTAAAGAATTCTCATGCCAGGAAATATTTATACTGGAGAATTGAAAATACATTGAACCAGATGTCACTGGATGTGAATTAGAATCTAAACTTAGTTAATTGTGAATCGTGTAACTGCCAGTAAATTAATCATATCAGACCTCGCTTCTTATACTATAAAATAATCAAAAGGCAAAATATCACCCAGACTTCTTAACTTTCATTAACTAATTTTGGAATTAAAATGAAGTAAATTTAGAAAATGTTTAAAAACATTTATAAAAATATAAAATGTCAATTTTCCTGTGCTTATGATTGCTGGCGGTACCTACTGTTTGGAGTGTAGCTATTTACTTTTCTTTTCCCTCAATAGAATTGGCTGATGCCTGTATCTTTCTGCTCTTCTGTTTTGTTTTGAAATTCAAGTGTGTGATTTAATAATCATAAGAATTAATTTTACCCAAGTAGGACACAGAAAATGTAAAATGTTAACGAGTATCAATGATTGTATACTTCTGAATAAATGTATTTCAAGCTCTTCTTAAAAAGTCAGAAGCTTTGACCTAAATATAATGAGGATAAAGGTGATTTTCTACATTTATATGTCATATAGCACTGTCAAAATAAAATATTTATTTTTCATTGATAGAACGTAACTTACAGCATCATTTCTCTTCCTGCTGAAATATTACCGATTAAATAAAACATGAACTCTAGAGAGAGTTTTTGCTTTCATTTCTCTATATGGATTTCAGAACTCTCTGTTCTGTCTCCTAGAGCATACCCCAAACTGATTTCTAGCTGTGTATTTTATGCATTCTGGCACTTTGAATTTTGACACAAGCCAAATTCCTGAGTAAGTTAGAATATCAGGAAGATCAGTGCTTGAGTTTGGGTTCACTAAGTAAACTTTCATCTTCATCAGGAAAACAGTATGAGGGCATTTATAAATAAGGTTCTTTTCTATGAATAATAGAAAAGAATAAGGAAGCCCCATAACAGAATTAAGTTTAGCATGAAAAGATGAGAATAAACTTGAATATTATATTCACATTTTAATCAAATTAGATGCATCTGAACTATTAGTGTTGTATTTTCAAGGATAAGTAAACAATGTTTTATGCTACTTGTCAAATAACTAATCCATTCTGGAACAGGATGATGTTTTTATGTATTTATTTATTTTTTATCTGATTTTTTTTTTAACGTTTATCTATTTTTGAGACAGAGAGAGACAGAGCATGAACGGGGGAGGGTCAGAGAGAGAGGGAGACACAGAATCTGAAACAGGCTCCAGGCTCTGAGCGGTCAGCACAGAGCCCGACGCGGGGCTCGAACTCACGGACCGCGAGATCATGACCTGAGCCGAAGTCGGACGCTTAACCGACTGAGCCACCCAGGCGCCCCAGGATGATGTTTTTATTTCTCCAAAATTTAATCTTTATTTTTGGTAATAGAAGTCTATATTTAGAAACTTCTCTATACTTTTTTAATCTGCACCCTCTACCTTCCCCTAAGGAAAGGAGAAGATACCATTCTTCTTGGAGGTCAACGAAAGCAAAGAGTATTGACGAGTGCCACTGGACTTACCTTGGATCTCTGGGTAGCAATAAGTATACTGGCAAAGCATAGTATTATGATTGTCTTCTTTATCTGGAGCTAATCATGGCAGTAAGGGAAAAAGAGGGAAAAACGTAAATGTGCAAAGGAGATGTCTTTAAAGGAGAGAAGGATATAATCAGGAGGAAAGTCATACATCCTAGGTGTAACTATGTTTGAACCAACGGTGGGCTCTGGGCACTTGTGCCTCGGAAGAGGGAATAGTTAATGTATGAACTGTTCTAAATTCCCTATGATCTATGAAATTTCTCATAGGGAATCTCTCTGTGTGGGAAAAATAGATCTTGAATGATTATGCTATTATTTGAAATTCCAAGGTAAATCAATTCCTTGAACTGAAATTAGGGCCTCTCCTGGCACTAGATTTGAAGGTCTGGCATGAAAATGTGAATGTACATGTGAGGCTGTTCTGTTTTTCAGAAGGATTAGTAAGTAGAATCTTTGATAAACTATTCTAATTGAGATTAAGGCCCCAAATTTGTTTCAGGAAGCTTAGCAATATGGAATGATCAGGCACAATGTTTCCCACTCTAGTGATACAAGCCTTACGTGACAAGTCTCTGATGTCTCCATGAAAATGGAGCTGGTACAAAAGTAAACTTTCTTCAGTATTTCATGTTGAAATTGCTAAGGAAGTGAGTCTACCCAGTACTACCTTTCTTTAGCTGCAGAGTTTTTCTGTCTTCCAGGGCAGCATGATGTTATGATGGTGTGGGGGGGCGGGGGCGGGGGGGTGTGCTTGGGGAAGTGGAAAGGTCTGTAAGAACGATTTCAGGATAGCTGAAATTAACAACCCATTGCTTTCCTGAAAGAGCAGAATAGAGCTCCCTCTTTCATAACCCTATATATATACATATTTATATTTGCTTGACTTTGAGAGAATTGTGTATAATGAATGAAAAAAAAAAGCTCACCCATCAACAGTTTTTGCAGCTTTATAAACACTGAAAACTTAACGTGAGTACTTTGTTGTTGCCACTTGCATTTCCTTGTTCTTTGGACATTAGATTATTTGAGGTGTTTTTAAAGTAATTTTAAGCACGGAAGTGTCTACTGTTGATTATGACAAATGCCTGTCAAGCTGTGAACTATCTAGAAAAGTGTTCAAATCTATTAAGAACTCTAATGATATTTTCTATAATTTATTTTACTCTAGGCAGAGGCTGATGTGGCAGAATTAAATTTAAGATTGCTCAGTGATACTAGATTACCCCAGGAGCTAACATTGACAAAAGTCAAAGAAAAAGAAAAAAAAAGAGTTTAAAAAGGATACTGCAATTACATTTTTAAATAAATAAAACCAGAAAAAGATTTTTAAGGTATTTATTGATTTGTTTTAATTCTTTCAAAGAATCACTGAGTGATTGATCTGTGTTAGGCACTATGTTGAATATTGGGGACCCAGCCACTGGGGATCCCCATTGGGGATCAGCCACTTTCTGTGCTTTCAGGAGTTTTAAAATTTGGTTGTGAAGACTGAGAAGTACAGAATCAAATACAATATAAAATAAAAGTATGATTAGGGTAAGAAGGCCATGGGGTTGCAACTAAACACATCTTAATTGATAGAGTTCCCAGAGGAAAGGTTATTTAAATACTTGGATGGTATAGAGAAATTAGTTTGCATAGGACAGGAAGGAAAGGCAAAAGAAAAAGCTATTTCCAGCTGAAACTATAGCATATACAAAGGACCAACAGAATTGGAGTCTTATGAAATCAGTAAACTGAAAATCATTCTGTATGCTACAACATAAGAGTGTGAGATAAGCATGTCAAAAATTGGGATATGGGAGTGTAACAGGATCTTAGGAGAGGGAATAAGAAGTTTAAGATCATGGGGAGCCAGTGAGTATTTTTAATTAGAGGAGTGATGTGATCAGATATGTGTTTAAAAAAACAAAAAAGGAAAAGAAAAAGTCTCTTTCAGTCATGGGGAACACTGAAATGAAGGAAGACTGGATAAAGGGAGACCAGATTTACCTGAACAATAATGAGGACAAATTCAAGTATTGCACTTCCAATTCTCACTTGAACAGTTGGGGTTTCATGGTTCAAATTGCCAAGATCAGAGACCTAGAGAGAACAAGTTTCTTGTGTGAGGAGGTCGAGCTTCGTTTCAAACATTATGAATTTGAGAACTCCTATAGGATAGGCATGTGGGAGAGGGTTGGGAGGCATCATTGTGAAAAAAAGGTTCCTGTTAACTCAGAAATTAAGAGGAGCAACCACTTGTCAGCCAGACCCTATTGTAGTTGACATAAGAGATGGGAAAACAAGGCATCGACAGTTAACCAGTTACCCTCCAGCATACTGACAGACAAATAGGGAGCAGGTAGGAATTCTCACAAACTTCTTTTATGCTGTTTCTAAATCTGATATAGATGACCTAAGCTATTTATTGTGTTTTTACTCATTTCATACTTAGAATACTAGTTTATTTGTGTCTGACCTAAATGACCTAGGGACTTTGCTTTTGTGTTATCATGTATGGCAGCCAGTGTAAGTGTCTCACCCACATGGTCTCAGTTCTTCATTCTTTTTATTACCATGTGTTTGTGGATCATGTGGCTTCAGAGTTTCTTTGCTTTCAACAGCCAGTACCTGTAGCTCCTGAAGCTTGCTTTCCCCACAAGCCCAGAAAACCTGAAATGCCTATAATTTTACATTATCCTTAGGTGGCCCCCATGAGAGGTGTGGGACTGAAAAATTCCAGATTTCTTGGCACAGGTCAGGACAATTTTGAGGCAAAATTTATACCATCTTGAGGATTTCTCCTAAGATCACACCCTTGGTTGGCTTGCTCCCCACTGTTCTGCTTTTTGAGCTTTTTTGCTGTTTTCCAAAAGGATTTCCATAATAAATCACATTTTTTACAAATTCCCATCTTAGGCTTGACTTCTGGGAATCTTATCCTAAGACATATTGTTTTCATGTTCACTTTACCAATCCCCATGTCCTTCTCCATGTAGGTTCACAAAGACCTATGAAATATTTGTGGTTCTATCTCAACATGTACATCTGAAATAAGACTCTCGATGGTTCCCAAGATGGTCCTGTTTCTGATATTTGGGTTATATTATATGGAATAAACATTCTTTTTTTAAAAATATAATTTATTGTCAAATTGGTTTCCATATAACACCCAGTGTTCATCCCAACAAGGGCCCTTCTCCATGCCCATCACCAACTTTCCCCTTTCCCCCACCCCCCATCAACCCTCAGTTTGTTCTCAGCTTTGAATGCATAATAGAGGTAAATGTTTTACATATGTGTATACACACATGTATGTGTGTGTGTAATAGTAGTAGTGGTGGTGGTGGTGGTGGTAATTAATCTACTTGTATTTGTCAGAGGACTTCAATTCCAACTGACAGAAATCCAACTAAAATTAATCCCCCCCCACCAAGAAAAAAGGTAATTATTGCATGCAACTCCCATCTCCAAAGAGCGAAACTAACCTTAAATATTGCAGAATTTGGGATTCAGTCATATCATGAGAAGGCGATGTTCCTCTTGCATGTTTTGCTTGTTTGCTTCAATTATGTTCATTCTGACAGGTTCTTTCTGTGAGGAGACACAATGGCTGCTGGAAGCCTTAAGCTTACAGTGTCCTCATAAATCTGGTTTCTACAGCTGCTATAAAAAATACAATTGCTTGTATTCTCTTTGCTGGTGACCTATTTTTTTTTTTAAATCTTTGTCTCCAGAAGCTTTTAGAATTTTCTCTCTTATTCCTGCTGTTCTGCAATTTCACAATGATTTGTCTTGATATGGATTTTTTCTTTATTGTGCTGGACTATCTGAAGGCTCTTTACTCTGTAAACTTCTATTGTTCAAGATTGAGAATCTTTTTTATATTATTATATTGATACTAACTTTACTTCCATTTTCCCTTTCTCTTTTCCTGAAATCTGAATTGTCTTAATCAAGCATAGTGATAGAATTCTCTTATCATTTCTCTCTTTAATCTCATCTTTTGTTTTATTTTGTGGATAATAATTTCAAGTTTATATTTCACATTTACTGTTTACTTATTTACTTGCTTATTTTTAAATTCTAATAACTTTTTTCTTATCTAAAATCTTCATTTCTAGAAAAGTGTTCCTTTGTTTCCTGGGTACACTGTGTTTTTAGAATAATTTTTAAACATCATACTGATTCCTGTATTTTTCTCATTTTCTCCAAATTTCTTTATCTCATTATTGATTTTTGTCTGGTTTTAAATCTCTAGGAACTTCCCTTAACTGTTTGATGATTCTTGGTTATCCTGGCATAATTAAATGCAAGAGTCAAAGAAACTAATAGAAAAATTTAGTGTATGTGGACAAATTATTATTGATGGGTGAACTGTATTTTGTGTTGATCAGATAGAGGGCTAGCTCTTTCACTGGGAAATCATGAAAAGCTACTGCCTATAGGTCTTTGCTTTTCCATTTTGTCTGTTTCGCTTTGTACAATTCCATAATCATTCCTCTTGCTAATACCCTATTTACCTCTGTTTTGGAAGACAGTGTGAAAAAAGAGAAAATTATATTTACTTAATTATCACCTTAATACTTGTATTTGGTGTCCATGAAATCAAAACCTCTCTTGGTCAAACTTTTCAGAAAGCTGGCCTTCGACAAATTATGGAGGCTGTATGAATTATTTCCTCTATAACAAGTTACCCCAAAATTTAGTGACTTAAAACAAAAATAATCATTTATTATTCCCCAGAATTTTGGTGAGTCCATAATTCAGAAATAGTTTCTCTGGGCAGTTTTGGCTCAAGGTCTCTCAATGAGCTTGTAATCAGATGTCTGCCAGGCTTCAGTCATCTGAAGGCTTCATTGGAACTGGAGAATCTAACTACGGTTGTTAACAGACATAGCTGACACTGGCTATGGAACTAACTGCTTGGGATTCTCTCACTCCTTCGCCCTTTTTATGCATTTAAATTTTATATTTATCTATCTAAACTATATAAGTAAGAACTTACAGACTTCTGGGAACATGGTGGCATAGGAGGACTCTGGGCTCACCGCATCCTGCTGATCACTTAGATTCCACCCACACCTGCCTAAATAACCCAAAAACAGCCAGAAGACTAGCAGAACGGATTCTCTGGAGCCAAGCGCAGACGAGAGGCCCACGGAAGAGGGTAGGAAGGGCAGAGAGGCGGTGCGCGCTACAGGGACTGGCAGGAGGGAGCCGGGGCTGAGGGGCGGCCCGCCGGCCAAGCAGAGCCCCTGAGTCTGGCTTGCAAAAGCAGAGGGGCCGGATGGAGTATGTTCCGACAGCAAGCAGGACTTGACATCTGGAAGGTTATAAGCTAACAGCTCTGCTCCGAGAACAGGAGGGCTGGAGGACAACAGGAGGGAGAGTTGTTGAGCCCCAGACGACAGAGCTCAGCTTAGAGGGGAACAAAGGCGCTCCCCAGCGCCATCTACCTCGCCCATCCCCCAGCCAAAATCCCAAAGGGAATCAGTTCCTGCCAGGGAACTTGCTTGCACCGCGCAAACACCCGCCACTGTGCTTCTGCGGATCCATCCCTCTGGCGGGTCTGACTCCCTCCTGGTGCCACAGGACCCCTCCCGAAATGGATCTCCAAAGGAAAAGCGAGCTGAGCCTGTCCCTCCTGCCCCCATGCACCTTTCCGATCCACCCCAGCTAATAAGCCAGATCCCCAGCACCACAAGCCTGGCACTGTGCAAGTAGCCCAGATGGGCCACGCCACCCTACAGTGAATCCCGCCCCTAGGAGAGGGGAAGAGAAGGTACACACCAGTCTGACTGTGGCCCCAGCAGTGGGCTGAGGGCAGACATCAGGTCTGACTGTGGCCCCGCCCACCAACGCAAGTTATTCAAGACAGCATGAGGGAAGTGCCCCGCAGTCCCCCACCAATCCAGGGACTATCCAAAATGACGAAATGGAAGAATTCCCCTCAGAAAAACGTCCAGGACATAATAGCAGCTAACGAACTGATCAAAAATGATTTAAACAATACAACAGAAAGTGAATTTAGAATAATAGTCATAAAATTAATCACTGGGCTTGAAAAGAGTATAGAAGACAGCAGAGAATCTATTGGTACAAAGATCAAGGGACTAAGGAACAGTCAGGAGGAGCTAAAAAATGCTATCAATGAGCTGCAAAATAAAATGGAGACGACCACAGCTTGGATTGAAGAGGCAGAGGAGAGACTAGGTGAACTGGAAGATAAAATAATGGAAAAAGAAGAAGCTGAGAAAAAGATAAAAAAAATCCAGGAGTATGAGGGGAAAATTAGAGAAGTAAGTGATGCACTAAAGAGAAATAATCTACACATAATTGGTATTCCAGAGGAGGAAGAGAGAGGGAAAGGTGCTGAAGGGGTACTTGAAGAAATAATAGCTGAGAACTTCCCTGATCTGGGGAAGGAAAAAGGCATTGAAATCCAAGAGGCACAGAGAACTCCCTTCAGACGTAACTTGATTCAATCTTCTGCATGACATATCATAGTGAAACTGGCAAAATACAAGGATAAAGAGAAAATTCTGAAAGCAGCTAGGGATAAACGTGCTCTGACATA
Source organism: Lynx canadensis (assembly GCF_007474595.2). Taxonomy (NCBI): domain Eukaryota; kingdom Metazoa; phylum Chordata; class Mammalia; order Carnivora; family Felidae; genus Lynx; species Lynx canadensis. Next base: position 43,369,568 of record NC_044303.2, read on the forward strand.
TAAAGGGAGACCAATAAGACTCGTGACGGATCTCTCTACTGAAACGTAGCAGGCCAGAAAGGAATGGCAGGAAATCTTCAATGTGATGAACAGAACAAATATGCAGCCGAGAATCCTTTATCTAGCAAATCTGTCATTTAGAATAGAAGGAGAGATAAAGGTCTTCACAAACAAACAAAAACTGAAGAAATTCGTCACCACTAAACCAGCCCTACAAGAGATCCTAAGGGGGATCCTGTGAGACAAAGTGCCAGAGACATCGCTACAAGCATGAAACCTACAGACATCACAATGACTCTAAACCCATATCTTTCTATAATAACACTGAATGTAAATGGATTAAATGCGCCAACCAAAAGACATAGGGTATCAGAATGGATAAAAAAACAAGACCCATCTATTTGCTGTCTACAAGAGACTCATTTTAGACCTGAGGACACCTTCAGATGGAAAGTGAGGGGATGGAGAAATATTTATCATGCCACTGGAAGTCAAAACAAAGCTGGAGTAGCCATACTTATATCAGACAAACTAGACTTCAAATTAAAGGCTGTAACAAGAGATGAAGAAGGGCATTATATAATAATCACAGGGTCTATCCATCAGGAAGAGCTAACAATTATAAATGTCTATGCGCCAAATACGGGAGCCCCCAAATATATAAAACAATTACTCACAAACATAAGCAACCTTATTGATAAGAATGTGGTAATTGCAGGGGACTTTAATACCCCACTGATAGAAATTGATCGATCATCTAGAAATACGGTCAATAAAGAAACAAGGGCCCTGAATGATACATTGGATCAGATGGACTTGACAGATATATTTAGAACTCTGCATCCCAAGCAACAGAATATACTTTCTTCTCGAGTGCACATGGAACATTCTCCAAGATAGATCATATACTGGGTCACAAAACAGCCCTTCATAAGTATAAAAGAATTGAGATCATACCATGCACACTTTCGGACTACAATGCTATGAAGCTTGAAATCAACCACAGGAAAAAGTCTGGAAAACCTCCAGAAGCATGGAGGTTAAAGAACACCCAACTAAAGAATGAATGGGTCAACCAGCCAATTAGAGAAGAAATTAAAAAATATATGGATACAAACAAAAATTAAAATACAACCATGCAAACACTTTGGGATGCAGCGAAGGCAGTCCTGAGAGGAAAATACATTGCAACCCAGGCCTATCTCAAGAAAGAAGAAAAATCCCAAATACAAAATCTAACAGCACACCTAAAGGAAATAGAAGCAGAACAGCAAAGGCAGCCTAAATCCAGCAGAAGAAGAGAAATAATAAATATCAGAGCAGAAATAAACACTATAGAATCTAAAAAGCTGTAGAGCAGATCAATGAAATCAAGAGTTGGTTATTTGAAAAAATAAACAAAATTGATAAACCTCTATCCAGTCTTCTCAAAAAGAAAAGGGAGATGACCCAAATAGATAAAATCATGAATGAAAATGGAATTATTACAACCAATCCATTAGAGATACAAGCAATTATCAGGGAATACTATGAAAAATTATATGCCAACAAACTGGACAACCTGGAAACAATGGACAAATTCCTAAACACCCACACACTTCCAAAACTCAACCAGGAGGAAATAGAAAACTTGAACAGACCCATAACCAGCAAAGAAATTGAATCAGTTATCAAAAATCTCCCAACAAATAAGAGTCCAGGACCAGATGGCTTCCCAGGAGAGTTCTACCAGATGTTTAAAGCAGAGATAATACCTATCCTTCTCAAGTTATTCCAAAAAATAGAAAGGGAAGTACAACTTGCGGACTCATTCTATGAAGCCAGTATTACTTTGATTCCTAAACCAGACAGAGACCCAGTAAAAAAAAGAGAATTACAGGCCAATATCCATGATGAATATGGATGCAAATTTCTCAGTAAGATACTAGCAAATCGAATTCAACAGCATATAAAAAGAATGATTCACCATGATCAAGTGGGATTCATTCCTGGGCGGCAGGGCTGGTTCAACATTTGCAAATCAATCAACGTGATACATCATATTAATAAAAGAAAAGATAAGAATCATATGATCCTTTCAATTGATGCAGAAAAGGCATTTGAAAAAAATTCAGCATCCTTTCTTAATAAAAACCCTCAAGAAAGTTGGGATAGAAGGAACATACTTAAATATCATAAAAGCCATTTATGAAAAGCCCACAGCTAACATTATCTCAACGGGGAAAAACTTGAGAGCTTTTTCCCTGAGAGTAGAAACACGACGGGGATGTCCACTCTCATCACTCTTGTTCAACATAGTGCTGGAAGTTCTAGCATCAGCAATCAGAAAGCAAAAGGAAATCAAAGGCATCAAAATGGGCAAAGATGAAGTCAAGCTTTCACTTTTTGCAGATGACATGATATCATACATGGAAAATCTGATAGACTCCACCAAAAGTATGCTAGAACTGGTACATGATTTCAGCAAAGTTGGAGGATACAAAATCAATGTACAGAAATCAGTTGCATTCTTATACACTAATAATGAAGCAACAGAAAGACAAATAAAGAAACTGATCCCATTCACAATTGCACCAAGAAGCATAAAATACCTAGGGATAAATCTAACCAAAGATGTAAAAGATCTATATCCTGAAAACTATAGAAAGCTTGTGAAAGAAATTGAAGATATAAAGAAATGGAAAAACATTCCGTGCTCATGGGTTGGAAGAATAAATATTGTTAAAATGTAAATACTACCCAAAGCTATCTACACATTCAATGCAATCCCAATCAAAATTGTACCAGCATTCTTCTAGAAGCTAGAACAAGCAATCCTAAAATTCATATGGAACCACATAAGGCCCCAAATAGCCAAAGTAATTTTGAAGAAGACCAGAGCAGGAGGCATCAGAATCCCAGACTTTAGCCTCTACTACAAAGCTGTCATCATCAAGACAGCATGGTATTGGCACAAAAACAGACACGTAGACCAATTGAATAGAATAGAAACCCCAGAACTAGACCCACAAAAGTATGGCCAACTAATCTTTGACAAAGCAGGAAAGAATATCCAATGGAAAAAAGACAGTCTCTTTAACAAATGGTGCTGGGAGAACTGGACAGCAACATGTAGAAGGTTGAAACTAGACCACTTTCTTACACCATTCACAAAAATAAACTCAAAATGGATAAAGGACCTGAATGTGAGACAGGAAACCATCAAAACCCTAGAGGAGAAAGCAGGAAAAGACCTCTCTGACCTCAGCCGTAGCAATTTCTTACTTGACACATCTCCAAAGGCAAGGGAATTAAAAGCAAAAATGAACTACTGGGACCTCATGAAGATAAAAAGCTTCTGCACAGCAAAGGAAACAATCAACAAAACTAAAAGGCAACCAACGGAATGGGAAAAGATATTTGCAAAGGACATATCGGACAAAGGACTAGTATCCAAAATCTATAAAGAGCTCACCAAACTCCACACCCGAAAAACAAATAATCCAGTGAAGAAATGGGCAGAAAACATGAATAGACACTTCTCTAAAGAAGACATCCGGATGGCCAACAGGCACATGAAAAGATGTTCAAAGTCGCTCCTTATCAGGGAAATACAAATCAAAACCACACTGAGATATCACCTCACGCCAGTCAGAGTGGCCAAAATGAACAAATCAGGAGACTATAGATGCTAGAGAGGATGTGGAGAAATGGGAACCGTCTTTCACTGTTGGTGGGAATGCAAACTGGTGCAGCCACTCTGGACAACAGTGTGGAGGTTCCTCAAAAAATTAAAAATAGACCTACCCTATGACCCAGCAGTAGCACTGCTAGGAATTTACCCAAGGGATATAGGAGTGCTGATGCAGAGTGGCACTTGTACGCCAATGTTTATAGCAGCACTCTCAACAATAGCCAAATTATGGAAAGAGCCTAAATGTCCATCAACTGATGAATGGATAAAGAAATTGTGGTTTATATACACAGTGGAGTATTACGTGGCAATGAGAAAGAATGAAATATGGCCCTTTGTAGCAACATGGATGGAACTGGAGAGTGTTATGCTTTGTGAAATAAGCCATACTGAGAAAGACAGATACCATATGGTTTCACTCTTATGTGGATCCTGAGAAACTTAACAGAAACCCATGGGGGAGGGGAAGGAAAAAAAAGAGGTTAGAGTGGGAGAGAGCCAAAGCATAAGAGACTGTTAAAAACTGAGAACAAACTGAGGGTTGATGGGGGGTGGGAGGGAGAGAGGGTGGGTGATGGGTATTGAAGAAGGCATCTTTTGGGATGAGCACTGGGTGTTGTATGGAAACCAATTTGACAATAAATTTCATTTATTGGAAAAAAAAAAAAGAACTTACAGATCCTAGTTGTTTATGTTGTTCAAATGGTTCTAGGTTTGGCCACTAGGCATTCTTTTCATTTGGTTCCTTTGTCCTTTTGGCATGTCCTATCCTTCTATTCCTCCCTCTCTTCCTTCCTTCCTTTCTCCTCCTTATTTCTGTCATTTTGAATACCTTGTGTTGATCCCATGTATCCTGTGGCCCAGCCCTGAAATCAGCGATTGTCCAAGAAGCCCTGGTTCTTTTTATAGGTGAATTCTATTGGAAACCAAGATCTGGGCACCGTTTGTGTTCATTGCTATTGGAGTATCTTTGGTTCTGGGACTTTTCAGCAGAAAGAAACAGAAGATCTATGCATATACCAATCCATGCAGACACATGTATCTGTAATTATTATTGTGTCAGTTTATCTACAATTCAGCTAAACATGAGAGTTTGTAATGATTCCCACCACTAATGCCATACCACATGAATCATTCTAGACTGTTTCATGGCATTCATTTTGTAGTGGAGAATCCAACTATAGACCCTGAATTTAACACCTCCCTTTAATTAAGTAACAGAAGTTGACCTGGCAATTTTGTCAGAAGAATTCCAAGATCCTCTCTCAGGGATGGGATCATTTTGTATATTTTTTGTTTGCTTGCTTATTGTTGTTTTCATTTCAGTTTTCTCCTATACATGGTTTTCTCTAGTTTAACTATTTCTTTAAAGATTTTTTTTTTGAAATGATCACAGTGGATGATGTAGCAGAATTTAACTGAATTTCAGTATTCTAAGTATTAAGATGGGATCATTAAAATTAACATGTCCAGTTATATTCTGTGTGTTTTAACATCAGTGATACTGAACTGATTAAGATTAGTAACATTTTATAAGTTGATGCCTCAGATATTAGAGCTGTTTAACATTAGTGTCTCTTGTAGGGGTGCCTGTGTGGCTCAGTCAGTTAAGCATCCAACTTCGGCTCTGGTCATGATCTCCTGGTCCGTGAGTTCGAGGCCTGTGTCGGGCTCTGTCCTGACAGGTCAGAGCCTGGAGCTTGCTTCAGATTGTGTCTCCCTCTCTCTTTGCTCCTCCCCTCCCCCCCCCACCCACACTCTGTCTCTCAAAAATGAATCAATGTTAAAAAAAAAAATTAAAACATTAGTGTGTCTTGTAGAATTTACCTTACCCTAGCAGTGAATCACTTTAAAATTCAAATCTCTAAGCAAAAAATTTTGTAAGTGCTTTTTATATTTGACAACTATGTGTGTTTAATTGCAACAATGATCTAATCATAAAGCCTATTTCATAGTAAGTAGAAGCAGCTGCTTTAATTACAGTGGAATCTCACTGGAAAATAACAGTGGCTTTCACTGGATAAATAAATAAATAAACAAACACAAATAAATAAAGGCACACCATTACCATCCTTATAACCCAATAATAGCCCAATAATTTTTATCTGAAATAGGAGAAAAAATATCCACTACTTGCATTAAGACTTAAAATCATATTAAAATGTAAATATGCACAAGATATACCTTTTGAATTGTAGTTCATGTATACTCAAAATCACAAGTTGTTCAATATTATTTATGGTATTTTCCCTATAGATGAATTTAGTGCAATGATAGTAACAATAACCATACAATAACCTTGTCTGCTAAAGGAGAAATAAAGTCCTAGGGAGATTAAAAGTAGGGTAGGAAAGACCCTAGCTTAAAGTTTCAGGCTAATGTACCATATCTGTTACACAACTTTTACCATGTAAAAATGAAAAAACAAAAACAAAATAATCTTCTTAAGCCTCAGTTTTCTTGTTTTTTTTATTTTTTTTTATTTTTTAATGTTTATTTTTGAGAGAAAGAGGGAGACAGAGCACAAATGGGGGGAGGGGCAGAGAGAGAGAGAGACACAGAGAATCTGAAGCAGCCTCCAGGCTCCGTGCTGTCAGCACAGAGCCTGATGTAGGGCTTGAACTAGCTAACTGCAAGATCATGACCTGAGCTGAAGTCGGACGTTTAATTGACTGAGACACCCAGACACCCCATCATTTTTCTTACTTGTAAATTTAGTAATTATGTTGTATGTATCAAGGATTATTATTAGAATTAAATGAGAAAATATGTGTAAACCTCACTGGTCAGTGAGAAATATGCAGTTTGTTCTATAAATATTGGTTGTCTTTCTCTTCCCTAATAGCAGTGAATGAGGAACAGATACTGGATAAAAGTTAATCTGTTCAGATTAGTTAACGTATTCAATTAAGTTGTCGATTCCTATTCAGATAGCCCAATGACTTAAGTCCATTCTACTATGAACCCTCCATGTGGTCTGTTTTAACTTATATATGAATTTGAAAATAGAGAGTGGATAAAGAAATAAGTTCTGCCACATTATTTTTCCACAATGCTACTTAGCATTTGATATACTTGTGGAGTGGCCTAGAAAAAGAAAATATTGGGCTCAGTTTCATGGTCCTAGTGGTATCAAGGAAAGATGTTACACTGGGGCCTGTAATAGCAGTCCTGGAAGTCCACACATCATCTTTCATTTTCAGACTTCCACATTAGGTTGCCTGGTCCTGAATAAGACAGGACTAGTAGAAGAGGAAAATTATCTTTATGTATTATATGTATATATCTTGTATATAATATATAAGAGGAAAAAATATAGCGAGAGAGAGGAGACAGAATTACTAGAACTCCATCATTATCCATTCTCCAAACCATTGAACATATAGATAACATTCTATAAACATAAGTATTTCTAAACATATTATCAGAAACATAATTATGCTCAAAATTTGAAAATTATCTATAAAAGAATTGTCTGCAATTTTGTGATCTTTATCTCAGTTCTCTTTGATATGTGGCCAATAATCCAGCTTTAAATTGTCAGAAATTCAAATTATCTTAAAAAGTTAAAAGGTAGAGTTCAAGAGAATCCTTTCAAATTTACATGTTTGTTATATGGTCATATAGATATACATTTTTTTTTAACATTTATTTATTTTTGAGACAGAGAGAGACAGAGCATGAACGGGGGAGGGGCAGAGAGAGAGGGAGACACAGAATCAGAAGCAGGCTCCAGGCTCTGAGCTGTCAGCACAGAGCCTGATGCGGGGCTTGAACCCATGAACCGTGAGATCATGACCTAAGCCGAAGTTGGACGCTCAACCGACTGAGCCACCCAGGCGCCCCTAGATATACATTTTAATTTGCTCCTACAAAGATTTTATCTGTAGATATCTTAAGATTAAAAGAAGATTTCCATTTGTATCTTGAAATGAAAATGCTCTTTAGTTATCTTGAGATATTTGTTTCATAAATTGCATAATTGGGGGCACCTGGGTGACTCAGTCATTTGAATATCTGATTTTTTATTTCAGCTCAGGTCATGATCCCAGAATCCTGAGATTAAGCCCCACATTGGGTTCTGCGTTGAGCAAGTGTGGAACTTACTTAAGATTCTCTCTCTCCCTCTACCCCTCTCCCTACTTGTGCTATCTCAGTCTCTCTCTTTCTCTCTCTCTCTAAACACAAAATAAATCTTTAAAAAACAAGAAATTACATAATTGTGTGTGTTTGAAAATAGGATCACATGCATGCAAATTCATTTGTTTCATTCACTTTGGAAGACACATCATGATGTTAGGTTTGTTAGGTGCAACTATTTAAAAGATCAAATTATAAGAATTTGATCATAGTCAGTTATTCACAGCTACAAATGATTATATAGTTAGCCCTTCATTTATAGCAACTGCTGAAGGTCTAAGAGCTTGTGAACAGAGGAATTCTGTGATAATTATATAATAAAACAAAAGCATTTAGATAGTGCTTGCATTTTAAATAATGTCATTATGTAAGTAGTCTTATTTGATTATAAGAAATCACATGCACTTGGAAATACTGTATTATCTTTTCCTCTGACTGGCTCTTTCTACTGTTTGTTCAACTGTTGTCTGTGTATCCATTCTTAGTCACATTGTTGGTCAAGATGTCATTGGTGTGGTATACTATTACCCCTTGGGATACTGACTGACTGGTTCATAGGGGTTTCCTTTGATAATCAGAAGTAACCTTCTCACATTGTTTCAATAAACTTGGCCTTTTAAACTTCTTGGTAAGTTTCCCATTACTGTCTAGAGAAATGTCCTCTGTTCATTTGTGGACAAATGTATGACCATTAAATGATAATTACCATAACATCTTGTTTCCCCAGGACATACCTCAGCAATTGTTGCATACAATTTCAGTCCATAATCATATCATTATATTTTATACACACACACACAACACACACACACACTTCTTACATTATTTTCCAGCTTGAGAGAGAAGTGTTGTTCTCTCTCAGAGACTTACTTCAACTCTACTTTTGACTTTAGGATTAGAAATTAACATAGCATTTCTCTTCTTAGCAAACTTCCAGAGTTTTGTTTTAGGTATAAATGGTTGTCTAACAAAGCATCCCAAAGCTTTCATCTGGATTTAGCTAGACATTATTATACTGGTCACTCTTGGGATAACTTTGGGCTTTGATGTTCTGGGGCTTGATGAGGGATGAATGACTTAAAATGACCTTACTCACATGTCTGGGTTGGTTCTGGCTATTGACTGGGCCATGCAACCCAGCAGGCTAGCACAGGTTTCTTCACAGGTCAGTGAAAGGGTTCCAGCCAGTAGCATAGGAGGTATAGCCCCAATGTGTAAGTAGGTTTCAAGCCTCTGTTTGTAATATGTTTTCTAATGTCTTACTGACCAAAGCAAATATCAAAGCCAAGTGTCAATGTGGAGGGGACTATACAAGGATATGGATACAAAAAAAGATTGTTAGACGACATTAGTATATGAGTCTACTATATACATTCATGTATTCACATGGTTATTTAAGGTGAAAACTTTAGGGGACAAAATCAGCAAGCTACTTTTCTTAAGTTGACATGTGGCACTCATCAATTTGGAAAATTTAACAAGGTCTAAAACCCTTTGGTGTTTTCCTTTTTAATTATTTTTTAATGTTTATTTTTGAGAGAGAGAGAGAGAGAGAGCATGAGGGAGTGAGGGGGAGTAGCAGAGAGAGAGGGAGACATAGAATCTGAAGCAGCCTCCAGGTTCTGAGCTGTCAGCACAGAGCCAGAGTTGGGGCTCAAATTCATGAACTGAACCATGAGATCATGACCTGAGCCAAAGTTGGACATTTAACCAACTGAGCCACCCAGGCACCCCCCCCTTTGGTGTTTTGCTGACAAAATGTATTGTGAAAACACTGAGGCACTGAGTTTGGTTACATTTTCCTGGGTTGATGCGTATTTACTAAAGTCACAGAATTGATTAGTGAGACTGGAACGTCTATTTGGAATTTTGTAGAGAGAACCATGGCTGTGGTTTGAACTAGCATGATACCAGGTTAAGATCACCCATTTCATAATAGGCACAGCATTCCTTAAGGAATATGACCACATGTATTTTTTTATTAACTAAGGTTCTTTAAACCTCTGGACATAGTTGAGCTACTATATCTCTGAGTTTTACCTAATTTTTTAAAATGTTTATTTATTTTGAGAGAGAGAGGAAGAGAGTGCACACGTGCACACGAGCAGAGGAGGGGAGCAGAAAGAGAGGAAGAGAGGGAATCCCAAGCAGACTCCGCACTGCCAGCTCAGAGCGCCACGTGAGGCTCAATACCACAAACCGCGAGATCATGACCTGATCCAAAACCACAAGTTGGGCTCTTAACCAGTTGAGCCACCCAGCTACCCCTATCTAAATGTTTTTATCTTACACTCTTCTATTGAGTCATTTTTAAATATTCACTTGAATATGTTTACATTAATTCATATAATGTACTAATGTATTTTAATTATTATAAAATATACAAATATACTCTAAAACATAGATTAAAATGATACAATAATAAATACATGTTAGCAGAACTCAAATATTTTCTTACTGTACTGCACTGTACCGACATGCTCATTTGCCACATATGAAGACCACTTGCCTCAGTGTCTGATTTTTCCTCATTTCTAAGTCCAGTCAGTAATGGTTACTCCCCAGTTTTATAGGTTTTTAAAAAGTATATTAATATGTCTAATTAACAATATATATGTACTTTTTGTGTTAGGTTAAACACAGGGAGTTAGTAAGATGATTATATTTCTTTCAGGTGACTTGGCATTGCTATACCTGAATCTTGGTATTCATTATGTTTTGATCTCAAAAATTAATTCTAGTACTCCATTTCTCTCTTGCCAAGAAGTTGTGACAAAATTACTATATAGTTTATACCCTATAAGTATATTTATCACTATTACAACATTCCCTAAGTATTTTTATAATCCAAATTACCAGTTTATGCATGTGTCAAAATGCTCAGTTAAATTTGTAAATATCCTGAAAGGTTGGATTCCTTCATGACAAAGGAAGTTCTTTAGCAGCTACACACAAACTATCAGTGATACAAAATATAGCTTTTTAACACTGATTAATCCATAGGATTCCAAAGCATAAGGAAGTACTTTATAGATTAAATTAATTGTCTTTCACACTTACAACAAGGTGTTGATAGAATAAGTGTTTTTTTGCTAGTCTAATTTTTAACATGTGGTATTTGCCGAAGTGCAAATGTTTGCAACTAAGAACCCTGTGAAATATGTAAAACAATTCCAATCTTTTCCCAATTTGCAGGAGGAAAAAAATGGGCCAGTCTACTCCTCAAAGTGGCAGTATTTTTTATATGATTAGTTTTTTCAATTTATTTCTTCACAGAAGGAAACAGCATTATGAGCAGATGTTTTATTAGAGCAGTATGTTTCAAGACATAATATATTTTATACTATATTCAGTATTCATTTCTATATTCTGGCTTCATTTTAAATTAAAAACAGTACTGAACAACTATCAAATTTCTTAGATTGTCTTGTTAGGAATTATTACATGATGAATAGATTATTTGACTATGAACTAATTAACCTTTATCCTAACAATTATGACTTTAGAATATAACATTAGCAGGACAGGAAACAGACATTTGTCTAACTTTGATGGGAGGCAGGCATATATATATGTGCACGTATATACACAAACACACACACACACCTATACATATGTGTTAATCTGTCACTTGAGAATTTATTTATAGTAGAACCAAAATAGATGGCAATGACAGATAAAATTCAGGATCCTTCATCAATGCAAACTTGACAATGAACGGAAACAAATTAAAATCATTGTGTATGTCAAGTTATAAATTTTCTCTAAGAAGATCAATTATCTTCCAGAAAGATAGATTATATGATGCTGTTTTAGAATTCAAAAGTTTATATTTTATGAAGACTTCTGAAACACCAGTAATTTTGCTGAGCAAATATATGGCCTAATAACTGAAATTCCAGAGTGTAACTAAAGACTGGTAGAGTGTCTAGAATCTAGAAGTTTGATTTAGACAATAAAAAAGAAAAAGTATAATTAAGATATAGTTGTCAAGGGAATTTACCTCCCATAGTCATAATGAGTTTTTAATATAAAAGTCACATACATTTTTAGAATAAGTAAAGATATGCAGTTGTTGCTGTTTGGGGAAAAATGTTTTTTCTTTGAAATGAGATAGATTTACTAAGAAGTTCATATACCTTGATCTTAAGGGCAACTTTTTGCATAAGGTTCTTCCGATAATGCTTTTATAAGGTCATATGTTTTTGTAAAGTTTTCAAAAGTAAGATTTTAATCACAATTGGTTAGAATTACTGTTTCTCATATTCTTTTTTCTTTCCATCACAGTTCCCCTCTGATGGGGAGTACTAAAGAAACTTTAGGCATTTTATGAATCTACATGACAGGAAAATGAATTAGAGATCATTTGAGGGTGGGGACAATAGATTATATTTTTGTGGTTCATAGAAACTTCCATGTATAGTTAATTCATTGTCTTTGTCTCTACTGTAGAAGGGTTCTAGGTATATTTCTATCATTTACTGTGCTAACTCCTCCAGCAAAGTGAATGAATTTGCAGGGTGAGAAACCCTATTATAAGAAGAGAATTTCTTATGATATAAATAGTGGAGCATAAACAAGATTGAGCATATATAAAACCAGAAATCACTTTGTTGTGAAGTTATATATAATAGTGTGAAACATAATTATGAGAATAAAGCAGATAATTACCAAAAATATTAATTTCTAACTATTTTGTTGATTTGCCAGTTTTGTAGAATTTTTTTTTTAATTTTTTTTTCAACGTTTATTTATTTTTGGGACAGAGAGAGACAGAGCATGAACGGGGGAGGGGCAGAGAGAGAGGGAGACACAGAATCGGAAACAGGCTCCAGGCTCTGAGCCATCAGCCCAGAGCCTGACGCGGGGCTCGAACTCACAGACTGAGAGATCGTGACCTGGCTGAAGTCGGACGCTTAACCGACTGCACCACCCAGGCGCCCTCAGTTTTGTAGAATTTTTAACTTTTGTGATCTATTTTCTCATTGCAAATAAATACAAACTTGAAAATTAAGTTTTCCATTTTTTTCCAACGAGAGACCCCACGTTATATAACCCTGAAGATCCATAAAACCTGAATGCTCTCTTTGATGAGTACTGTGTTGTATTTTTCTCAATTGAAAGGAATGTCTTCCATATAGGTGGTTCAAAATATGTGTGGGGGGGAAATGTTAATTGTCCTACAATGCAGAAATAGTTTTACTTAGTGAAAAGTTGTCATGTCCTAAGGATAAACAATATATGATATACTCAATATTCTTTTCCCCAATATAAATTATAAAATGTCTACTGTGTTATATGTGTGTGCCCTACCTCTCCTTAAGCAAAACCTTGACATTTTATTATGGAAATCTAATATGAATTGTTTTATTTGTGTTTGAGTATTGCATCTCATATATTATTAAAATATAGTCTAGTATTTTTCAGTGCTTAAAATTATTTATGAAATGATCACTTATTGTGATTTTGTTGTAAATATAATTTTAGCTGGAGATATGTATGTATATATACATACATATATGTGCATGTGTACTTGCATATGTGCATATGCATATGTATATGTATATTTGTATTTATATATACAGACATATTTACACATATTGGGAATGGAACCTAATGTATACTAACTTAATCCATGGGCCTAAATGTATTTTGGAGCAAGAATCTTGATAACTCTTATTGATCCTTTGTATTTCTTGTGAAGGCAGAGGTGATTTCCTTATCCATTCTATATTTCCACCTCACACATAAAACAGTCCAACTGGTGAGTTCATAGTAGTGTGGGCTTTAACCATGGAGAATATATGTTGTTGACTGGCATCACCTTCAAAGAGCCTTTCAGTGTTAATAACAGAAGAGAATAATAATACTTCCTAGAAGAGAGGCACAATAATTAACTTTATTTTACAAAGGAGAAAATCAAGGAAAAGTAAGCTTGATTAATTTACCCACAGGTACATAACAAGTTTGGAGTTTGGATTTGAATTCAAGAGTTAGATTCCAGGGCCTCTACACAAACCAGTACTCTAGGAATTCTTGTTTCCACTCAAACCATACCATTGTTCTAATGTCCATCTTCTTTTTTTTAAGTTTATTTATTTATTTTGACACAGAGAGAGAGAACACGAGAGCATGGGGTTGAGGCAGAGAGAGAAGGGGAGTGAGAGAATCCCATGCAGGCTCTGTGCTGACAGCAGAGAGCCCAATGCAGGGCACAAACCCATGAACCACAAGACCATGACCCGAGCCAAAACCAAGAGTTGGTCACCCAACCATCTGAGCCACCCAGGCACCCCTAATGTCCATCTTTTTATCAATCACTGTTATTCTTCTTCACTACCACCCCTTAAATTTGAAAATCACTGCCACTGTGTCATTAACAGTGTGGCAGCCAAGTGAATGTTGCTCTCAGATCTTCAACTGTGGGGACCATAATTAATCAGACATTCTTGTTACTGCTTTCTGAAATACATAACCTAATGTGCTGAGACCATATTTGTCACTGTGGTTCCTAACCAGTGACTTGAGCTTAGCAGGGATACCAGGACAAGCTCATTATTGGGAAAGTTGGACAAATTCTTCCAGTGGATAACTTTGCCTCAAGGATTCCCATTTGGCCTGTCACAATTGTTAAGAACCACACTCCAGTCTAAGACACTTTCATCCTACATTCTCTCTTTCACTCTTTTCTTCAAAGGGTCAGAGTTGCATCATGGTGTGACAGCTTTTCCAGTTACCTTGAGCTCTCTTTCCATTTTCCCTACAGATATATTTCTTAATTAATTGGCTGGATATGTAATTCCGTATTAGTCTCTACTTCTTGAAGGACAATAAATAGTATGCATTCTTACCAGTTATCCAATAACCACAAAGTGCAGTTTGTTTTCATTGTGTTTTAGTATTTCTATTTTATTTTATTTTGTCTTTTATTATTTTTAATTTGAGTATAGTTGACACCAGTATTACATTGGTTTTAGGTGTACAACTTAGTGATTTGACATGTTTTTGCATTATTCTATGTTCACCACATATATATAGCTACAATCTATCCTATTACGTTGCTATTACAGTATCATTGACTATATTCCTTATGCTCAGCTTTTTATTCCGATAACTGGAGGCTTGTATCTCCCTCTGGCCTTCACTCATTTTCCCCAACTCCCATCCCCTCCTTCCCTCTGACAACCATGTTTGTTCTGTATATAGTTATGACTCTGCTTTTTGTTTATTTATTTTTTAGATTCCATTTATGAGTGGAATTATATGGTATTTGTCTCTTAGTCTGATTTGTTTCACTTAGCATACCTAATACCCTTTAAGTTCATCCATGTTGTCTCAAATGGCACAACGTTATATATATATTTATATGTATACATATACATCTCAGATTTTTTTTTTATCAGTTTGTCTATTGATGGGTACTTAGGTTGCTTCCATATCTTGGCTATTGTAAATAATAGCTGCAATATACATAGGGGTGCATATATCTTTTTCAAGTTTGTGTTTTCATTTTCCCTGGGTAAATACCCAATAGTAGAATTATTGGATCATATAGTATTTCTATTTTTTTTTAATTTTTGAGGCACTTCCATACTGTTTTCCACAGTGGCTGTGGATTTATATGCCCACCAACAGTGCAAGAGGGTTTTTTCTCTCCACATCCTCCCTAACACTTGTTACAGAGTGCAGTTCTTCATTCTTTAGTTTCAGTAGGCAGCATCCTGTCCCAGTTCAAAGGTTGCCTGTGTGTTTATTAATCACTAAAATCATTGTTCCTTGTCCATTAATACTTTTAGCTAAAGAGCTACGTCAGAGACATTCAGAGACCTGAAATCTGATTTCTAGAAAATAAGTGGTATTCTAGTGTAGTTTATATTTCTCATCTTTTTAAATTATTATTCTTGGAAACAGTTTAGCCAAAGGCTTAATTAAAGTTTGTGGTTGAAAAAATAGATCAGATTCTATTTTAAAAATCATGTTTCGGCTATCATTTACTAATATACTAGGTATAGTATAAGTATTGACTGTTTTTACCTGGATACTATGCTATGTTTATGTTATATATAAGCACATTAAATCAGAATAATAGTAAATCAAATAACATTTGAAAAGGATTGTGTAAGTCATCAGAATAAAAAGATGAATGGATGAAAAATGAATTAAAAGTGTTTCGGTGTTCACAGAACTCCCAAAGTAGTGAATCACACAAGTGTGTATGTAATTAATAACAGCATAAGTTGGTTAGGATAGTGGTGATGTACAAAAAAAGAAGTGAGGTAGAAGTAAGAAAAGTTTAAAGTAACTGTGAATACGAATATAATATTGTTCCTAAGAAGCTGTAAGTATGCTGGAAGATTACTTTTCTAATTTTCTGTGGAAACATTCTTTTAATGGCATGATAATTTTAAAAGTTAGATCTGGTTAGGTTGGAGGAAAGGCTTTAGAAGGCATACCTGTTCAATATCATGATATATTTATTTCCTCAATTAAAGGCCTTAATTAAGAAGCTATGACAAATAGGTGAATGGTCAGAGAATTAATCCTGAAGTGAATATTTATGACCGAAAAGTCTCCCAAGCGAATTGTCTGCTGATTTGCTAATGTTCATTCTTCCTCAAGAGGACAGGATAATTTAGAAAATATTGTTATACTCTTTTATCCTAATTATTCCCTTGGAACACAAAAAGGTAGGCTATTTTTATGGAGTTGGGAGTGAGGAGATCATTGTATACAGTGTTTATGTTTATTACCAGTAATTTTCCTTCTCACAAATCTTTTTGTAAATGAGAGGAGTATGGAAGAAGGACCAGCATATGATGGCCAAAAACCTGTATATAATTCCATATCCCTCCCTCCAGATACCCTATTTCCCTCCACTCCCATACCACCTGCAAAACACATTTATCTCAACTGTATCTCCTCATGTAAAATGGAAGATTTGGGCACAGTATATCTGTTGGTATTAATTTTCTTACATAACAATTTTATGGTAGTAAATGAATCCACAACTATGAATGTTGGTATTTATTCTTCTAAGGGTGATAGGGACAATTTTCCAAATATTATTTTACTCATTCCTAACTCAAATTTTCCCCTTTTATGTATATAAATTTTTGAAACTTTGACTATAGCTAGCAGAGAAAATTTGAAAATGTAGACTATTTTCATCTCCTATCAAATTTATGCCCTTAAGGTCTTGAACCAACAGCCATATTTATAGAAATCCAATTTAACACCAGTGTCTCTGAATTTGTGATACGTTAGGCCATTCAATCAGTTCCTCTCTTGTTTATCCACAGCTCTTTTCTCTTAACATTGTGATTTATTCTGTCTTCTGTAAGTTTGTACTTTGCATTTTCCGTTCTTGTGTACTGCAGAATTAAAATTAATCATATGAGAGATAAAAAGAGAGTCAGAAAGTCCCTTTTCCTTATTCTTTTCAATATGAGCTTCCAAAATGTCCAATTCCTAAAATCCACTACAGAAGCTTTCCTTTATTTTCTAACAAGATTTTCAAATAGTGAATTCCATAGGCATTACTACAGACACATAAAGTAGGTTTAAAGAAAATCTACTGGGGAAATAAAATACTATGTCCTTAGGAGAAAAATGCTTCTATAAAATGGGACCACTGAGCATGTTTTTTGGTAATGTCTAAGGTAATGAGTATGTTGCACATCGATCCTTCCCCTCACTCTGGATGTATATTGTTACTGGAGAACCTAGCACCACTAAGGAAGGTACGTGGAATTCACTTTGATAAACACAAACCTGACAGCATTACCTACTGTTCTGTTCCCTTTGCTCAGGTTGGAGAGTGAAGGAGAGGCATTTACCCCTTTGAACAACGAGTAGAACTATGATCTATGATTTTTGTAGTAATTTCAGGCTATAGTATAAGCTTCTTAATAATCATTATAAAATTTTTCAGAAATGTAAATTGATATCTTTCTGTTTCTTTTTGCTGGCCATGTGAAACTTCCTGTTTAAACTACATGGATGGTATATGCATTTGCGTTTGCATCGTTTCATTTTCTTAGTATAACAGTGATCCATATACATTTCATATTGTTGTAGTCCCTTTTTCCTTCTCTATTTTTCTATTTCATATTTTCCTACAATTTCTGCAGCCCATCCTCTTACTTTTTCTTCCATCCTTTTTCTTCCTTCCTTTCTTTGTTGTTATATTTTTACTCATTCTGTTTTTTTCTATAATTCTTCATTCTCCTCCACATCTTTCATTCCTTTTTTCTTCTGACTTCCCCATTTTTTTCTCTCTCTCCACGTCTTACATATTTCTAGTGGCAACACGATTTCTCTTTTATCAAAGTGTAAGTACCACATTAAAACTCTATTACTGGTAATAGAGTTAATGTGAAAATACAGATTACCTATAATTTATGACGAAGTAATTCTATGTCTTAGTCACTATAATGAGTTGCCAATTTAATTTAAACATATTAGATATTCACCAAATGGATACCGAGCTCTTTTTATGCATTTAGTGCAGAACCAATCATTAGTGAATATCTAAAAAGTCATATTGCAAGACTTTTAGCATAATAAAGTTATTTTGGGTTCTAAACTACAAGAAAAAAAAGATTAATAACAATAAACTCTTTATACTACATATGGTATCCACTTTCCTTTTTTTTTAAGTCTTAGAAATGGATTCATTTGTTTATCTATTTCAACCATTTTGATAGAGTAATGTTAAGATTCCTATAAAGAGATGGTAATGAAGTAAGTTTAATAGGCAGTTCCTGTATTACCTGTGTAACTCTCACATATGCCCTTGGGGTATTCAGTCATTTGTTCAAGACTTAGCACTTGCTAAATGACAAAACTCTATAAGGCACCAGGGATGTAGTGATTAATAAGCCATCATCATTTTCTGGAAGGGTTTATAATCTAGCTGAGGAAGATGGACAAGGGAACAGATAATCATAACACAGCACGATGCAGTAATGAGAAGCCACAGAGTGATCTGAGCACATAAGAGGTTCTTCTAACCCAGAATGTTAGGAGTTCATGGAAAACTTCCAGAAGACTTGATGTTCCTATTGATTTTTTAAGGGTGAAATGTTGTTAATGAAGTGAGACAAAATGAAATGGAGATGTAAGTGGGTTAGTGAGGAGCACTCCGGGGAAGGATAGCCTTTCAAAAGCTTAGAGGCAAGAGAAATTCCAGAAAATGCTTATAATAAAAATAGTTCAGTAAATTGGATACATAAGTTACGAAGTATGTGAGTAGGGTAGGGAGAAAAATAGTGGTAAGATAGAAATGCATAAAAGTAACCAGGAACTAGATGATGAAGGGCCTTGTGTGCATTAAAAGGAGTTTTGGATTTCACCCTGAAAACCATCAAAGCCATTGTGGAATCCTGGGCAAAGTAATTCTCTGATCAAATTTGATGTTTTAAAACAACAAAATGTGGAAAATGGATTGGAGAGGCAACATTTGAAGCACAGAGGCCATTTAGGGGGTGTGGTAAGCTGTTGAATGGTATTGTTGATAGGTTCAGGTATTGAATGGTTCACATGGTGCAGGACCCAATCAACAATAATGATTCACTAAGGTAGTGGCAATGGGTAGATTTAAGACAGATTTTGAAGGAGATAGCAGAGTAGGGATTTGGCTTTTGGTTGGATATGGAGTTACAGAAAGTAAGAGTCAAGAATAAAAGCAGCTGTCTGCTTTAGGGAACTGGGTGTATCACGGTGCCCAACATGTGGTGGGACAAATTGGTATTGCCTTCGTAGGTGGAGTTGGTGCTATGTGAGGAGTTCTTTTAGGTTCTGTTGATTTTATGGAACTCTGGACTCTTAGAAGTGGAGACATCTAGCAGACAATGAGATAGTTGTGACAGGGTATTTCACTGTTTCTATGTTTTCACTTCCTATTTTCTTCCTAAGACCCCCACTCCCTTCCCAGGGCAGTTTCCTTCAGGAGAGATTTCTAAGTCAAAGCTAGCCATGTGAAAAGATTTATACAAAGGATGAGGCTGGGCCTACTGGAAGCAGCTATATAGAGAGAGGAACCTTCAAGGTAGAACAAGAGTCACTAGTCTGCTCATCTCAGATCTTGGTGCAAGTCTGTCTTCTGGTGTTACTCTGGGAGCTGACAGGACATCAGATAGAAATTTTATTGTATGTATTTCTCAAATTCAGCAAAATGTGCTTTGTTCAAGAATAGCAGGTAAACTATTTAACCTCCTGTTTCAAAGCAGTATTTAAGTTTGGGAAATACAGGTATCAGTGACTGAAGGGTAGTAGTCTTCCTCTGTTTCTGAATAAATATCCTGTATTCTTATGAGTTCCCAGAAAGATGCTCCCCATACTCCAAACTTTACTTGATCATAAAACCGATAATGAATATTCTAAGATTCAGATGGGACACACCTTGAGTCTGACTTATTTTTTTAGACATTGAAGTACTATGGTCTTTGTCACATTCCCAAACATAGAGTAAGATTTACACCTGGTACATATTGATGTGAATGTCATAAAAAGACTTTTGCTAAAACATAATGCATATAGTTGGAGTAAAATTAGGGTAATGAGTGACTGAATTTTACGATCCCGGATAGACAGCAGATTTTTGCTTTGCTTTTCAATTATTTTGTTTAACTTTTGCATAATAAAATTTCCCTAATTCAGTGGCCACATGAAATGCTCATATCTTACACATCTAGATGTATGACTTTCATTCCTCCCCACCCACTATGTCCTATGTGGGTTTCCTCCATCTATACAACTCAGAGGTGGGCTCTCAAGGTGTATTAGTTTATTAGGGTTGCTGTAACAAAGCATTGTCATTGAGTAGCTTGAACAACAGAAATTGTCTCCAATTTCTGGAGACTAGAATTCTGAGGTGTCAGAGTTGGTTTCATCTGAGGGCTGTAAGGGAGAATCTATTCTGCACATTTCTTTTAGTTTCTCGTGGTTTATTACAACCTTTTGTGTTTCCTGGCCATAAATGCATCACCCTAGTCTCTGCTTTCATGTTCACATGTATCCTGCCTATGTGCCTGTTTGTCTCTGTCCAAATTCCCTCCTTTTTAAAGAATACTATCCTTATTGGACTAGGGTCCACCCTATGACTTTATTTATTTTTTTTTTCACCTTACACAGTTACAGTTGTTTATTTTTGCTTTTTTTTTTTTTCACCTTACACAGTTACAGTTGTTTATTTTTGCTTTTTTTTTTTCACCTTACACAGTTACAGTTGTTTATTTTTGCTTTTTTTTTTCACCTTACACAGTTACAGTTGTTTATTTTTGCTTTTTTTTTTTTTTTTCACCTTACACAGTTAGAGTTGTTTATTTTTGCTTTTTTTTTTTATTTTTTTTTTTATGAAATTTATTGACAAATTGGTTTCCATACAACACCCAGTGCTCATCCCAAAAGGTGCCCTCCTCAATACCCATCACCCACCCTCCCCTCCCTCCCACCCCCCATCAACCCTCAGTTTGTTCTCAGTTTTTAACAGTCTCTTATGCTTTGGCTCTCTCCCACTCTAACCTCTTTTTTTTTTTTTTTTTCCTTCCCCTCCCCCATGGGTTCCTGTTAAGTTTCTCAGGATCCACATAAGAGTGAAACCATATGGTATCTGTCTTTCTCTGTATGGCTTATTTCACTTAGCATTACACTCTCCAGATCCATCCACGTTGCTACAAAGGGCCATATTTCATTTTTTCTCATTGCCACATAGTACTCCATTGTGTATATATACCACAATTTCTTTATCCATTCATCAGTTGATGGACATTTAGGCTCTTTCCATACTTTGGCTATTGTTGAGAGTGCTGCTATGAACATTGGGGTACAAGTGCCCCTATGCATCAGTACTCCTGTATCCCTTGGATAAATTCCTAGCAGTGCTATTGCTGGGTCATAGGGTAGGTCTATTTTTAATTTTCTGAGGAACCTCCACATTGCTTTCCAGAGCGGCTGCACCAATTTGCATTCCCACCAACAGTGCAAGAGGGTTCCCGTTTCTCCACATCCTCTCCAGCATCTATAGTCTCCTGATTTGTTCATTTTGGCCACTCTGACTGGCGTGAGGTGATATCTGAGTGTGGTTTTGATTTGTATTTCCCTGATAAGGAGCGACGTTGAACATCTTTTCATGTGCCTGTTGGCCATCCGGATATCTTCTTTAGAGAAGTGTCTATTCATGTTTTCTGCCCATTTCTTCACTGGGTTAAAAAAGGCCAAAGCCACCATCAGCAGCTTTTCCTCTCTGCCTTTTCTCACGAGTGCTCAATGTTTTCTTTAAAGAAATTTGGGACAAATTGTTAAAGAATATTTCTTTGAAGGATTGCTAACCTATTAACTTGCCTACAACCCACATTTCTGAGCCTGCTAGAATTTCCTCTTAACTCTTCACTCCAAGTGTCAAAGTGATTCTTATTCCTGGTTTTTGGTATTTCTCACTACAAGTGTTTAAAGTTCACTACAGGTTATGTAAACTGTTGAGTGTAGACCTGTGTCACCTTGTTCCTGTGACTAAAATGGTTTAAAAAATAAGTTGCAAAATAGAATTCTGGAACACACCTCGTCTGTAAGTTAGGGATTTACTGTACAATGTTATGCAATCAATCCATGTCTGAAAAGATGAGCAGTCCACTTTATCAAATTGATGAGGTATCTTAAAGCATTGAAGTAAGATCCTTACAACATCATACATTTTTTGTGTCACCCCTCATTCCTTTCCTTCTTTTCTTCTTCCTTCCTTCCTCCCTCCCTCCTTCCCTGTTGCTTTCTTTCTTTCTTTTCCTCTCTTCTGTTCTCTCTGTCATTTTGCTTATTTAATCTTTCTATTTCCATTTAAATCTAAACTGATATCCTTAAAAAACTAACTTTGAAAACAACCTCTGAAAAAAACATGTTCTTCTTACGAACTTGTCAGGTCCTAGTTCTCTCTGTGCCACTTACTAGCTACATGACCTTGGGCAACTTAAATAATCTCTCAAGCTTCAATTTTTTCATCTGTAAAATGAAGTGGGTTGAGCTGGGTGATCTTTAATGTCTTTTTTCTGCTTTAAAAAGTCTGAGTCTAAGTATGGTAACACTGATTTCTGAACTAGTGCCAATTAGCCATGTAATAATTCTATTTAAACCTTGGAAGATATTGGAGAACTAGAGCCTTAAATATAGATGATACCAATTAAAATACACTTTTATAATTTTTATTATAGTATATTTTAAAATAAAAATTGATTAC